>NW_005370597.1:2386199-2426820 GCF_000412655.1 Myotis brandtii | reverse complement strand
GGACTGGCGGTCCGGCTCTGGCCTCGGAGCTGGGCCGGGTGCCCGGGCGCTAACAGGCTCTCCCCTCAGGTTGGGTCGGTTCTCTGCGGCTCCAAACGACCTCCCTCTCCGCTCGAGCGAGTGCCTGGAAGGCAGGGCCTATGTCCCGAGTCCCTAGCCCAGTGCGTGGCACACAAGGTTAGCTGGGGGCTGCTCCCCTTCGAATATTCTTCGGTTTAGACCCAACTAGGCTCCGGAGTTTACTCCCCGAGCTGTACCTGGGAGGACGGGGCTGAGGCTGACACCTGGATGGATAGTGCCGTCTGGCAACATTTCCCCCTCGCAGCAAACAGCGCAGCCTTTGCTGGAGAATGTAATCAGACTTCATTCATTCAGGAGAGGGGAGGAGAGGGGCTGGAGCCCAGGCCCAGGCCTCCTGTCCTGAAGGCCGCCTCCTCCTCCTCTACTCAACAGAAAAGAAATCCCTGAAACACTCCCAGAGCAAAGCCTAAGACGAGCCTGCAAGTCCTTGTGGAGATTTTTTGCCTTCAAATTCCTCCCCTTGCTTGCTATTATCACATGCCTACACCTCTACACGAATTTGAAAAGATATCTGCACCACTATATTCTTTGCAGCATTCTTTACTATAGCCAAGATATGGAAAAAAACCTAAGTGTCCATGGGGAGGCGATTGGATAAAGAAGAAGTGGTACATATATATAATGGAATATTACTCTCTGACTTTCCAGTCTCTGGACATAAACCATCAGCCTCAAAATAAAATTCTAACGCCCCATAGAGAGGTCCCAGCTAGAGAGCCACTGCGTATCTCATCTCTTTTTCCTGAGTTTCATTTATATTTTACTCTTCTACACCCTGCACCACTATGGAGGTTTCATGTATGTTGTCCTTCCCTCCCAGACTATGGGATTTTAGACCAAAAAGTTATTTATAATTAACTTCTAGTGAGAAACTTTTGGTGTCTGGCAATGGGCAATGCCAGGATGATTGAAGCATGGTCATTGAAGACCTCGAGTTTATGGGAAGTGTGTCTCATATCCAAGTACCACCTGTCCTGTTTATTATTTACTTAAGAGTTTTATTTAAGTGACACTTTTTTTACTTTTATACATTTATTTTAAAATGAAACTAGTGGCCCTAGCTGGTTTGGCTCAGTGCATAGAGCATCAGCCTGTGGACTGAAGGGTCCCAGGTTCGATTCTGGTCAAGGGCACATGCCCAGGCTGTGGGCTTGATCCCCATTAGGGGGTGTACAGGAGGCAGCCAATCAATGATTCTCTCTCATCATTGATGTTTCTCTTTCTCTCTCCCTTTACCTTCTTCTCTGAAATCAATAATTATATATATATATATTGAAACTAATGTATAGGGGTGGGGGAAGACAGTTGTAAAAGGCAGAGAAGAATCATGGCTCCAGCCAAAAAGAGTTATACTAATAGGGGGGAAAAAATTGAAACTATGAGTCCAGGGCCCCAGGGGCAGAGATTAGTGGTCAGGAAGAAGGTGGGAGCAGGGCAGAGGCAGCCAGACCTGGGGTATCTGGCAGATGTGAGGAGGGGAACTCCAACTGGATTTCTGCTTTATAGTATCATTCGGAGGATTAACAGAGATAATGAATATGAAAACTAAGCATGTTGCCTGGCACCTAGTAAGTGCTCCAAACTGTTGGCTTTTATTAGTGGTAGTAGTTTTATGAAGGGCTGGGAAGAAGAGGATAGATTCAATATGAAAACTATAGGGACCACTAAAGCTCCCCGAAGTGGGACATGGGATGCAATATTTTGTGAAAAATTCTTTGGTAGCAGAATTCAGGCTGGTCAGATGGGAAAGTAGGGCCACAGCAAAGGTGTGGTCCCAACGGGTGAAGAGGGGCTGACAACGGAGTAGAAACAACCCCTCCTGAAAAGGAGAAGCCTGCTCCACTCACTCATACATGTGCGGAAGTCAGAGCCTGGCTTGAGGCGGTGCTCAAAAACCCTTTTCAATGAACACCTCTAAATGTTGCATAAGTTGAACATCTTTTTGGAGCTCACAGCCTCAATGACGAGCACTTATAGAATTCCTCTGTGTCAAATACTAGAGAAGTCCACTAAGATGTGGCTTATTTTGATGTCTTCCCCTGCACCCCCCACTCTAACAACAACAACAACAATACACATGTCAGAGGAAAGCCAGTGACTGTGGTCAGTACATGCACAAAACCCAGAAAAGAATGACTGGACTCCGTTTCCATGTCAGGTATCAAAGAAAGGAGTACACTTCTTCTCGTGTTTCCTAGCTCACTACTCTGCTGGATGCTAATGGAATTTGAGGTTCATGTAAAGGAGAAAGAGGCAAAGTGATCAGTTTGCTTCTGGCCATGGCTCAAGGTTTGATTTTCACCTGAACAATGGCCCTCACAGTTTTGTGCCTCTTTTTCTGGTCTGTACTTTCAAATTCCAAATTGCTAGTCAGGATGTCTCCATTGCTAGTGACTAAAATGCTATTCAAATTGGTTTGAGAAAGAGGGAGAATTTATTGGCTCATGACACCAAAAACCCAGAGGCGAATCTGAACTTCAGGCAAAGTGGGATCCAGGCACTCAAACACTGGCACCAGGAAATCCCAGTCTTGCTCTATCTCGCAGCTCTCTCTTCCCTGCATTCTCAAGCAGTCCCTCTGAGAGTATCAGAATTACCTTCTCACAGTGAAAGATCCCAGCAGACAAAAGCTTTCTTTTTCCCAACAGTCCTAAGAAAAGCTCCAGATTGGAGCTTAGTGTTTGCACTGTATTCGGGCAACTTGCTTTTCTCTGAATGTGTGGCTGCAGCCAAGGGATATGACACCTTGGCTAGAGGTGACTCCTCTGAAGCCGGAGGTGAGGTTAGCGCCCCCCGCCCCATTCCTCTCCCCCATATCTCACATTTGAAAGTGTGGAAGAATAAGAAAAAAAATCAACACATAAATTAAAAATAACCTGTAAGTCCATTTGTATTTATAAAATGAACCAACAATAATTTAGCACATAACATATGAAGAGTAAGAATTCAGGAAAACATTAAGTTCACGTATTCATTCAACACAGTTACTAAGTGCCTACCATGTGCCAGGGACTGTACCAGGCTCTGAGGGTGTAAGAATAAGCAAAACAGATTTTTAAAAATCCTTGCTTACATGAAGCTTACATCCCAGTAGGTGTGTCTATCTGTATACCATCTTCAAGTCTCCTCTGTCGTTGACAGAAAATAGTATGTCAATAAACATGCAGGGCAAATTCTCAGTGAGTGCTTCCTCTAGGCGCGCTTTCCCCTGGCGCTCTGCCTCATTATTCTCTTCCTCCTGGGGATTAAAAACAGGTTTCAGAGAGATGCAGACACCTGTTCAAGAGCCAAAGGAAATAAGTGGTGGAATCAAGACTGAAACTCACACCTCCATATCTGCCTTTTAACTTGTACCCTCTCTTAGGGTGTGGATGGATGGGGGAGGGGGTTATGCGGAGGGGTGGGGACTGTGGCAAACTGGAGAACAAACTGTGCAAAGGGAGCCACTGTTATTCAGCTCCAGCCACTTGTCAAAGGGGAATGTGGCCCAGTGTGGCCAAGTTTTCTGATTTTTCAAGAGAAGCCAGCAAACAGGATTTTGATGTGAAAACCAAAAACACTGTGAAAGCCAAAAATAATCCAACTGGGCATAATTCAGGCCACAGGTCTGTCCCTCTGCTGGAGGCCACACTTGCCCAGGAGGGGCCCTGGGCAGGTAGGATTCCAAATAGCAACCCGGAAACTAAATATGGGCCAAAAAAACCCTGCAAATAGAGCTGTGGTCTTTGCATAAAGTATTTATTTCTTAGGTTGATTTTATAAGGCTAAGGTAGAAAAGTGGTGCCCTTGTTTACCAAAAAAGCAAAGTCCTTAATGAAAGGTAACCGCCAGGGAGGGAGCAGCTGGAGCATTCCAACCCCCTCCTGTGGGGGAGGTCGGCAGAGAACCACCCTTTGCTGGGTTGACAGGCCATGCTTATCTGAAAGGGAAAATTTAACTTCAGGGCGGCCTCTGTGTTACATCTGAGGTCCTAATAATGATCATTATACCGTCAGCGCACAAGACATGCTTCAAAATAATTCTCCTCCTAAAAGTCACATTCTCTAGCTTCCTGGCCCTTCCTGGCCTCCTCCACCCATGGCCTCCCAGCTCAGTAAGCCTCTCCTCTTCCCCACCCCCTTGGCCAAGGGCTGGCAGCCGCAGGACACAAGGAAGTCTCATCACAGGGGTAGCCTGTGACTGGAATGGAGTTGGTCTCCAGGTGACAGTGCCTTTTTCTGTCCTGGCCTTTGGAGGGAGGAAGGGAGCTCGGAAGAGCTTTCATGTTTGAAAAAACATTTGCACCATTGATAGACTGAAACTATAAGTCAATAGTTTTACTTTAAAAGTGTAAAGGACTTCCCATCCATGGGATCTTAACAAGATCAAACAACCTCTGTTTACTACAAGCTCATTGCAGAAAGGAAGTAAAATCTGGCACATGAAGAATCCCTTTCTGTTCTCAAGATAGTAACTTTGCAGCCATATGCCATGTGTATTTCATCACAGCAAAGCAGTGCCGGAGTGCGCTGGGGACAGATTTGCTGCTGCCGCAGCCACCGCTGCCGCCGCCACCTCCACCACCTCCTTCTGTTGCTTGGATAAAGCTGAGGCGTGTGGCATCGCTGTGAGATTCTTAGAAGTGCTCTTGTCTGGGACCCTACAACATGAGGCTCTAAGTCCCAGGTCCTCTGGCCTGGGGAGAGTTTTCTTTTGAAAACACACATTGTAAGGACTTAGAGACCTTCTGAAAGGGATGGGACAAAGAAAACTTGTACTGCCCCTTCCTTGCTTGGAAGATCATTTAAGATTAGGAGATGAAGTGACTTTTCCCATAGCAGAGCAATGCTAGGATTAGGAGTGTCCAGAGACCTGGGTTCTAGTCCTCGTTCCCCTACCTCCTTGCCACAGGACTCAGAGCAATTTGCTAATTCTTCTTGGGCTTCAGTTTTCTCATCTGGGACATGGAAATAATAATAGGTCTGACTAGCCCTGGCTGGGTGCTCAGTTGGTTGGAGAATCATCCTGTACACCAAAAGGTTGCAGGCTCAATTCCCAGGGCCTACGGAAGGCAACTGATCAATGTTTCTCACATGAATCAACCTCTCTCTCTCTCTCTGTCCTCTCTCTCTCTCTCAATAAAACATATCCTCGGATGAGGATTTAAAAAAAAAATAGATCTGACCACATGGAGCATTGGTGAGACGCCATGCGTGCAGCGGAAGCTGCTCTCTTTACACAGAGCTTGTTCTCCTGTTCACCGCAGCCTCCATGAATCCCCATCCTGCCCCAACCCACACCCTAGGAGAGGATACAAGTTAAAAGTCAGACGCACACACCAGTCTTGGCTCCACCCTTATTTCTGTGGCTCCTTGGGCAGTTGACCAGGAGTTACACCTGGTGACCAGAGCCATTCTATTGCAATTCTTCCGCAGCACCAGTGGAAACACAAGTTACCTTTATTCCCACCACATTCAGAGTCTTATCTTAGATGTCAGCTTTACCTGAATTTTGTCCAGATGAGAGAGTGGCTGTCCTGCCTCCTGCTCCAGCCCCTGGAGAGTAGGTATGGAGTCCACCTGCATCAGAGTGGGAGGGCCGCTTTGTACATATGCAGATTCCTGGGCTCCATCCTAGACCCACTGTTTCTGAATCAGTGGGGCCAGGGCCTAGGAATCTTCAGGTGTAACAAGCCCTCTGAGGGAGCAGATGCAGGTAAAAGTTAGCATTTAGGCTCTCCGGTGCCTCAAACTCAAACAGGTCTTTACCTCAACCTGTTTTTCCTCATGTGTCCTGCTTATTAGACCAAGGTAACAAAAGCAAAAATAAGTAAGTGGACCCTAGCCAGTTTTTCCCAGTGGCTAGAGCGTCGGACTGCAGACCAAAGAGTCTGGGTTCGATTCCAGTCAAGGGCAGGTACCTTGGTTGCAGGCTCCTCCCCGGCCAGGACCCTGGTTGGGGCTCATGCAGGAGGCAACCAATTGATGTGTTTCTGTCCCATAGATATTTTTTCCTGTCTTTCCCTCCCTCTTCCACTCTCTCTCAGTCAGGGGTCCTTAAACTATGGCCCGCGGGCCACATGCGGCCCTCCGAAAACATTTATCCGGCCCGCCGGGTGTTTTTGCCGCCGCTGCCTGTTGCTTAGCAGCCGACTCCCCGGCCTGCAGTGCGCATGTGTGGAATGTGCGCCGCACTCTCTGACTCCCCTCCTTCCCTCTGTCTCTCGATTCCTCCTCTCAGTCTCGGGTGTGATGGGACGAGTCACGAGCTTGCCTGTGCAGAGCCTGCTGCTGCCTGAAGACTGAGGTAAGAACAAGTTAGGATTTATTTTTTTTGAAGTTAGGAGGTCTATTTTTTATTTTTTTATTTTGCAGTTAGTAGGGCCTTTTTTTTGAAGTTAGGAGAGCCTTTTTTTTTGAAGTTTTGTTTTTTTACTTCAAAATAAGATATGTGCAGTGTGCATAGGAATTTGTTCATAGTTTTTTTTAAAACTATAGTCCGGCCCTCCAACGGTCTGAGGGACAGTAAACTGGCCCCCTGTTTAAAAAGTTTGAGGACCCCTGCTCTAAATCAATGGAAAAATATCCTTGGGTGAGGATTAAAAAATAATAATAACAAAATAAAATAAACAAGTGGAACTACACCAAAATAAAAAGTTCTGCACAGCAAATGAAACCATCAACAGAATGAAAAAGAAACTGAATAGGAGAAATTATTTGCAAGTCATATAGCTGATATGGGGCTGATATCCAAAACATATAAAGAACTCACACAATTCAATAGCAAGAAAACAAACAACCTGATTAAAAAATAGGCAGAAGAGCCCAGCCGGCGTGGCTTAGTGGTTGAGTGTCAACCTATGAACCATAAATTCACAGTCCGATTCCTGACAGGGCACATGCCCAGGTTGCAGGCTCAATCCCCAGTAGGGGGTGTGCAAGAAGCAGCCAAGCAATGATTCTCTCTCATCATTGATGTTTCTATCTCTCTCTCCCTCTCCCTTCCTCTCTGAAATCAATAAAAATATATTTTAAAAAATAGGCAGAAGATCTGAGTAGACATTTTTCCAAAGAAGATACAAATGGCCAAGAGGTACATGAAAAAGTGCTCAACATCACTAATCATCAGGGAAATGCAAATCAAAACCATGATGAGATATTACCTCACACCTATCAGAATGGTATTATAAAAAAGACAAATAACAAGTGTTGGCAAGGATGTGAAGAAAAGGGAACCCTAGTGCACTGTTGGTGGGAATGTAAATTAGTACAGTGACTATAACAAACAGTATGGAGGCTCCTCAAAAATTTAAAAATAGAACTACCATATGATCCAGCAATTCTACTTCTGAGTATTTATCCAAACAAAACAAAAACACTAATTTGAAAAGATATCTGCACCCCCATGTTCATTGCAACATTATTTACAATAGCCAAGATATGAAAACAACTTTAGTGTTCACAGATAGACAATTGTATAAAGAAGAAATTATATATATATATGAATATTACTCAGCCATAAAAAATAATGAAGTTTTGTTCATTTGCAACAACATGGAACTTGAAGATATTATGCTAAGTGAAATAAGTCAGAGAAATACAAATACCATATAATCTCACATATATGTGGAATTTATAAAAAACCAAGCAAATCCAAATTCATAGATACAAAAAACATATTAGTGGTTACCAAGGTGGGAGGGGGGGTGGTAGTGAAATGGGTGAAGGGAAGTCAAAAGATACAAAATTCCAGTTACCAGTGATTTGTGGGATGTAATACACAGCATGTTGTTTATAGCTAATAATACTATATTATATATTTGAAAGTTGCTAAGAGAGTAGATCTTAAAAGTCCTGATTACCAGAAAAAAAATTTTTTGTAATTGTATAATGATGAATGTTAACTAGACTTTCTATTGTGGTGATCATTTCATAATACATACAAAGATTAAATCAGTATGTTGTACATCTGAAACGAATATAATGTTATATGTCAATTAAACCTCAATAAAAATGATCATTTATAGCCATCTGGTGCCACAAACTCTGCAGACCTTTTCCTCAATCGTTTTCTCTCATGTGTCCTGTTTAATTGGACCATCAGCCTCAGGGGAGCCAGGCCTTCAAGCCAGAAGACACCTGAAGTCCCTGGGTTCAGGATAGTCCCAATCACCTCTTAGCAACCTGGCCCTTCTCCTTGCTCACCTACCCCTGTCAGGCCTTCCCCATGATCTCACAGCAGAACCAGTGGTCTTGCTCTCCACTTGCCAGGTCTTGATCTGAAATGTAAAGCTGGCCCTAATACCTCCTTACTTAAAATTCTTTAGGGGTGTCCCATACCCTGCAGGATCAAGTCTGAGGAGGCATTCAAAAGCCGCTCTCTCTAGTCTCTGATATTCCGCTACTTCCCCTCCTACAGGGAAAACTCCAACAAGACTTATACAGGGTGGGGCAAAAGTAGGTTTATAGTTGTTTGTATGGAAAATAACACAATCGTATATAATAAAAGGGTAATATGCAAATTGACCCTACCAGCAGAATGACCAGAACGACCACTGGACCAGTCACTATGAGGCACACTGACCACCTCTTGGTCCCTTCCCCCGGCCGTCAGGCACCAATCACCCAATGGCGAACAGGGAACTAGGGGAGGGAGGGTGGCAGCAGGGGTAAAGGCCAGCTGTGGACAGCTGGGGAAGATGGCCCTGATCACAGGCCAGGCCTAGGGACTGTACCTGCGCACGAATTTCATGCGCTGGGCCTCTAGTAAGTAATAATACAAGAATAAACTCTGTGTTTCACATATTCCAAACTGTAAACCTACTTTTGCCACACCCTGTGTTATGCTCAGGTCTTTGAATGTCCATGGGGCTACATGCCTCTGTGTTCTCTAGACACAGATCCTTCCATTGAAATATCCTTTCTCTTCTGCTACTCTCCCTTCAAATCTCAGCTGAAATGTCACCTCCTCCGGGAAGCCTTCCCAGATGTTTCCAGGGAGTGCTGCCTACTCCATCCTATATTCTTGTACACTTCCCAAATATGTCACCCATGGCCCAGTATTGGCTTTATTTCCTTATGTGTTTCTGCCCCACTAGTCCAGGAGGGATTTGCATTTTATTCATTTCAAATTCCAAACAGTTACCAGGGTTGATAAGGTCTTGCATGATCTGGTTCCTGCCGACCTCTCCACCCTGTCTCCTACCACTCTCGGCCCCACCCACTTCGCCCAGTCACACTGCCCTTTGGACTGTTCCCAAGATCATGAGACTCCTTCCTGATTTTAGGTCTTTGTTCCTGCAGTTACTCTTTCCTGGAATGCCCACCCTCCCCTAGATCTTTCCATGCTGGCTCCCTCTGGGTATTCACATTTCTGCTCCAATGTCAAAGTAGTCTTTATTCCCAATTATTCTTTCTTTAATACCGTATTTTCTTCCCTTTGTAGCACTTATCGCAAGCTATAGTTAATTCACTTTTAAGATCAGCCTTATTGAGACATAATTGCCTACAATAAAAGGCATCCAGGTATATAGTACGATGAGTTTTGACCAATACCCATGTATCCACCACTCTACTTCAGATGCAGAATATTTTCATAACTTGTACAATTTTCCTGATTCCTCTTTCCAGTCAATATCCCCCCACTCCATGGCCAGCCCCAGTCAATCACTGCTCTACTTTCTGTTCTAGAACTCTGCTTATTCTAGGACTTCATTTAAATGTGAGTATACAGTATATGCTCTTTGGTCTGGCTTCTTTCATTCAGCATGCTTTGAAGATTCATTCCTGTTGTAGCATTTATCAGTATCTATTTCTTTTTATTACTGAGTAGTAAGCTACTGTACGAATATGCCACAATTTATCTATTCCCCTGCGGATGGACACCTGGGCCATTTCCAGTTTTTGACTATTATGAATAAAGCTCCATTGGCAATTCATGTACAAGTCTTTGTGTGGACATACGTTTTCCTTTCTTTCAAATAAGTACCTATCATGGAGCTTGCTGGGCACATGGTATATTTAACTTTATAAGATACTGCAAAACCTTTTTCCAAAGTGATTTTCCATTTCACACTCCTGCCAGCAACGTATGAGAGTTCCAGTTGTTCCACATCCTTGCCAACACTTATTACCAGTTTTTTCAGCTTTGGTCATTCTAATGGGCGTACGGTATTATCTAATTGTGGTTTTAATTTACATTTCCCTGATGGCTAATGATGTTGAACTATATTTCATGTGTGCATAGATACTTGTATATCTTCTTTTTAAAAAATATATTTTTATTGGTTTCAGAGAGGAAGGGAAAAGGAGAGAGAAAGAGAAACATCAACGATGAGAGAGAATCACTAATCGGCTGCCTCCTGCATGTCCCACGTTGGGGATCAAGCCCACAACCCAGGCATGTGCCCTGACTGGGAATCAAACCATGACCTCCTGGTTCATAGGTCGACGCTCAACCACTGAGCCATGCCAGCCAGCTGTATATCTTCTTTTTAATGTATTTGTTAAAATCTTTTGCCCATATTCTAATTTGGTTTTTTGTCTTCTTATTACTCAGTTAAAATATTTCTTTACATGTTGTAGACACAACTTATTTGTTAAAAATTCTTCTAGTCCGACTGACCTTTTCATCTTCTTAACGCTGTCATCCCCTCTTTTATAATGACTCCTTTATGTGATCCAGAAATTCTCTGCCTATCCCAAGGTCATATAGATTTTTGTCTATGCTTTCTTTGAGAAGTTCTATAGTTTTCTTTTTTTTTAAATGTAGTTCTTTGATCCATGTCAAGTATATTGTGAAGTAGGGGCTGAAATTTATTGTTTTCCATGTGGATATTTTGTTATTTCAGCACCATTTGTTATTTCAGCATCATTTGGGACCCTTCAGTCCTCAGGCAGACGCTCTATCCACTGAGCCAAACTGATTAGGGCTATTTGTTTTAATTTAAACTGGGCTCTTTTCCATCCTGGCTACCTCCTTGCAGGTACAGAAAGCAGAGAAGGGGCTTGCTTGCAAGTTAATTCCAGACATGATCCCAGGGAACAGAAGTAGGGGCTGGGGAGAGTGAAATAGGAAGTAAGGGACAGCAGGACAATGGTGTGCCATGGAGGTCGCCACTGTGGATAACTAGGGCTTGTCCAGCTGGACCTGCTGAGGAGCAGTGTTGCGTGAACCTCAGAACTGTCCACTGGGTACCAGGGAGGGGCGTACATCTATCATCCCCAGCCCATTGCTCAGGGCTTGCCCTAGCAGAGCTAACTTGTCCACACTTCCAGGCCACAGTGCTTGACTCGAGACAGAAACTCTGGGCCCAGGCGAGAGCTCTGGGTAGCAGGTAAGCCAAGGGGCTTCTACCTGCTCCAAGCTGGTTGAAATGGTGATGGCTGGGTGAAAGGTGGGCCAGAGGGAGGAAAAGAGAGTCACAAGAAGTTTCTGATACACATTCAGTCAGCAAATATTTACTGAGTTCTCCTGTGTGCCAAGCACTGGAGATAATCATAACAAAGCCAATCTGTCCCCTGCCCCCAAGCCAATCCCTGTCTTTATGGGGGAGACAGACTGTAAATAATTCAGTAATTGATACACATGTTATTAAGCAGAGATAAGTGCTATGAAGAAAAATAAAACAGGGTAAGAGAATTGTAATGATGGTGGAAGGATGGGGCTCATTTTGACCATCAGGAAGGTCTCTGAGAAGCTGACATTAGACCTAGAACGAATGGAGTGAGAAACTGAGCCACGTGAATACCCAGGACAAGAACATCCAGGTGGAAGGAACCGCAAGTGAAAAGCCTGGAGGGAGGAACAGGATGTTAGAAAAACAACAAGGCCACTGTGGCTGGAGCGGAGTGAGGGGCAGAGTGGAAAGAGGTCAGGAGAGCGGTCTGGCAAACTTCAAAAATGAATTTGAATTTCATTCTGAGTGTGATGGGAAGCCACTGGAGAGTTTTCAGAAGAGTTATAACTTCTCATCTAAAAAGTTAGGTGGGGTACCATAGCATATATGTATTAGGATGGTTAAAAATTTTTTTTTAAAGTTATAATACCTAGTGCTGGCAGGGATACAGAGCAACTGTAACTTTCATACACAGCTTGTGGGATGCAAAATGGCACAGCCAGTTTGCAAAAGAGTTTGGCCATTTCACATAAAGGTAAACTGACAACATGCAACCCAGCAATCCTGCTCCCAGGTATTTACCCAAGTGAAATGAAGTTTATGTTCACACACAAACCTGTACACAAATGTTTACAGTAACTTTTTTTTTTACAATAATCCGAAACTGGAAGCAATCCAAATATCCTTTAACCAGCCCGGCCAGCGTGGCTTAGTGGTTGAGTATCGACCTATGAATCAGGAGGTCATAATTCGATTCTTGGTCAGGGCACATGCCTGGGTTGTGGGCTCAATCCCCAGTAGGGGGCATGTAGGAGGCAGCTGATCAATGATTCTCTCTCATCATTGATGTTTCTATCTCTCGCTCTCTCTCCCTTCCTCTCTGAAATCAATACAAATATATTTTTAAAATATCCTTTACCTGGTACATAGCTAAATTGTAGTACATCCATATAAGAATACTGCCAGGCAGTAAAAAGGAATGAACCATAGATAATACACACAACAACCTGGCGGGACCACAAGGGTACTGTGCTTAATAAAAAAAATTCAATCTCAAAAGGTTACATACTGCATGATTTAATTTTTTAAATATATTTTCATTGATTTCAGAGAGGAAGGCAGAGGGAGAGAGAGATGGAAACATCAATGATGAGAGAGAATCATCGATAGCTGCCTCCTGCATGCCCTCCACTGGGGATCGAACCCGCAACCATGGCATGTGCCCTTGACCAGAATTGAACCCAGGACCCTTCAGTCCACGGGCTGACGCTCTATCCACTGAGCCAAGCCAGCTAGGGCTGTATGATTTAATTTATATAACATTCTCAAAATGACAAAACTATAGAGATGGAGAGCAGATTAGTGGTTGCCAGGGGACAGGGAGATGTGAAGTGAGAGTGGGTGTGACTACAAAGAGGTAGCACTGGAGTTCTTTGGTGGCAATGTGACAGTTTTCTACCTCAATTGTGGTGGTAGATACATGAATCTATGCACAGGATTGAAGTGCGTAGAACTATACACACACCCTCATACACAAATGGATGCAGGTTTAAAAAATGGTGAATACTAAATAAGGTATGTAGTCTAGTTAACAGTAACGTATCAGTATCAATGTCCTGTTTTTGATATTTCACTATAGCTCTACATAAGCTTTATCTAGCCGAACTGGTTTGGCTCAGTGGATAGAGCGTCGGCCTGCAGACTCAAGGGTCCCGGGTTCGATTCCGGTCAGGGGCATGTACCTTGGTTGCGGGCACATCCCCAGTGGGGAGCGTGCAGGAGGCAGCTGATCGATCTCTCTCATCGATGTTTCTAGCTCTCTATCCCTCTCCCTTCTTCTCTGTAAAAAATCAATAAAATATATTTAAAAAAAATAAGCTTTATCTAAAGCTCTGTATATAAGTTCTATATAAGATGTCACCATTGTGGAAAATTAGTTGAAGGGTACATGACACCCTATTATTTTTGCAATTTCTTGTGAGTTTATAATGATTTCAAAACTAAAAGTTTAGAAATACAAACCCTAGCAGGTAGGTAAAAAGCTATAAAAGACTTTTAAAAAAAGTTGGGGACATTTGCAAAGGGATGTATAAAAGATGACATTTGGGAGTTATTGTCAACTTTCTTAGGTATGATAACATATGCTTATCACATGTCCTCATTTTTAGTGTATATGCTGAAGTTTTAAGAGGTAAAGTGCCAGCGTCTACAACATAGTTTCAGATTTTCAACCAATTTGTGCCTAGGGACATATATCATTTTAAAATATGAAAAATGCGAACAATTATTAAATCTGGGTGGTAGATTTATAGGTGTTGGCTGTCTTATTCTTTTAACTTTACATTTGAAAATTTTTGTAATAAAAAGTCGAAAGAAAGAAGAAAAGGAACCGTTGTGTGTACAACGATATGATGAATCTCAAAAGCATTATGGTAAGTGAAAAGAGCCAGACTCAAAAGGACACACACTGTAAGATACCATTTTGGAAAAGGCAAAACCGTAAGGACAGAAATCAGATCAGTGGCTGCCTGTGGCTGGGGTGGGGGGGTGTTGGTCACTACAGAACAAGAGGAAATGTTGGGGATGTGGTGAACATATGAATATAGAATATTCTATATTTTGATTATAATAGTGGTTACATACTTGTGTTCGTTGTAGAACTGCACATTTAAAAAGATGAATTTTAATGCAAATTATACCTTTAAAAAAATCAGAGGAAAGTATGTGCAGGAGAACCACTAATAAAACAAGCAACACGAGGACAAAGATCTTATCTGTCTTGGACTTGCTCATTGTGCTTATAACACACTTGGCATCTACTAAGCACTGAATAAATATTAGCTAGGATGTGCAGCAAGTTCCCCCCCAATAAAACCCCTGTGCTCCAGGGGCTGTGGGCTGTGCAGTATCATGCCGCGCAGGCTGGGCAAAGCAGCTGCTCTGCTCGATGGCTCTTTGCAGAATGAGTGATTTGGCCTTGTCTTACTCCCATGGCTTTGATGTTTTTTTCTGCTGCATCATCTGGAACAGTGAGATCCTTTGGTGTCCTTTATCCTGGTGCTTTAGGCTGGAGGGAGCCCTGTGGGCCACCTTAGGGACCAGCAATAGCTCCAGGAAGTGGCACGTGGCTACTCCAACAGAGGCCCAGGTAAAGGCATTTACCTTTCTCCTGAGACTTGTAAGTCGAGACCAAACGTCCGTCGCCATGCTGCAGACTAGTTCAGTTTGAAGAGAGAAGTTAGAAATTTCCTTTCCAAACATAAAAATGCTAAATAGATTCGATACTTTGTTTTCTGGCTTAAGAATAACTACTATTTGGCTTTCTCAGTTCCAGGTCCCTTTACAGGCGCCCAGTTAGCCTTACAGCACTTGAATATGGTGCTCTGGTTCGTTGTTCCATTGTACAGGTGAGATAGCTGAGGCTCAGAGAGGTGAAGTGACCTGCCTTTGGCCATATCTTGGTGTGCTCTCACAGCTGACCTTGCACTTACCGGCTCTTCCATATGGCTTTCACATGGGGCTAGTGGCCACCCCCAACCCTTTCGGCCACTAGCCCTAACCCTACCTGGGTGCAGCCTTTATGTAGAGTTACTGTGGGTCCAGCAGCACCACGTGGGCCATGGAAGTCTCTTCCTCTGGCACAGAATGGATGTTCTCTCTGTAGTAGGGTGAGTGGTCCTATTTAGGTCAAATATAGAAAGGAAAGGAAGGGGGGAGGGGAGGAAGGGGAGGTGAGAACACGCAGAAAACACCAGATGCTCTTTCTAGCTTAAAAAAAACTCCACAGACATTAGGGAACAGATTTTTATCACAGTCTGTTAGGAGGGAAAGGGGAGGGCGAAGAGCAGGCTGGGGAAGGAAGAAAGGGCGTCTATCCAAGACCTCAGAATTGGGTCCGGGGCCCATTGATAAAGACAGAGATGGCAATAGTCTCAGACACTGGGCAGCAGGTGCTGAGCTAAGCGCTCCACCTGAGTCATCTCAGGTAACTTTCCCAGTAACGTCTCAGACTTAACGACTTCTATTTCCTTTCTCATTGTAGATTAGGAAACTGGGGCCCAGAGAGTACATGCACCAAATCACATAGTTTCATATGTGAAAATATCAATACACTAACATATTAATACACTAATTGGGGTCAGGAAGGACACACTTGAAAGTAACAGCAGTATTTACCTGGGGAAGGGGCGTGATAAAGGTGGGGAGCTTTCGCTTTTTATTGCAGTGTAATATATATATTTTTTACATTGGGAATGTGTACTCATGTGTGTGTGCTTTAAAAAAAAGTGGGCGGTGGTAAAGACCGTGTCCAAGGATCGATCCCATCACTAGTTTGGAGCCGGATCTCAGACTGCAGGTTCCAGTCTGTAACCTCTGCGCTGCGCTGCCTTTCGAAGAAAGGACCCGACTTCTGAGAGGCGTGGGCCCCTGGCCCGGCTGCCTTCCCGGGGTTCCCGCGGGGACTGGGCCAGTCCCTCCCTCCCTCCGGGAGCCCGTTGCTGGGTGTCCAGCCCCAGGCCCGCCCACTGTCGCGGAGCCGACTCCGCCAATCGGACCTGGGAGATGAGCGTGGCAGGAAATCAAGGTCAAGGCCCCGGACACAATGGGGCCGTTGTCGGCCTCAGTCAGTTGACTTACAAGCAGCAGCTCCCCATCCGCCCGCGCTCCTTCTCCCCAGCCCCGCTCCCCACCAGGGCGTCACTAAAACCGACGGCCTCCTTCGGGGTCCCACCCTGGACGGGGAAGGCCGGGCCGCCCGGTGCATGGCCCAGTGTGTCCACCAGGTGGCAACCGAGCACCGCACTTCTGAGGTCGGCGTGGGAGGCCAGGGGCGGGCCGCTCAGCCACTGACAGGGGCCTGAGGGGACCCTGCCCTTTCTGCTTTATCCAAGAAGCCAGGTCAGATCGCACGTTTCCTCACCCTTTGCTCCGAGCTCACCGAGATCTGGAATCCCAAGGGCACTTCCCGCAGCAAACGGCAAAATGGCCGTGGACTACAGCACTTTTCCTTGATGGAGAGGAAAAGCCTGGGGAAGCTCTTTACGCCGCAAGTCACATCAGGTGGGACCTGACCGTCTCTCTGGTCTGGATTAATGAACTGGCTGATTGATTGGTTACGTTAGTGTATAAATGTCATCTCTGAAAGCCCCCACCCCACCCCCACCCCACCCCGTCTAAATTATGTCCTTCTTGTTCTCGCTCAGAGCCAGCTGTAGTTTTCCTTCTTGGCGTGTATTGCCATTTGTAATTGGACACATATTTGATTCTTTTCCACTAGAAAATATGCTCTGCGAGAGCAGGGACTGGTCAGGTTTTGCTCACCAATTCGTCCTTAGTACGGGATCTGGCACACAGTAGGTGTTCGATAAATATTTGTCAACATAATACATGGACCAGTGCCCTACTGAATAGGAACTGGGCTTCCGTTTCTGACAGTTCGGCGTGTGCGAACACAGGTAGAGTCTGGGCCCTCTGAACAGGCTGCACCTGCCCAGACTATCAAATCAGAGAGGCATGCCCTGGAGGCAGAGGGCTCTCGGGTTAAGGCTTCTGGTTCTGGGCTCTGGCCACCTGGCTTCACAATCTTACCTTCACCCCACACCTGCTGGGCCACTTGGCGCACATCGCTTGCTCTTCCTGTTTCAGTGACCTCGTCTGTAAAATGGGGACACCTACCTCCTGGGGCCGTTTTGAGGGTTCTGAGAAGTAACGGGTGGAAGGTGCTTGGCGCAGAGCCTGGGGCACAGTAAGCACTCGGTGAATATTAGCCAACATTATTATTGCTGTTGCTCTTGTTGGGGAAGAAACGTTCACAGAGGTCAACGCTTGAGTGTCCAGGGCATGTGCCAGCTGAGGTGAGGGTCTGGGGCTGAGCGGGCAGTCCCGCTGGGACCCGTCCCTTGTCACTTCTCCTGGCTCGGTGTCTTCTGAGGGCTGGTTCAGGAAGTTGAGGCTGGTGGGGACCCATCCCTTCCTCTGGGTGGCAGGTGTTACTCTCTGGTCAGGGTCAGACCTGCCTCTGCTGCAGTCGCCTCGGGGACATTCTCCTGCTGCCTCAGCCTCCCTGGGACACCATGGCCCACGCAAGCCCTTGGTAAATGCACATGTCAGTGGGGGGGGGAGGGGGTGGGTGCCAGGTCCTGGGGACAGCGGTGCGCAAAGTCATCTTGTCTCTGCCCTCAAGAAACACCCCATCCTGGAGGGGAGGGGAGATGGTGATTAAAGCAACATGTCACTGTGATAAAGGGACAGGCCAGGCCTGAGCCATTCCCTCAGGAAGTGACTTGTGGGCTGAGAGCTGAAGATTGGGGATGAGGAGCTAGCCAAGAAAACCCCTCCCTTAAAATGGCCCCTCCTGGGGACCGCTCTGATGACCCAGCAGATTCTCAGGCCCTTCCTGGGCCAGGCAAATGGTCGGGTGGGAGAAGACTCAAAACACACCCCCACCTCCTCACCCCCCACCTCCCGCCAGCACACAGGCTTCTACTGAGATCTGCTGCCCTCACCTGTGTCATCTGGGGACGTACCCACACCATGTCAGACCCCCAGCCCTACTCTGTGACACTGATGCTGGCCAGGTCTGGCCCAGTCAGTGCGCCAAGCTGAGCTCAGGCCCCTTCCATTGTGCCAGGGTGCACTGGTTCTGCCACTTGCTCCCCTCCCCATGAAATATCCAACCAGCCCTCATTTTTGAGACAATGGAATTCAACAGCCACAGGATTGTTAGGGGTGAGGGTGGAGGAGCAGTGGAACCTTCCTGAGCCCACCTGCTGCGTCCCAGCCCTGAAAAAGTGGGCCAGGAGCTGAGGCAGAACTGGGCTCGAGGAGGAAGAGATATGATGGGCTGCAGAGTGTAGAAGATGCTGCCCTGTAGGGCTTGGGTTTGGGGGTGAGCTGGCCTGGTGGGGGAGGGCAATGTCAGCCTAGCTTCCTCTACCTTCTGTAGGCTCTGGAGTCAGACAGACCAAGGTTGGGTCCTGACACTGTCTCTTATAACTGTGACTTTGGGAAGTCACTCCTCTGAGCCTTAGTTGGCCCATCTGTAAAATGGGGTTAAACTCTCATGAGACTTGTGGGGTTTTAAAAAGATAATGAATGAAAAATGCACAAGCACAGTAGAGACACCCAGCAAGCCCTCAACACATGATCTCCTCCTCCGCTGCTGCTGCTGCTGCTGTGGCGCTGCTACAAAGACGAGGCCACGCACAGAATTGCACAGCGTTTGGCCAGTTCCAGAGGGAGGTCAGCCTGGTCACCTGGGGAAGGCTTCCTCCCTGTCTGGTCCCACTGATAATGACACCAGGTCCCCGGGCCTGGCACAGGAAGCTCAGAGGTTCTGGAAGGGAGAGTCACCCTCCCCGCCCCTCCCCCAGCACCCCACCCCCACTTACCAGGATGCGGGTGTCCCTGTGAGATGGGATGGGGACCCCTTAGCCTGAGGCAGCCTATTTCTCTTCCTTTCCTCTCACTGCTTCTCTGTGTTTAACTTTGCCAAAGCCAGAGACTTGCTCCCCTGAGACAGGGAAAGAGAGGAGGAGGGAGGAGGAGGGAGCTAGGGACGAAGTGAGGAGGCAGAGGAGGTTCTTCATTGTTTAAAGAGGAAAGTGGTCATCTGGATCTTTTCATCTCAGGCTGAAATTGGTGACATTAGGTAGTGTATTTAAGATATCTGTACCGGCCCCTTGCCACCCCCTTGGGAAAAGAGCTCCCTCAAAAGCATGATGCAGTTTACATAATAAAAGAATGGAGGCTTTGACAAATAAAAATTATTAAAGACCATCAGGCCCTGCCAGCATGGCTCAGTGGTTGAGCATCGACCTATGAATCAGGAGGTCACAGTTCGATTCCCAGTCAGGGCACATGCCCAGGCTGCGGGCTAACCTGTGTGGGGCGTGCATGAGGCAGCTGATCAATGATTCTCTCTTATCATTGATGTTTCTATCTCTCTCTCCCTCTCCCTTCCTCTCTGAAATCAATTATATATACATATATGAACATCAGAGTCTGCAGTCCAGTTGGCCATCCGACACCCATTTCCAGGGTTGGACTGCTGCTTCCATACCTGATGTGTGTCCTTCCCTCTGCTGAGAGCAGGCTGGGGGTGTGTCTGGTGGAGGGTAGCAGTATCGGCTTGGGCTCAGGTTGGAGCTGAAATCCTGCACTTCAGCCCTTTCCAGAAATAATCAGTCTGAGCAAAGGTCCTAAGAGCCGGGATCACTCCCAAGTCAGGTTCTTCAGGCAGGATCTTCTGGCTCCTCCCACAGAGGGGCCTCTGGCTCCATTTCCATCCTCCTCCACTCCTCTATACCCAGTTCCCCCCAAATCTGCAGGGAAAGCCCTGGGCCTCCAGTTTTCTGAGGGCCTGAGAAATCCCCGAGGACCCGGCAGCCCCCACTCCAGCCTGGCAGAGAGCAGGCGAGCTCTCTGGGGGAGGTCAGCCCGTGTGTGAAGCCTTGGCGCTCTCTCCGGATCTGAGCTTTGATTAGCCTGGAATGTTCCTGGTCTGGTTCTGAGTGAGGTCCGCAGGGAGATGGTGTGAGGGTGTCCCAGGTTCCTCAGGCTTAGAAACCCACAGGCCTGCTTTCAGGGCCTAGGATTTCCGGCCCACAAAGCCCTCTACTCTTGCCTCTGCCGATCTCACCTTCCTCGCCCGCTCCCCCCTTCCCCGAGCCCTGCTCATAGGGCCTGCTCTGCCCCTACCACCTGTCATCCCTTTCGTCTCTCCGATTGATTTCTATTCTTTCTTTAGGACTCCCTTCTAGGAAGCCAAGCTGACCCCTTCCTGTCTCAGGCTAGGCTAGCTCTCCTGCCATGTCTCCATCTCTAGAGAACCAAGCTTCTGTCCCCTCTCACCACTGCAACCTGCCTGAGGACAGGGACAGTGCCACTGCTGGGCCCTGGCACACACACAGGACCTGCATGTGGAAGTTGCTCAATGGATCAGTGAGTGGTGCTTGACCTCGTGACTTTAAGAGGCCACAGTTTATAGTAAATGTGCAAGTGGGAGGGGGTGACTCCTGCCCTCAAATGCCTGCCCATACCTGAGGCTGCCTCTCCCCCCTCTAAGTCCTGGATTTTAGGCCCCCTTTCACTTCCACCCCACCCCCACCCCCTTGTCACAGCCTGTTGAGGGCTGTGGAGGTGGTACAGCAGGGGAGCTAACATGGGGCCACCTGCCAGCTGAAGGACCTTGATCCGTTTCCTCTTCTGTAAAATAATTACAGCACCTTCTTATGGTGGTTTTGAGGAGTAGGTGTAACAATTCCCATAAAATGCCCCTTCCCGTCCCCTGGACAAAGGGTGACTCTCTTTCCTGAGGGTCTGCGATCTCCTCCGGAGAGGGGAAGGCAGCTCTGGTTCTGGCTTGGCACCCTATTTGCAGTTCTGCAACCCTCCTCCCCACCCATTTCCTCCCTAGGGCCATACCTTCCCCAGTGCAGAAGCCAGGGGGATAGCTCTAGGGTGAGTGGTGTCCTGGGGAGGCTCCTGGGCACACAGGACAAATGAGTGGCTTCAGTGGCAGGTTCTCTGCCCCCAGGTTTGTTTGGCTCTGGGTTCGGGGGGCACTTTAGGGGCATGGCCAGGCACCTGGGGAGCTTAGCCATCAGAAATACGGAATCTTTGAGCAGGCTAGCTGCTGCGTCCCTGCCCTGACATCTGGAGGCCTCACTCCCCACCCTCAGGTTAGTATCCCAAAACCAGAAAGACAATCTATGTGAAGAGAGGATGAACTTGACCAATGGCCAAGGTCAGCATGGCACTCACCCCTTCTCTGCAGTGCCCCTCCATCCCCCAGCTCAGACACCTGGGGATGGTGTACAGCAGTAGTTCTCAACCTTCTGGCCCTTTAAATACAGTTCCTCATGTTGTGACCCAACCATAAAATTATTTTCGTTGCTACTTCGTAACTGTAATGTTGCTACTGTTATGAATCGTAATGTAAATATCTGATATGCAGGATGGTCTTAGGCAACCCCTGTGAAAGGGTCGTTCGACCGCCAAAGGGGTTGCGACCCACAGGTTGAGAACCGCTGGTGTACAGGAAGGATGGAAGGCATGAACCCTGGAGGTACACGTCTCTTTTAATCCTAACCAGCTGTGTGTGACCTTGGGCAAGTAACTTCATTTCTCCAAACCTCAGTTTCCTAAGCTACAAAATGGGGGTAGGTCTCCCAGTAGGTATCCCTTGGAAAGCTACAAAGACCTATAATAACAAAAGCGGAATATGCTAATTAGACCGGATGTCCTTCGGGGAAGAAGCTGGGGCTGGGAAGAAAGCCCAGGTCCCAGGTGCCTGCTGGCACCGCCAGAGGGAAGCTGGTGCTGGTAGCCGGGGGAAGGAAGGCCTACTCTTGCACTAATTTTGTGCATTGGGCCTCTAGTTAAATAATAAAATGCATATAATGCACTGAGCTCAGAGTACACATATTAAGTGAGTAATAACTGGTAGTATTGCTATAATTATTTTCAGTCCCTTACTGTGTTCCCAGCATCTACCCAGGATACTTTAATGCTGTCCAACCTAATAGAGTCTGAATCTGTTGAACATTTATAATATTTCAAAGAGGAGCAGGTAACTGAAATGAGAGGAGAGAGGGGCCCACCAGGTTCTAAGGAAAGGGTTGCTATCCTTTTCTGCCCCCACCCCACACCAGGGCCCCACGTGGTTCTGCTGCTGTCCTTACCTCTTTATGTCCAAAAGTTCAGGGAGGTCTTGCTCCATCTTCCCCATGCCGGCAGCCCTGCCACCTGAGGACCAAGTGCCCTGGCCTGGAGGCTCTGGGCCTCTCCATCTGCTCGAGAGGGGGGTGGGTGGTGAGTGCATGCCTGGCCAAAAAAGCGACGACAAAGGACCACACCTTTGCTCAGCGCCATCCTTCTGGCTTTCCAAATGAGGATTCTCAAACTTTTCTCTCCATAGAGATGACATGACTCATGGGCAATAATACCAGCAGCAGAAGTGGTCCCTTTCTCTATGCTGTGTGTGTGTGTGGGGGCGGGGGGGGGGGTCTCAGGGGCAACCAAATCCAGCTACAAAGCTTTGTAGCCATGATGAATGTGGACTGGCAGGAGGGAGAAGGGAAGAGGCTGAGAGACCCACATCCCCAAAGGCCTGGGCCATTGGGTTCCAGGCGCTGGTCTCACAACACATATAATCATCTCAGCCACATCTGTAAAGACAAAAGGAAACAAAATACAGAGACCACTGCTGCCAGAGGGTCAGGCTCCTTCATCTACTACAGGCTGCTGCTGGTTAACCTGTGGCAGCGATACAGGCACTTGTGTGTCAGCTGAGGGACCCTGGTATTCCCAGGCAGGCCACCCTGGATTCTTTCCAGATGAGACCAAGAACAAGGACTGAGGCCAGTTGGTGGCCCTGGCCACACTGTTGCTCCTTAAAGCTGAGGCCTGATTCAACCTCTCCGCAGTGTATAGCATGCTCCCCTGTAAGGAACTGGCCCTGCTGAGGGGCCCTGCACCCCTATTCAGAGGGAGGGTCCTCCTCTGAGCCATGGGTGGTGTGGGGTGGGCCATGGAGGGGCTGCCTCCTGCCTTGGTACTGGTGTTCTCAGGTGAGGCCCCCTGGCCATCTATCCAGCATAGTTCTTACCTGGAGCAGGGTGGCCGTCCCACCCAGACCAAGGCCAGAATGCGGTGTGGGGGAGAAGCAAAAGTGAAGCGAACAGGCATCTGGGATGGCTGTTTTGTTGAATGAGCCCCAGGCGGGGCGCTTTGCTGCCCCTCTCCTGAGGGATGGGATCGGGGACTCATCCTAGCCAGGCCTGGATAATGAGAAGCCAGAGAATGAGTGGAGCTTCGGGGGTAGGGGTAAGGGCTGTGAATGTCAATGTGCCAAACCTCTTTACATCTCTCCTAGGGGCTCTTTTATTAAATGCCTCAATCTCAGATCCTCCCACCGAGCTCTGAGGTTGGGCCAAAATGGGCCCCCAGCCTCAAACCCCATCCTTTGGCCTGGAAACTTCCGTCAGTGACCACATGGGGCACTTCTACCTACTGCCACCAATCAACAGGCAGCAAGGAAAGGTGCCTGGCACACTCAGAGAGGGCCATGGGAGGGGCTAGTAGATTTCTTGGGTGGGGGGTGAGGGAGAGGGTATAGGGAGGGGCCTTCTCAAGCTCCGAGGTCAGGTTTCAGGAGGAAGATAAGCACTGTACCAGGTTCTGCCAGGTATGTGACCCAGTTCGTCCCCTCCTTCTGCCCCTCCCACTCAGACTGGCTCTTACTCGCCCCACCCTCCCTTAATGTGCTCAAAGAATCCTGTGATTATCTTTATTATGGCTTATAATTCTTTATTTGCCAGATAACATATCTTCCCTATGGACTGTGAGTCTGCAGGGTGGTACTAGTAGGAGGGCTGGGGCTATGCTTGTCTTTGTCCCTGTCTCCCTAGCACTTGGCACAGGGCCTAGCACATAGTAGGTGCTTAATACATATTTGGTGACTAAATGAGTTAAAGAATAAGTTCCTTCATCAGACACCATGAGCTCTCCAAGGGCAGGGACTACTTCTTGTTTATTTTTGTATCCCCAACCCCTGGCTTGGTGCCTGGCACAAAATAGGTACCCACTAAATTGTGTGGGATGGAAGACTCACTGGGTGTAACAGTGTTCATGAGACCCATATCTCTACCCCTTCCCACTCCTACACAGCGAGGACATGGCCTTCTCCTCTAGGTGGCTCTCCTAGGGATGAAAGGGTCCTCAGCAGGGCTGAGAACAGGGGGAAGGGTAGTGCCTCCTCTGGAAGAGAGTAGGCGGTGAGGCCTCTGGCGGGCTGAACTGGGGGAGCTCCAGCAGGCCAGTTGCTGTAGTCAGGTGAACTGGGGAGCTCTGTGGGAGCCATGCCTGGTAAGGACTCACCTCTGGGAAAGCTCAAAGATGCAGGGTTGGCAGCAGAGCTCCCACAAGTGCCACTCTTTAGACACGAGGGGCTTGTGGTCACGTGGGGCTCCGGACTTCAGCCCACTCCTTGCCTTCACAGAGCCAGGAAGTCTCAGAGGCACAGGGAACTGAAGGGCAGAGGAAACCGGTGTGGATCTTGTGCTGGCCTCGGGATGGATCCCCTTCCCTGTCAGCAGGCAGAGCTTTAGCTAGCACTGCGCCCTGGGAGGTAAAGCTCCCTCCGGGCGGCAGTCACTCAGGCTCTCTGATCATAGGATCAATTTCTGGGCCCATCTTCCGTGTCCAGAGGAACTGAGAAGGAGATAGACTCTCCTGGGACTCAGGTCTGGAAGTTTGAAGTCTGGAGTTTGCAGCCCAACCCCATCTCTCAAAGCTTGAGAGAGACTTAGGCCATATAGGGATGGCCCCTCTCAGCTGACAAATGGGTTTTGTCTTGTTGACGACTCCTGGTGGTCAGAGGAGCGCACTCATTAATGACCTCCTTCCCCAGAGGCTTGTTTGAGCACCTATCCCACCAGCATGAATCAGAATAAAGACTGACACAGGTATCAGCCTCTAGGACTCCTGTTCTGAAAACCTGGGCTAAACGTTAGGGTTTGAAACCAGAGCTTGAGACATAACTTAAGCCTTAGCTCTTGCTTTGAGGGCTGCAAAAACCCCCAAAACCTAACAACTCAACCAAACCAAAACAAAATGTAGGTGACTGACTAGCAGGCAAGTAGAGACAAACTATTTCAAAGACTCCCCTTGAAATGAAATTTAAACTTGACTTTTTTTGTTGTTAATCCACCTGAGGAAATTTTTCCATTGATTTTTAGAGAGAGTAGAAACATCAATGTGAGAGAGACGTCGATTGGTTGCTTCCTGCACACAGGATCAAACCTGCAAGCCAAGTACATGCCCTTGAGCTGGAATTGGGAATCAAATCCTGGACCCTTCTTAGCATGGGCCGGGGCTCTAACCAAGGAGCCACACCGGCCAGGGTAAATATTTATACCACTGAATAAGAAATCAAGTTGAACAAGAAGTTAAGTTGAGCCCAGCTGGCATGGCTCAGTAGTTGAGCGTGGACCTAAGAACCAGGTGGTCACGGTTCAATTCTCGGTCAGGGCACATGCCTGGATTGCAGGCTCCATCACCAGTGTGGGGCATGCAAGAGGCAGCTGATCAATGATTCCCTCTCCCCCTTGATGTTTCTATCTCTCTCTCCCTTCCTCTCTGAAATCAATAAAAATATATTTGAAAAGAAAAAAGAAGTTGAAGAAGAAGAAGTCAAGTTGAATATGTCAAGTTTTGCCCTGGCCGGTGTTGCAAAGTGGTTAGAGCGCTGGCCCACACTAGGATTAGTCCTGGGTTTCATTCCCGATTCCAGGTCAAGGGCACATACCTGGGTTGCAGGCTCATCGCGAGCACAGGAGGCAACCAATCGCTGTCTCTCTCACATTGATGTTTCCATGTTTCTCTCTCTCCCCCTCCCTCCCTCCCTTCTACTCTCTAAAAATCAATAGAAAAATATCCTTGGGTGAGGATTAACCAAGAGAAAGAAAAGAAGAGAAGAGAAAATAAAATAGAAAAGAAAAGATTTACCTAGAATGTGTGTGCACAGAGGATTTTTTTTAAAAAACCTCCACAAATAGGTTTGTCACCAACCCTGAGAGCCCCACGTTTTGAAAAAGACTGACTTGAGCTATAGCCGGTTTGGCTCAGTGAATAGAGCATCGGCCTGTGGACTCACGGGTCCGTTTCAATTCCAGTCAAGGGCAAATGCCCGGGTTGCGGGTTCATCCCCAGTAGGGAGCGTGCAGGAGGCAGCCAATCATAATTCTCTCTCAGCATTGATGTTTCTAACTCTCTCTTCCTCTCCCTTCCTCTCTGAAAGAAACAAAAATATATTTTTTAAAAAAGAAAAGGGCTGACTTGGGTTCCAAAGGACGTACTATTTTCCTCCGGAAACAGCATCTCAAGTCTAAAGATCCGCTGCAGTGCCCAGGGGTGGGGGGCGGGGAGTGGGGTCCGAAGGGGAAGAGGTCTGCGTAGGGAGCTATCTGGTCTTGGGCTGCAGCCCCGAAGACTTTCGGATATAGGGTCCGCACCACGAGCTGACCAAAAGAGGAGCCGAGGGCACAATTGTAAACCCACTTTTATTCGTTTTGTTTTCCTGACGCCAAACGTGGGCCCTTCAGCGGGGGGACTGCAAGCCCGGTGGTGTGGATCGGGAGGCCGCTCGGTCTGAGCAGGTAGAGGCGCTCGGATGGGTGCGTCCCGCGGGGCCTCCTACAGGTCTCTCCGCGGCACCAGCATCGCGCCCACGGAGCCCCAGACCCCGGAGACCGGCCTGCGCACTGCCCGCTGCCCGCCGCTTCGCGAGGTGGGGAGAAGGCGGGGAGCTGAGTTGCGTCCTCTTTCGCCCTCTCCTTAAATTCCGGGGTCCTCCATTTGCGGCGCCCCAGGGTGCGGCCTACTCAATCGCTGGTTCTAAAATCGGGGCGGCCGTGAGAGCAGAGCTGGGGCTGCCAAGAGGGCTGCAGAGCGGTAGCGAACCCGCGGGCAGTGCCCTGTACGCGCTGAGCCGGGGCACTGGTGGCCTAGCCACCCGGGCGGGTGAGTCCGGAGGCTGTCTCTCGCCCCAGCCTGGGACACCCAGAGCCACCAGCCCCGTCTTCTGAGGGGCCTGAAGACGGGGCTGGATTTAGGTTCTGGCGTGAGTGGGGCGTCTTCCTTGGCTGCGCCTCTCCGGAGCGCGCCGGGTGTTCCAAGAGCCTGTGGGCACCCCATTCGCCCCCTGGCGGCGCCAGGCATACGCCAGGCACTGCTGCCGCTGCCGCCGCCGCAGCGGAATGAGCTGTCCACAGCAGCACTGGGCGCCGCTCGAGGTCACGCAAGAATCTATCCCCGAGCTGCGAACCCGGAGTCAGGCCGCCCTGGGAAGGAATGGAATGACGATGGAACGAGGAACGGTGAGATATGGGAGTTCCCCTGGATCCACGTCTTCCATATTCCGCGTGGGCTTCTCCACCAGTGTGATGACTGACACCCGCTGACACCCAGGGACCCTATCCCCGACTGGTCCTCTCCCCTCTCTCCCAATCTCCCTGGAAATAAAAGACTCCTTCTCATTTTCACCCATTCTGGGAAATGTCCCATATCTTCCCTCCTGCAATGACCTAACAATGGTACTCTTGGCTGGCCCGGCCACACCCGATCTGCCACTCCCCAGACATGGGGCCAGGCAGAGAGCTCTGAGGCAGTGCTAGGAAGTCATTAGGAGGGGATCCCATTCAGTAAGTCAGGAGTGCCCACTGGAAGCCTATCAGGGCCCTAGGATTTGTGGGAGGTAAAAGTCCTTGACTTCTGGGTGCTTCCAATCTCAGAAGATAAATGGTTCTGACAGCAGGAGCCTGGGGGAGGGGATGGGCTGGAGTGTGAACACTGGAGCCATTAGAACTTGCCAAGTGGACAGGATTAGAAAGTGGGGGTTAGGGGTGTGAAGGAGGGAGAGAATAAATATTCGTGGAAGGCTGGGGAGGGGGGAGGGTGTCAACCTCAGAGGCCAGTAAAAGTTGGCTCTGCAATGGGAGAGACAGAAGGAAAAGCTGGAGGCTGGAAACCCCTCTGAGAAGCAGCAACAGAGTCTGCTCTGAGGTGCTGGCTGAGACAGGCTGCCACTTGCACAATTCTGAAGGGCATAAGTGCAGGTGGGGAACCCGGGTTTCTTTAAGAGGTTGGGTCATACACTACCAAAAATAAAAATAGAAAAAGCTTGGTTTACATTCAAGAGGTTTTTGTCAGGAAGGAGGGAGCCCAGGTCATGGGAGGGAGAGGGAGCAGCTGCGGGCAACTGATTAAAGAGTGGATGTGTGGTGGTGGAGTGGTGAAGTAGCTTCTGGGACAGAAGGATGGACAGGCTGCCTCCAGGGTAGGAGGTAGCCAAAGGGTGGGAACCTGTCTTAGAGGCCAGCAGGGGGTACAGGGGCCTTAGATCCTCAGGCTCAACAGAGCTAGCTATAGTTAAGTTTGGCTGTGTCCATTTCTGCCCCATTTCCCATTCCCTTTTCCTCACCCATGTCATCTCAGGTAATTGGGAGACCCCTTTCTACCCAGCCCCTGGCTTTGTACAGATGTGGCAAACCCAGAATGAAAGTTCTAGGCTTCAGTGTACGCTCCTGCCCAAATCCATCCAGATCTTAAGGCTCGCCTCTGTCTTTTACTTCAAAAACCCATTTTTCTGGCAGCTGAAGATAGACAGACCATATCTTCCTACTTGGCCTTGACTGCCAGAATGGCCTGTCCATGTCTGGGGCTGGGCTGCTTCACGGTAACTCCCAACCTGACTCTGGACAGCCTCTGATGGGGCCATGAGGTCAAGCCTGGTAGAGACTGCAGACACCCAGGCATTGGCTATGCTGGCACTTCCACGGGGAGTACTGAGGCTGCCTAGATGAGCCCAGAGTGCCAGGTACTGGCTGTCCAGAGCTACAACTGCCAGGAGGTCTTTGGGCAGTGGGACTCTCCTGCAGCCCAGCAGTCAGACAGGACAGGCTGTGAGATGCTAGTCAGGCATGGCAGCCCCCGAGAAGGCAGAGGGAGAAGGAAAGCACTGCCACCAAATCATAGTAATGGCTTCGTCAGGGCACTCCACAGGAAAGGACCCAAGGAAGCACCACTTGGAAGAAGGACTCAAGTCAAAAGTTTTCTGGGGTGGGGTGGGGTTGTGGTGTGTATGAGGACAAGGGGTGAGAGGAGTGGGGGAGGGGTCCTGGCCTAGCAGAGACCAAATAGGCCAGTGCTCCTTTGCCCAGGCCAGGTTTCCTTCCCTTTGCAATAAAATCACAGCTGAAGGAGAGCCTCCATTTACTCATGGTCTGCTTGCCTCCTGCACACCCGCTACTGGGGATGTGCCTGCAACCAAGGTACATGCCCTTGACCAGAATCGAACCTGGGACCCTTCAGTCTGCAGGCCGACGCTCTATCCACTGAGCCAAACCAGTCAGGGCTATTCATGGTCTGCTTGAATTCCTCCAGTCAGCTAACCCCACTCTCTCCCTCGTCTATAAGGGACCTGGTGAAGACAGGGAGAAGCATGCCTCATTTCTTCTGAGTGTGCCTGAGGGTCTGTGTCCCCCGCAGCATCTGCTAACCATTACCCTTCTCTCCCCTGGAACATGCCCCAGAGGGGAACAGTGCCTCCCAGCCACCTTTTCCTGCCACTCTTTTTTATTTTTTTGTTAATACTCACCCGAGGATATTTTTTTCCCACTGATTTTTAGAGAGAGTGGAAGGAAGGGAGGCAATTAGTTGCCTCCCACACACGCTACCATCAGGCTGGGGATTGAACCTGCAACCCAGGTCTGCACACCCGCTACTGGGGATGTGCCTGCAACCAAGGTACATGCCCTTGACCAGAATCGAACCTGGGACCCTTCAGTCTGCAGGCCGACGCTCTATCCACTGAGCCAAACCAGTCAGGGCTATTCATGGTCTGCTTGAATTCCTCCAGTCAGCTAACCCCACTCTCTCCCTCGTCTATAAGGGACCTGGTGAAGACAGGGAGAAGCATGCCTCATTTCTTCTGAGTGTGCCTGAGGGTCTGTGTCCCCCGCAGCATCTGCTAACCATTACCCTTCTCTCCCCTGGAACATGCCCCAGAGGGGAACAGTGCCTCCCAGCCCCCTTTTCCTGCCACTCTTTTTTATTTTTTTGTTAATACTCACCCGAGGATATTTTTTTCCCACTGATTTTTAGAGAGAGTGGAAGGAAGGGAGGCAATTAGTTGCCTCCCACACACGCTACCATCAGGCTGGGGATTGAACCTGCAACCCAGGTACATGCCCTTGAATGAGAATCCAACCCATGACCCTTCAGTGTGAGGGTCGATGCTCTACCAATACACTGGCCAGGTCTCTGCCACTCCTTTTTACAATTTACAAACACAGCTATCAATTTTTTGTTTTTAATCCTCACCAGAGGATACTTTTTCCATTGAGTCTTAGAGAGAGTGAAAGCGGGGGAAGGGGGGGGGCAGGGTGGGAGATAGAAAGAGAAACATCAATGCAAGAGAGACACATCAACCAGATGCCCCCTGCACGTGCCCTGACTAGGGCCAGGGACCAAACCTGCAACCCAGGCACATGCCTTTGACCAGAATCGAACCCATGGCCCCTCAGTGCATGGACTGATGCTCCAACCACTGACCCACACTGGCCAGGGCGCATTTATCAATTTTTAAGTCCATAATATGTGCCTGGAACTGTGATAAGCATGTTAGGTGCATGACCTCATTTGCTCCTCATAGTAGCTCAGAGACCCATCATCCCTACTTTTTGACTGATTCCAGTTCCCATTCCCAGCCAGGCACAAGGGGTTGAAGTCTGTTCCCTAAGCTGATATAGAGGACACAGTCCACTCTTGGCGTCACTCACTGTGTAGTGGCTCAGTAAATATTAATTAACTCTGAGGACAAGCTGCACTTTGACTCACCTCTGGCTAATTAAATAAACCTGCCATGTAAATCAGCAGAGGGGACAGAGAGACAGTAGGCTGTGCTGAAAAGAAATTGGGCTGAGGGACAGGAGGACCACTGACCTTCAAGTAGAAATCTACCTGACCTGCTCTTAATTCTGTTTGTGTTCTTTGAAGCTAGGGCCAGAGTGGTGGGGATGAGGAATAACCCACCCCTCAGATAAAGCCTCACCCCTGAAGTCCTGGGGAGTTGTGAGGAGGGGAGCAAGGTTCACATGCCAACTGGGTCCTGCATGTTCACAGGGCATGAGAACTCTTTAAGGAACCAGAGAGAACTCTCCCTCCCTTCCCACTCCATCCCCATCATTGAGGACTCATGTACCAGTGGTCCTGGGTCAGCTGTGGGAGACCAGGGGCCCAGGAAAGACATGGTGTGAAAACCCCTTCCAATGGTGCCTAAAAGGTTTGGACTGTTGGGGCTAGCAGGCACCTCACTGGGTTCTGCTTCCTTCTACTCCTTCCTGAAGAAAATGAGCCATGGCAATGTCCCAAGCCCCCTGGGGGCCTGGCTCCCCTTCTGACCAACTGGGAGACCTGGGGCAGGCCACTTGACCTCACTAGGCCTGGCCCCTACTCTGTCAAATAGGGAACTAGCAATGTCAGCCTCAAAAGGAGGCTGTGCACAAAGCAAGGGCTCAGTTAAGTGCTAACTATTCTATGATGATGAGTATGATGATAATATGTAGTTCATTAACAACCAACTGTATTCCCTAATACAGTGGTCATGAGACATAGTTTGAGTAGCTACTGTGTTTGAGCTCCAAGCTGTCACTTTGAAGGTAGCTATTTTCTATATGGAAAAAAGAATATCATCTCAAATGTCATTAAGATGTGAGAATAAAGTGAGATAAGATAAGGGTGAGGACAAGGGCAGAGCGAGTTGCTGAGAAAGGATGCAACAGTGTGGTAGGATGCCTGTGCCACTTCCTCTCCCATCCAAGTCCCACTCTGCAGCTATCTGGGAGCCTTCGCCCCTCAGAGCCCTAATCCCTTCTTCTCTCCTGGACTAGTGTTCTGAGCACGGCTAAGGCCAACTCTGGGGGCCTATGGCTTATAGCAGGTAGTTCTCCACTCTCTCCTTTCCTAGGGGAAGTCACACATGTCACCATAGTGGGCTACAGGAACCCTGGAGTCCCCTAGAGCTGCCAAACAGGCACAAGTCAAGCTTTACATTCAACACACTGGAACAGATCAAATGTGGTTCTCAGAAAGCTTAGACTTGCAAGCTTTGGAGAAGGCCCAGGTTTGGCTCCTTTTATCTCCCAAATTCTTGCAGGATGTTGCAATTACTTGTGACAATCCCTCTCCCTGTCTAGGACTTTGATTTCAGATTTAGACATGCAACACTGGGTGGCTGGCTGAGCCTTGAGCAGCTGGGGGTGGGGGTGGCCGGGGAAAATTCTTTGCAGCATATTGTATTTGGAAGCGAGATCTCCAGGAATCAGACTCTAGCTCTGTTTGTGTTACCAGAACTTTGCAGCCACTGTGGCAGATTTCCTGTCCCTCAAATTGGTTCACTATAGGCTCATTCTGTCCTTTGAAACAAAAGTCTAGGAATCATTTTCTGTAATAGTCTTATGCTAGAGTAACTTTCCAATCACTGTAACAAATTCCACAGTCCTCACCCTAAAATCTTAAGATCGAAACACCAGGTCAAGTTTTGTCAAGACTACAGGGGATGTTTTAGTGGTATCTCAGGTTACCTGGCCCCAGAGGAGCCTGGAAGCAGGAAGTAATGTAGAGAGAGCCAAGTGGGTACAGAAACAGAAGAGGAACATAGTCGGGCAAAGCATGCTTGGGTGGTGGGATTCTGTGGCCTTTCTGGGTACCTAGGTGTGCATTTAAATGCTCTGGGCAAACTGCCTATGTCTTTGCATTGTTATTGTACTTGGCCTTAAAGCACATTCAGCTGTTCTTTGGGTGAGGTGGGGACCTGGACCCTGGGTCATGCTCCTGTTTTTCTGCTTTCTGGCTACCACACTGGTCTGAAAGCTCACACAACTTTAGTACTGGCTCTTTTGACTTTCACATGGCAACAAAACAGGTGGATACTGCTGTTTCTGAGACTTGAACAGAAAGGCTAGGGCCTTCTTGCTTCACCTCTAGGTCTTTGGCAGTCAGCCTGAGCTAGCAGCCTGCCTCTTGAGGCTGATGTACATGACAGAAATCAGGGATCAAAAGTGGCTAGGAATTCCTAGATTCTCTGTAGAGATCAGGCTGGTGAGCAGAGTCATAGGATGGTACCTGTTGGCAAATCTGGGGTAATAAGCTCATGCCTTTAGGATGGGCAACTGGCATAGAATTACTAACACTGCTATTCCCTCAAATGCTCTGTAAGCTCTCCACTCCTTCCAAGATATCATCTTGTCTGGGCAAGCTTAGAAATTACATGGAACAAAGTGAAAAAAAGAGAAGGTCAGAATGAGGGGCCGTGTTTTAAGCCAACCAGATTCTCAGGGAGTCCAGACTAAAGAAAACATTAAGCTACCCTAATCTAGATTAGAAATATTGAAATTCCTGAGGGAGCAAGATGAGAAGGGAGATCCTAGAAATGGGATGTAAAGGCAGGAGAAAAAGGATGGGACAATCCCTCTGGAGTTCTTCTGGGTATTGGAAATATAAAGCTCACAATTCTTGAGAAAATGCAAATATGTTATCCATCTCTGAGAAGGAAAAGGGAATGAGTAAGCTAGGATCACAGGACACAGAAATATAAGGATTTGGTGGCTCAGGGCACCAGACAAAAGATGCTGAAGGACTGCAAGGGTTCAGAAGAGAGCATGTCTTTCCCAAGGCCTTTAAGAACATAGTTGAGACATTCTGTTTCTGGATAAGATTCAATGTTGCAAAGATATCAACTCTCTTCCAACTTAATTTATATGGTTAATAAGATCCCAACCAAAGTCCTAATATAACTTGTTAAATAAAACTTGACTAGCTGATTGGAAAGTAAATCTAAAGAGAAATATATGTAAAAATAACACAATAATTTGGGGGAAACAAAGCAAAGGAAAAAACACACTGCATCAATACATACTCAAAAGCTACAATTAAAATGGCATGATACTGGTACAAGGAATATATATAATTTCAATGCAACAGAATAGAGAATCCAGAAACAGGTATTTATGGACTTATGGAAGTATGACTATGAGCAGAATAGTATTTCAAGTCACTGGGGAGAGAATGGCCTATAGAATAAATAATTCTGGGCAGCATGTGACCCTCTGCAAAAAAAAAAAAAAAAAAGTTAGCCTGGCCAGTGTGGCTCAGTGGTTGAGCATCAACCTATAAACCAGAAGGACACAGGTTTAATTCACCACCAGGCCACATGCCCTGGTAGGGGACTTGCTCAATCCCCATTAGGGGACTTGCAGGAGGCAGCTGCTCAATGATTCTCTCTCATCATTGATGTTCTATCTCTCTCTCCCTCTCTGAAATCAATAAAAATATATTTAAAAGAAAAACATACACACACAAAAAGTACAAGAAAATATGGGAGAATATGTTTATTCTGGGGATAGGGGAATCTTTAAAAACCATAAAATGCACTGGGCCAGCATGGCTCAGTGGTTGAGTATCGTGCAGGAGGCAGCCAATCAATGATTCTCTCTCATCATTGACGTTTCTCTCTCTCCCTTCCTCTCTGAAACCAATTAAATACATACATACATACATACATACATACATAAAAACTATAAAATGCAAAGCCATAAAGGAGAGGGCCTATACATTTGATAAAAAATAAAAAGCCTCTGTATAGCCCAAGGAACCACTGATAAGGTTACAAGGACCAGTTGGCCTGGACTGGGAAGGGGGGCGGAGGCTCGTTTTACCTGAGAGCAGAGTGGGATACCATATGGCCTTGAAGGCCTGTCTTTTCCTTCACAATTTCTTCTCAGAAGCCCAGGTTCAGGAGGAAGCAAAACAAGCACCAGAGGGTGATTACTCCCCATTGTTCATCATCCCCAGAGTCCTACAATCAAGAGATAACTCAAGTCATAGTTATTAAGACACAGCTCAAAACGGTTGGATTACGTGGAACAGGGTTCATGAGAGGGGACCTGAAGCAAGACGGAAGGAGTAAAATTAGTTCTGCTGGCCCTGAGGAGTGGGAGGAAGAGCTGCCTCTCAGACATCATGGTCTCTTTCACAGAGTGGATGTAGCTCAGGCAGGTCCTCCTAAGACCGCATTTTCCCTGTATAAAGAGCTTTTAGGAAGAGCAGGCAGAGAAAATGTCGCCTTGTGTGGGCCTTAATCACCTCCAAGACCCCTGAGCTCTGTGTGGATCAGGAAAGTCCTGGGATGATGGCAGACCCACACAATGGCAGTGTCAGCGGATGTGCCTATGTTTTTGGTGGGCTGGGTGGCCTTGCATGGTCTGATGGCTCCAAGTCAGAGGCTTATGTCTTGGAGATTTGACTGTTTCATGTCTGGAAAACATGCCGACTTAAGGCCCCCCAAGCAAAGTGAAACTCTTGTCTCATGGAGCGTTCAACCAATTCATCCTATGGGGCTCATGCTCTGCTCTTGGGGTAGCCCAGGGAACCACTGTGCTCAGCTATTCCCAGCCCATACTTCCCACTTGTAAGCTGACTCTGAGCTCAGAGCACACTGGCCTGGTTCAGGCAGGACAGCCACATCTTAGGAAAACTCTGCAGCATCTAATGCGGCATTCCAGTAAGGTGGGTTGAGCACATGGACTTGGGGTTTGAGAGGAGGGGAAAATTCTCAGCAGGCAGGTCAATGCCATTTTCTAGTTTGGATGTGAAGTTACAAAAAGGAGTGATGGGTATTAAGAAAAGCAGGAGACAGTGCCATACTGCCCAGAATTGGGGTGTAGCTTCAACAATAAAATCATATTCCAAGAAGTATCAATCTCACAGGTCCCATCCAAGTTGGCTTTCAGAGATATATTTCAGGGTTTGTAGGGTGAAGGGTAAGGAGTAAATAAGCACAGTTGGGGATAAGACCAAGGCCCCTGACCCCTCATGAAAGGATGCCCTTGGGGTAAGGAGAAGCCACTGGCCTCTGGGAAATTAAAAAATGGACTATGGCACTTAGATTCATGTCTCCAAAAGAAAAGGAAACAACTCCATATCAATGCATAAACTGTGGCTAAGTACCAACTATATACCAAGCATTCAAATGAGGGCAACATAAAGAGACCCCTGCACCCTTACTACCACCAACACACACCTAGTGAAGTCACCCAATGCTGCTTCCTACCTTTGAGATGACACCAAACCAGTCCTTCATTTGGCACAAAATGTGGCAGTTTAGAGCAGTGGTCGCCAACCAGTGGTCCGTGGACCATTGGTGGTCCGTGAGGTCCGAAAGGTTGGCAACCATTGGTTTAAAGAAACCTTTGGAGCAGTGGTCGCCAACCAGTGGTGAGGTCCGAAAGGTTGGCGACCGCTGGTTTAGAGTACCTTATAATATTGCAACCAAATTTCAGGGAAAATGAAAGATATTTAGCTAGCTCAAGAGCCCCAATTTCCCAAATGGGTGTGGCAGACTCCAACCCTCTAATACAGGTCCAACAAGGAGAGTAGCTCTCTTTCCTCGAAGCCTAAACAACTAATAGTCTTGCTGATCAGCTAGGCTGAAGGATGCAGCTTCTTAGAGACCACCTAGAAGAGGGTTCTATTTCTACTCTCAGATTAGGAACAGTAATTCTGAACCTATTTGGGCTGTGACTTCCCTTGAGAGTTTTGAAGAAAACTATGGATCCTTGTCTCGGAAAAATGCACCTTGCACATACAGGTAATCTTATGTAAAACTTTAAGAGCTTTATAGACCCCAAAAAGCCCAGGCTTAAGAATTTCTGCCATAGGCGAATCACTCCTTTTCTTACGCAAGAGCTGTTTCCTGTGGCTGATTAACTGCTATCTTAGATGTCCAACAGGTGAATTAATATTCAGCATTGACCTCTAGTCATCCCACACCCTTGGCAGATGGCAGAGTCTATGCTGTTGCCTGTTGCCAGAAGGAAACGGAGTTCCTAGATGGAGACCACATATTGTTTTCCAAAAGAGCACCCTCTTCCATCACCAGAAAACCTCAGACACACCAGACCTGGAACAAAGACACTAAGTGACAGACCAAAAATAAACCTGGTCCAGTATACAACTAGGCCCGTGAAGAGAGAGCCACAGACTGAATCCTCCTTGGACTGGCAGGAAAAAGGTATGAGGGTCGGCCAAAAGCTGAATGGAAAGGGTCCCTTTAGCTAAATGCAGACTAATTAATCGTTCTACAGAGGCATGTGCTGTTCTCATGGTTCCTCCACTGGGAATGCGGAGGCTGCTGGAGGCAGTGCTCCTACCGACTACTCGGGTCCCACATTTGTCTCCCCTTTTTCCAACAAGAAGGATGATGATGATGATAGCAGTTATTGAACATTATTCTGTGCTAAGAACCATGTAATAAGCTCCTAACAAAAATTATTTCATTTGACATTCTCAGCAATCAAATGAGGTAGGCACTTTTATCCCATTTTCAGCTGAGGAAACTGAGACTAGGAGACGCTTAAGGCCACAGAGCTAGTGACAGAGCCTGGATTTGCATCTAGGTCTGATGTCAAACCTAATACTTTTATTTTATCTCCACCTCCATGCTTCTTCCAAAAAAAACCCAACAAACAAAAAACAAAAAAACAAAACAGGACTCAAAGGCCTTGGAAATCCTCCAGAGTGGGGGTCTGATTTCCCAGTTCGCCTTTTGCCCACCATGCAACAGCCTGGTTCTCATCAGGGACTCACTTTATGGAGAGTTGGTTGGAAACTGTCAAACTCTATCTCCAGCCACACAGGGATCTAGAGGGAAGTATGTTCTAGGAAAAGCCAAAGACCCTTAGGTGGCAAAGGGCTCTGTGCATACAACATATAGAAAGATGCCCGATATGGCTTAAGAGAAATGAATATGGAGATGAAAGGACAGAACACTGTAGAATTAGGCAGGGGCCAGATCATAAGAGCCTTGTAACTACATTTACAAGCTAGTTGCTGTGTGGAGAATGAATTGCAGGGCCCAAGCATGGCAGTAAGGAGGTTGTTAGGTGAGAAAATGGGTGACCATATACTAGAAAAAGCAAGAAAAGAACTCTAGCCCTAGCCACTATGCTCAGTGGTTAGAGTGTCTGCCACTAGAGAAGTAAAGAAGAAAGGACATTGAAACTGGTAGGAGGGGCAGAGTTGCGAAACAGGCTGGTCGGACACCCACATGGGCTGTTTTTTTCATCAGGAGGAAGATCGTCTCTGCGGAGACTGCCTGTGAAGAGCAAGGGGTCCCAGCCTCACACCAGACCTCCAGCCCATGGTTCCACAGCTAGGAAGAGAAGTTCCCGTAACTACGAGCTGTAAACACCAGTGGGGATTGTAGCTGAGTAACACAGAGGCTGCTAGAGTCCCAGGTGTTTCTTCTAAAGAGCCGGAGCATGAACTTACTCAGACTCCATTCCTCTGAGCTCCTATGCTGGGCAGCTTTGAGGGACCCAGACACATATGGGGAGGACCTAGATTGTCTGGCATGGGGCAGGAACTCATGTACAGCTTTCTCACAGATGCAGGGGTCATTGTTCCTGTGCTTGGACCTCCCCTGCCACAGAGTTAACTGACAGGGGCCATATGCAGCAGTGAAATTGAGTCTCCATCAGAGTGGCTCACACTGTTTGCTCCACCCTGGTGATTCCCTGAGACCCTGCCCCACCCAAGCTGTTTGTAGCAGCTTTTCCATGTGAATGGCCTATCCTGGCTCAGACTTTAGACTTCCTAAAATCTCTCAAACAAGCTGCAACTGATGTCAGCATGCCCCAAACCTATCAATAAAAGGCCCAAAACCCGGCACTAGCACCAGCCTGTGCCCTGCTTCACAGCTGGGCCTCACCTGGGCACTTCCTAGCCCAATAGAAATAGCATCCTTCTTCAGATTTCTCTGTAGCTTTTGCAAGGTGACCTCAGGCAGTGGCTGATTTTGCACCTCTCTAGAGACCAAAAAGAGCCAGTGCACCTGGTGGACAGCTTCAAATCATAGCAGATTATAACTGTACACATCCACAAGCTACACACTCAAGGGGCAGACTCAATGAGCACCAAAGCCCCACTGAAGCAAGGTCTACTCCAGCCGTGGGCAAACTACGGCCCACGGGCCGGATCCGGCCCGTTTGAAATGAATAAAACTAAAAAAAAAAAGACCGTACCCTTTTATGTAATGATGTTTACTTTGAATTTATATTAGTTCACACAAACACTCCATCCATGCTTTTGTTCCGGCCCTCCGGTCCAGTTTAAGAACCCATTGTGGCCCTCGAGTCAAAAAGTTTGCCCACCCCTGGTAGTGGGAGAAATCACCAAGTCCAGTCAAAGGGTTAAGTACTGGGACGGTGACTCAGGCAGGGACTCGGGATTCCAGGGAAGTCTCCTAGCCTGGGATGGGATGGAATGAGGGTAGGGGCTGAGCTGAGTCTTTTTAAAGGAGCAAGAGTCAGTCTGGTGACATGCAGGGGACATGGCACTTCAGACAGAGGGGAGAGCATAAGTAAAAAGAGTAAAAACAGAGGAGAGGACAGCACCGTGATGGCGAACCTTTTGAGCTCGGCGTGTCAGCATTTTGCAAAACCCTAACTTAACTCTGGTGCCGTGTCACATATAGAAATTTTTTGATATTTGCAACCATAGTAAAACAAAGACTTATATTTTTGATATTTATTTTATATATTTAAATGCCATTTAACAAAGAAAAATCAACCAAAAAAATGAGTTCACGTGTCACCTCTGACACGCGTGTCATAGGTTCGCCATCACTGTCCTAGAGACTGCCTCCTGATCCTTTTTGAGCCTCTAGTCTAACTAAACATAAATGGGTTAAGATAGGAGGTCTGTTGTAAGAAAGATAGGGTGTCTGCTGGGGGCGGAGGGGGAGGTGGTATAATCTGGGAACAATAAAGAAATCAACAACTCCACTAGACAGAATTCAAGAGCTTCATTCACACAGCCCTTTGATCAGGTCATTGTGGTGAGGGCGGGAAGAGGCAGGAATAGTACTCAGGGCGGTGCTTACTTTAAGCAAAAGCAGTGGAGAGAGGCCTGGAAGGGCCATTTGCCAGCTTTCTTCAGACCTGCTCTAAGTCATTCCCTCATGAAAGGGTAGGGGAAAAATGAAAATGTAGATTCATTCATGAATCAACTTTCAAAACAGCAATTGTGGCTTTTGAGCTACAGAGAAATCCTCGTTTGCTACAGAGAACACTGGCTTTGCCATCCAGCTAACTACAGCCTGAGGTGAGGCAACATCAAAGTCAGGGAGACCCTACAAGTTAGGGAAAGAGGAGACAGAACCTCACAGGGAAGGCAATGCACTAGAGCTGTGGTCGGCAAACGGCGGCTCGTGAGCCACATGCGGCTCTTTGGCCCCTTGAGTGTGGCTCTTCCATACCACATGCCGTGCAGGCTCATGTACAGTGTGATTGAAATTTCGTGGCCCATGCGCAGAAGTCGGTT
>NW_005370597.1:2377071-2378766 GCF_000412655.1 Myotis brandtii | reverse complement strand
AAAACAAAACAGGACTCAAAGGCCTTGGAAATCCTCCAGAGTGGGGGTCTGATTTCCCAGTTCGCCTTTTGCCCACCATGCAACAGCCTGGTTCTCATCAGGGACTCACTTTATGGAGAGTTGGTTGGAAACTGTCAAACTCTATCTCCAGCCACACAGGGATCTAGAGGGAAGTATGTTCTAGGAAAAGCCAAAGACCCTTAGGTGGCAAAGGGCTCTGTGCATACAACATATAGAAAGATGCCCGATATGGCTTAAGAGAAATGAATACGGAGATGAAAGGACAGAACACTGTAGAATTAGGCAGGGGCCAGATCGTAAGAGCCTTGTAACTACATTTACAAGCTAAGTTGCTGTGTGGAGAATGAATTGCAGGGCGCAAACATGGCAGTAAGGAGGTTGTTAGGTGAGAAAATGGGTGACCATATAATTTGTCATCCAAACCAGGATACTTGTGCAAGTGAACCGGGATGCTACAAACAATTAATCAGAGACAACAGGCAAAACCAGGACTTGCCATTGACTGAGCTCTAGCTCCTGTCCACATTCCCAGCCAGGACTATCACAGGAAGTTCAGCAGTTTTTAGCAGCTCCAGGCTGGGAGGGGAAAAATGAAAAGAAGGAATCACTTTTCTATTTGGTCCAGGCCCCTGGCCAGGTGCCCCATGCCTGAGCATTTGGTTTTTGTCTCAATGCATGGGCTAGTTACAGCACATGCAGGGAGCGGCTAGCCTTTTTCTCTGTGCTATCTGGTGCAGGGGCTGCCCACTCTCAGTGACAACCAATAGGATACAGTTGAAAAAGCAAAGAGGGAGTATGTTGCCACCTCTTTGTGAGGTTGTTGAGGGGGTGCAAGCCACAGAGACATGAAGAAGTTCTGAGTTCCAGAGCAGGAAATCTTAACTTGGACCTGGGGTGGGGGTGGGGTGTCTGTGAGCAGGTGATGGGGCCCCCAAGCTTTCATCATTTTCAAACCTAAGACTTCAAAAGAGTCAACCTTTGCTTTAGAGAGCAGTGGTTCTCATACATCAATGTGCATCAGAATCACCTGGAGGGCCTGTTACACTGAGCATTGCTGGGCTCTAGGCAGGTTCTGATTCTGTTCAGTCTGGAGTGAGGCCCAAGAATTTCTAATAATTTCCAAAGGGATGCTAACGCTCTTAGTCCTGGGGTCACACTTTGAAAATCACTGTTAGAGGATACAAAAAACACGAGGGGTTCCAGTTTAAATTATGATATTCCTTTTTCGGGCAAGAGTTCTAACAAATGCCACAGCCCTATAAACCACCCCTCAGTCCCAAGGAATTTCATATTTTATTTTTGGAAGAAGCCCCTGGAGAATGACAGACTCTGGACCTCCCCTTGGAGGTCAGGAAGCATCTGGGAAATAGCATTTTAGAGGACACAGGAAAATGCCTTCAGAAACGTAAAAGCCTAGGCAAAACTCTGAGCTGGAAACTACAGAGTTGGTACTGGCAGATCTGGGCAGACACAGATCTCCACCTAGACGCAGTGATGGCGAACCTTTTGAGCTCGGCATGTCAGCATTTTGAAAAACCCTAACTTAACTCTGGTGCTGTGTCACATACAGAAATTTTTTGATCTTTGCAACCATAGTAAAACAAAGACTTATATTTTTGATATTTATTTTATATATTTAAATGCCATTTAACAAAGAAAAATCAACCAAAAAAA
>NW_005370597.1:2367013-2376323 GCF_000412655.1 Myotis brandtii | reverse complement strand
GTGGCCCATGCGCAGAAGTCGGTATTTTGTGGAAGAGCCACACTCAAGGGGCCAAAGAGCCGCATGTGGCTCGCGAGCCGCGGTTTGCCGAGCCACAGTTTGCCGACCACTGCATGGGATATGCTTTGGCATCAGCCTGCTGGAACTGGTCACTTGAATTCTAACTACACGACCCTGGGCATGTTAATTTCTCTGTACCTTAGTTTCCTCTTCTGTATGATGGGGATATTAATAGTGCCTATCTCACAGGATTGTACTAAGAATTAAAAGAAATAACCCAGACAAAACACTTAGCTTGGTGCCTTGCATATTTTAAGCACTCAACACTAGTTTTAAAAAACGTGGTGGGTTTGGAAAAATTTAGGATAGTAACAGTACAGACTCACTGTGGTGTCACAGCCAGAGATAGAGAAAGAAAGCAGAGCTAGGTTGGAGCTACTGCCAATCTCCCCAGGAGGCTGACAAACTCCTGCTCCCTGGGGAAGGTCTGAGGTATGAGTTGGGCCCATAGGGTTAGTCAGAATTCTTAGGGGTTAACTGGACAACTCTGCAGGGTGTAATGTGGGGATATCCTGCTCTTTAAACATGACAACATTCAGTGAGTGTTTTGTGACTTTTCCCACTGCCAACCTAAGTGCCAAATGGCCTGATTTAAAAAAATCAAGATGAATGAAAATCAATGTTGGTAGGGATGACGTTACTGGAAATGCTGTGGAGATTTGCAATATTAAGGTAGAATCCCCGTTTTCAAGGGAAAAAACTGACTCCTCCCCCTCAAGTTCTAGAAGTATGGGGGATAATGCTGAGGTGAAAGCAAGTGGTGACGTGTGCTGGCCTTGGGGTTAGGAAGCAAAGCTGAAAAAGAGATCTCTTTACTCTGATCCTGAATGAACAGAACTGCGCCCAAAACCCAGTTCTCCAAATCAAAAAGTCCTGTCTTCTTAGAAAAAGGTTGTTACTGGAAGTAGAAACCAAGAGATTTCCAAAACCATGCAAAAGAGCCAAAGTAAATGACATACCACAAGCTTAAATAAAAGTTAACAACAATGGGAGGTGGGGGTGGGCAGATATTGTCAATTACATCACTAGAAAAGAAACAGTTCTATTGAACATGGTGGGCTCCTTATTTGGGGTTCCTGTGGCCCTACAAGCCTGGCTCTGTAGTTAAAACCTATTTCAAATCTGGGACATTACCCTGCAGCCCTGTATTTGGCGTCTTTAAAGATTAAGGCCACAGGACAGTTAGGAAGGGGCCTGGCCTCTGGCTTTTTACTTCCTATACTTACTGCAAATCATGGCTAGAGTTTCTACCACAAGCTCCTGTGCCTGAAAAGCCCTCCTCTCGGACAGAGACCCAGGAGTTGGTCTGACCTCCCTTGAGGAGAAAGAGGAATCTAGTCTCCTTAAGAAGTACCCACTGTCCTCTGTGTGCCCCCCCAAATCAGAGGCATGATGTTTCTATCTCTCTCTCCCTCTCCCTTCTTCTCTGAAATCAATAAAAACACTTTTTTTTTTTAAAAAAAGAAACATAATGATGAAAATCATTGATAGGCTGCATGCCCTCTACTAAGGGTCAAGCCCGCAACTCACCGTGACCTCCTGGTTCATAGGTCAACACTCAACCACTGAGTCATAACGGCCATTTGAAAACCTCCCCTACCTCCCCAAAACAGTATTACATGTTAAGTTTTTATATGGTAAAGTCTCTGCATTATTTTCTATTGGATTTAGTGGTTATCAGAAGTAGAAGCTAGTTCAATAGCTAGTCTGCTGTTCTTTACAAAGAAGGGACATTTTAGTAGAAATAAACAAAACAATAACGACAACAGTTTCTTAGGGTTCACCCAGGGAAGCCTGGAACTGCGATACTATGAACTTGAAATACTTCAATGGCCATACATTTTTAGAATATAATCACTGTCATACACATTTAAATAAGACTGTATTTTTCCATAGTGTAATTTCTGCAAGAACCCTGTTCCTGCAATCACTTGTTTCAAACCTTCCTACACCCAGCCTGAAGGTAACTGAAAACACCAGGAAAGATAAAATGAGGAGAATGCCACAAATAAAACTTCTAACTCCATTTCTAAAGGTCAAGGAAATGTCATCTCCCTGGGCTTCCACTGATTTTTGAGTTAGGGGCAAAAACTGGGATGGTTCTTCTTGGTCAGATAATCTAATCTTCAATGAGAAGGTCCCATTAAAATTATTCTGAAGGATAACTCCTGTGCCACATTTTTATTGGTAAGTTTATTCATTGTCCACCACTCCACTTACTAGAAAAGCAGTTTTAAAAGATCTGATTTTCAAGCATTTCTATTATTTCAGAATATTCTCTTCATCTTTTGTCATATACTCTTTTGTAACCCTTCTACTACCCCAAACCAACTCCAAATGTAAAACAACAGAAAACAAAAACCTTCCATGGGAGAGGCATGATATAGGGGAAAGTTTTTCTTTCTCTTCAGAAAATTTTCAAAATGGACTCAAGAAGCAAGATAGGGATGCCATTCGTGCTGTCATCAATAAAAAAACAACCAAAAAAACCACAAACCCAATTTGTTTTAAAAAATCGTTTTCCAGTGTGAGAGTACACTTAATGCTGCAGCCAATTAATGACCAGGCAAGTATACCTGTCACTGGGTGCTAAAAATGGTTTCCATCTATCAAATATTAAAAAAAAAGAGAATACCCAGGAGCAACCAGACCCTCCCCAAAGGCACTGAAACAAAAGACTGATCTGTTTATATAGTCACATGAAAAATAAACATCTTTATTTTTTGCCTACTTTATTTCATTTTTTTCAAATAAAATTTAAATCTGTACAAAGTATACTGTTACAGTATATATTTTGTAAGAATCAATGCCTAAAAGAATCACAATACTTCAATAAGCAGTACAGCAGACCTCGCTAGTTTCAGCTTTGATATTGAACAAACTCAAGCCGGCTGATGCACAACACATTTGCTTGGTTTCCACATGGTGAGTTCCCAGCACTGAGATGGGAGAACATGACAGCAAGTATGGTTTATATTACAGCCTGACACACAGTGCTTCTTCATATGATAACTACACATATTTAATACAGAATGCTCAAATTTACTTTTTAAATTGCATTTGCTTACTTCTTAGTTGGCAAATTTCAGCATTCTTAATGGGGTCCCCAAACAGTGCAAATTAATGATATTCTACTATGTAATTGGCACATCTCCAATAAGGATTAACTTGTAAACTCAAAGAATATCACAACTTTGTCCTAAAATTTAACTGATACACATCTGGTCCATTTAACCAAAGTCATTTTGGAAAGATATTAAAGAACAATTCTATTTCTGAAAGGATATCACTTTGACCATTCTTTAGAGAAGATAAATTTTTAAATTGTCATTAAAATGCTTTACTATAAAAATTTTACAAACTTGATTAGAAATTTCAAGATGATTCACAGCAGACAAAAACAAACTGTTTATATTCCAACAATACCTACTTTTAGACTTTCAAACAGAGCACAACCATGTCAGCTGTGTTAACTAAAATTCTGAACAATGTACTAAATTTATAAGTGGTGCTGGGTCTAGCAAGTGTAAATACATAGTATATTTTACTGAAAAGAATTGTCTTCTTTATACTTTATTTGTTTTCCCATAAGGAAACATTAATGTTTACATTCTTTAATAAAGTTAATCTTACATCAGAATATAACTTAATACTGTCAGCAACAAGAACCACACACAGTAAATAAGAAGCACATTTAAAATAAGTCTGAATTCACATAGATTAACATTTGTTGGTTAATAAAATATCGACAGTATTACAATCTTACAATATTTACAGTAAGAAAAATCTAGAGTAATATATACCTTTCACAGCAGGATTCCTTTTTTTTTTTTTTTATTTCTTCCAGTTTGGGATTGTGTATACACAAAAAGCTCAAATAAAGCAACTCTGTAATATAATCTTAAAATAATGGCTACTGGGGGAAATTCTATCACAACCATTGAAAATAATGGTGACTTTTCACGGAGTCTGTGGCATCTGAGAATCCAGTTAATTAACCAAAGTCTTGCTCAAACCAGCCTCAGTTACCTAGATTAAAGCTGCAGAACTCCGGCCTTCCCTGACTACTGAAAACCCAACAGATTTTCTCAAAATGCTATAAGAAAAGAGGGAAAATAGGTTTTAGGTCACACCTCATGGATAGAAGCCTCTGGCCAGTGCACACTCCCCAACTTATATTAAAAGAGGGCCAATTTTATCGCCGAAGTATTACAAGAGTTTACCCTCCAGTTACAGGGCACTCTGACACTGTGCTCAATCAATCCTTAACTCTTGTACAATTGGGATAAGACAAGAACTTGGCCCATATATTACACACCAGCATCTTAAGAGACTTGGGACTGGGGCAAAGAAACAGACTAGGTTGGTTTGCATTGAGACCAACAGGGAAAATGGAAAGCAATGCATATTTCCAATTAGAATGGCAAGAAGACCCACATCCCTAAACTGGAATTTTGCCAGGGCATCAGAGTTAGCACCCCCTCTCTGAGTACCACAAGCTATTAGAATGTGTGCTCTGGGCCTCCTCGAAGAGAGAGCAACTACAGTAAGTAACACCATGTGGGACATTATTTCAGTGATGACTCCCAAGAAAGCAGTTACAATTCTTGAAGCTGGGGCTGTCCACAGCACCTGAGAACACTCATCTGAGCTGTGACTTGTCCCAACCCTGCTTACTTTAAGACATCTGATGGGCACAGAGCACTCAGGGATACAGCTGCTGGCTACTTTGGACTCTAGATCTTACAGGTAATCAACAGGTATCTGAGATTGAATTAGCAAACTGTACCATAGCTCCTTAAACAGACATAGTCAGGTTTGAAATCAGGTGAAGTATGAATCTTCACTGTCAGGTCAGAAATCAAAGTGGGAATCTCCCCACATCAGCCAAGGTTATTTTGTCAAAACCTTAGGAGTTGGACAGTTTTTCATGTTGCAAGTGATTAGTTTACTTATTTCAGTCAAGCTGGATTGGCAAACCAGACTGATCTATTTAGTTAGCTTTGATTTATTGATTCTTAATGTATGTGTAAACCCAAAACTGTTGTATTTGGGTTAAATACACTGACAGAGAAAATTCAAACAACAAAAGTTTTCAGCAAACTTCTGTGGCATTTTCTTTTTGTAAGTCAATGCAAGATCTAAAGGTATTTCTACCCAACAAAATCTGTTTAAGTGTTTAATGTTATTTCCTTTTTGGTCCTATACAGAATGCTATGACTTCTATATAGGTCTGAATGCTGCTCCATGTAGATTCCTTCTGTATATCTAAAAATATATACTTCTCAGTAGTTCAATACATGGTTAATCTTCCCACAGAGGAAGATTTTTGTAATCACATGTTGCAAAGTAGAAAAACATCTCCTTTCTAAGAAAGGAAATATACTTTCCTATTGTACACTTTTGAATAAGCCCAAAGGCATGCACCAAAAATCATTATTAAAACTAATACATGCACTAAAATGGTGTAGAGTTAGACTTAAAGTGCTGCTTCTCAATTTTTAAATTTGGAGAAGACATCTTGTCAGTTGTTGACTCAAAGATCTCCACCCCGCCACCCACCCCATTTCATGGCATCAAGAGAGAAATGTAAAAAGTATGCATAAATCTTTAAACTATTCTTTACATGGGGGAAAGGACAGATATATCAACTATCCTATTTATAAACTGGATTCCAAGTTTTAAATAAAACCAATATTTATTGGTAAAAATTGTCAAAGTGAATACATCCAAAGAAATGTTACTAATAAATAATGTTCTACACAGAGAATAATTTACTTTGGTTTTATGCACCTTCTCAAAAATAATACTGGTGTCCCACATATCACCAAACTGATGTGTTCCAGCAAAGTTGTAAGGCAAATCTTTTTTTCCTAGTGACATCTTGTTTCCCAATAGACAAAACTAAAATCTTTTGGTGAGGAAGGGGTTAAGATAATGGCTAACCCCTTGGCATCCTGAGCATTGTGGTTTATCAAACTCTACCCTGCTAGAAGCTATCAGGCACTCTGACCCCTGCCTTGAACCAGAAATGGCTCCCATGTCTAGAGATGCCCTGACTCCTTATAAATAGCTCTCAAAACTTTGCTTTCTTCCTTCTGTCTGGATGTTGTAATATCTAACAAAGCTGGTTACAATGTCATATTTCGCTAATCGGGGCCACCATCTAACAGTAATTCCAGAAATGTTTTAAGCCAATAGCTAGTTATTAATTTTATCAACTGAATTAAAATCTTCTTTATAGAGTTATCTAGAGCCGAGATCTTTTAACTTGGGTTTCAGAAGATATGTGATGCACCTGAGGTTATTTGCAAAATTACCTATGTGCATTTTTTTCTGGGGAGAGGGTCCATCACTTTCATCAGATTATCAAAGGAATCTGTAACCCCAAAAAGGGGTTATAGGTACTTAGAGAGATACCCGTAATTCATCTTATAACAGGATTGGGAAATGGGGGCAGAAAACTAAGAGCCTAAAGGGCGGGGGGCAAATTGCTGATCTTTTCCTTTTATTCACATTTGCAAAATAGTGCTTCAAACTAGGAAAAATAATTAATTAAGCTGATTAAACTCCATAAAAATAATCAAAGCCACTTTCTAAAATATTTTTCATTTTCCATATAGGGTAAATTTAGTCTCTAAGAAAAAGTTTGGAGACTGAATTTTTCTCTTTTCCCAAAGGAAATTCATAGATATAATGCTGATCATCATCCACAGTTAAAGATTTGACAACGTAAAACTTAAGAGAACTCTAATGATGCAAGCCTTATAGTTTTGAGTAAAGGATTATTTGGAGTCAGATACACATTTGTCAACCTTAGTGTCCCCAAATTGGTCCATATTTAGACAACTACCAGGCACAATTCCACTACAAAAGCCTAAAATCTGAACAATGGAAATTTTACTTTCTACTCAAATTAAAAACAAAGCTACAAGGCTCCAGCCACAAACATTCACACTATGTCATAGAGGACTTTCTCTTTTCAAACACATCACTGAATTCTCAACACAATTTGCAAACAGTAAGATCCAGAATGACTAGCAAGACAAGAGGATGTCAAGAATTAAAACATTACTCCCAGCTCCCCCCAATCCAGAAACACACTCTGGCATTCCAAAAATAAGTCAGATCTGAAGAGAGGCCTCTTACTTGTTGGTTTTAACTATGAATTGCCTAAAAGGCTATGGGAAAGGGAATATAAAATGAAATAATTAAACAACTTACAAAAATAATTTTAGCCAAAACACATTTTCACACTATTGACAAAACTATCAACCTTTTTTCCCCCTTCAATTCTGAACCTACCTGTGTTGCACAATTTCACTAAGACAAAATATATGTTCACAGGTATACTTTTTGTTCTCCTATTCTTTCTAGAGCACATCTTTACATTATAAGAATGCCTCTAGTTAAAATAAAGTCTCTTATCCCTTGCCACGCCCCCCCTCAAAAAGTGAGTCAACTTTGAATTCCAAAAAGGAATATTCATTTAATATAATTATTCAATACCACTTATATCACATTAACCATGAGAAAACTCTATGAGCATTATGGAAAACTACATGAAAGAGGGAGCTGCCACTTGCCACCCACTTCACTTCCAGATTTTTAAGCCAATACCCAGCTAGATCTCATTGATTTCAGTGAATACAAATCACTCCAAAACCAAGCCATCTCAGGCTGGAAGTTGGATCTCAAAGACATCATTATATATATATCCTAAGCTTTCACTTTGTCTATTCAAATAGTTTAATAAAGCTCACATTTACAAAGGATTTTATTGGCAAATAAAGGTCCATATTAAAAATTTCATCAAAACAATTTTTTTCACATAGCTAACACTAAGAAATGTTTTTTTCAGATTTACAAAGCATATTTAATTGCATATAAGCGTGCTTTGGGTGGGATATTAAAAACATAACTCTGTAAGAAATTAGAAAAGACTAGAAACAAAAGTGAAAGTGACTAGTCTTAACTTCCAAAAAATCAAGTGCAAAGGTAAATAGTGCAAATAATGAAAACTAGAAAATTTATAGGCAATTTTACATAGTTTTACCCGCTTTTGCACTTTTACATATTGACAACTTTATAAACCCTAACAACAATGCAGCATGGAAATGGGCTATCATTTATCTCCATTGACTAGACTCAAGGAAGCCTTTCAAAGACATTTAAATCACTGGTTCTTGACACAGGTTTGGGAATTCACTTCTTTTTCAACATTCCTAAGGGTAGGAGCTATTAAAGAAGGCTCTGGACTGACTTGTAACTGTATTATAATTTCAAATCTGACACACAATGAATTGTGAAAATCAAACTGTCAATTCTACAAAATAAGTAATAAAAACAATTCTGCTATTGTTAATGAATTTAACAAAAAATTACCTTCCAAATACAAAATCAACACCTTTCTTTTAGCTATCTTTAAATAGATTTTATCACATATACAGATTTGGGTAAAATGAAACTTGAAAATAATCTGTCAAAATCACTGAAAGTACATACTAAACTAAAAAACAAGAGTTAATCCAAATATACTTGAATTAGGTAACTTTAAAAGTAAGTATTATAGCAATTCTTTATCTTATATAATTTAAAACACTTCTGGGATATTGGGAACAGAAATCTAAACATGATCAATTCACTCTACAAAGGGCATAAGAACTTCCAAGATGTACTAAATTATATTATTAACATCTTCCACCACTGAACTCTTGGGAGTTCTACAATTTTAAAGTAACAGAAAAAGTGGGAAAACAAACAAACTTGAGTTTGGGGGGGTGTGGTATGTTGTCTGATTTCATAAATATAGTATTCTGAGGGTCTCATAAGGTTCACAATGTTAAAATGGTTGTTAGGATGGCAAATGTAGAAGAAATAGAAAAGATGCCTAATATTGCAATTTAGTGTTTTTATCTGGTTTATGGTTGTCTTCTAAGAAATGTATGTGGACCAAAGGCTCAAGATTCTATAAAAACAAGGTATAATATAGATCTTTGTAGACTGCAAAAAAGTCAAATGATTTTGATCTAAGGACCATTTTGAAAAGTAAAGGTAAGTTATCTTATAATATGAGCCCAGGAGAATAGAGAGTACATATGATATATATTCCTGATAGTTTATAAATTACTAGAGGCCTGGTCACGAATTCATGTACAGGTGGGAATCTGGCCGGCCCGCCCAATCAGGGCTGATTGGGCCAGGTGGGGGAGGTGATGCAGGAGATTGGCTGGCCAGCCCCGTTCCTGAT
>NW_005370597.1:2359214-2366969 GCF_000412655.1 Myotis brandtii | reverse complement strand
GGCAGGGGGAGGGGCTGCAGGCGGTTGGCCGGCCAGCCGGCCAGCCCCGCCCCTGGTCGAACTCCTGGTTGAGGGACAATTTGCATATTAGCCTTTTATTACATAGGATAACTGAAAAAGTTCTTAAAATAATAAGTCTGCGGGACCAACTTGCCTTGACCAGAAAAGTTGCCATTCCACAATTGTTCTACGTAATTTGTCCAGAAAAGCAAAAATCCTACATCTAAAAACATATCTGTATAATGCATCATCATTACAACATCTAGCTACAGACCAACAACTTCCCCATAACCAACAAGGGACCCATTTTCTCTGGCAATTGACATTTCCTTAGCAAAGATCAACTTCATTGTCCTTAGTAAAAAACTCTCATTTAAGACTCCACCTTAGTATCTTTTCTACCTCTAATAAAAATCCTCCCACTTTACCTCCAAACCATTCCGATATACCTATCACACTCACACAAGCACATCAAACAACTCTCTCCTTTCTGCTCTCAGATTTCTAAAGCAGTAAGTCTCAGCCCCAGTAACTTACCTAAAATACACATACTTCTTACTCTCTTCAATTCACAAATTTCTTAATTCACAAATTCTTAACAATTTTGATGTCCTTCAAACTACCAACTAAGACTATGGGGAAAACAGCAGTCAGAAAAACTGCCTAATTACCTCATAACACAAAAATTTTCCTGGGGTCAATTAGCTATGTTCTAAGACAGGAGTCAGCAATTTATTTACTTCCTTCTCAATGGGGTAAGCTTGAATGCCACTGGCAAGCCTATGGCAAAAAGAATAAAGGAGAGACAAACAAGGAAAAACGAAGATGGGTGAAAGAAAATGCCAGATGTGTAAGGCAGGGAGGTAGGTGAAATGCCACCAACAAACTACCTGAACTGGAAACCGTCAAATCCATTCCAGCTGAATGCGAGTTTGACCCACTCCCAACACGTGTCTAATAATTCATTAGCTGATTGCCATCATTGTTTGACTAAGTCAAGGTGAATACATAAGTCACCTATCTCATTACGTTGACTGCCAGTTTACAATAAGGACATCTTTTCTTAAGTCCTCTTAGGATCCTTCTACATTAATCCAGGTTAGACCAAAACACATGCTAACAAGAATATTTCCATGTTTCTTAAGATTTTAGAACATAAAGGTTTGGTCCTTGAACTTGGAGGCCTTTTGAATTATTAAAGTGCATCCTAAATCAAGAAAATTAAATTCTTTAGCTTAAAATTTTCCCATGAAATGCTACAAAAATTTAATAAGCAAATTACTAATAATCATTGAAACAAAGTATGCATTCATAAAAACGCTAAAATCTTGCAATTCCAAAATTGAGTAAAATATTTCTGGTCTGTAAGAGTAATTTTATTTTACATAGAGTATCACCACCATGTTTCCACCTTTCAAACAAGACAATTTTCCACAAAAGCAAAGCACATCAGGAAAAAGAAAATGAATACCAAACGTAACATGGAGACAAAATAAATGAGTAGCTATGAAATTCTCTTTAAGAAAAATATTTTTAACACATAACTTTTGCCACACTCAAACTTTCCTAAAGGCATAAATTGCCCAGACCACTCAACATCAAAACTTGGTCGTCAGTTTAGCAGCTGAAAGATGACAAACTGTTGGCTTGAAACCAATCATCCTTCACTTTTCATCTGGTTGTTCTTGCATCTAGAAATTCTACCTGACTCATGCCACTGCTAGTTTAGATGATCTTCACTTAGCCCATGATAATTAATGTTCAAAAAGAGCCTGTCAAATGGCCTAGGCCTTGAATTTAGGTTAAGTTTTAGGATTAATAACTTCAAATATTAAAATCAGCTGTTTTAAAAAACACATTGTAAATTCCCTATAGTAACTAATGCTGCTGGATGAAAACAGTAATTTTAATAGCAGTGGTCACTTTAGTTTTATAGTGTACTTCATTAGGAATGGCCTATATTCAGTTAAGTTGCAACGGAAAATACCCCCAGAAATATTACAATGTCTGATTTAAAAATGGATAAACTTTAACAGACAACTTTGTACAAACAATTTTAGTTAATTTATTCACTTAAGCAATTCCAATAAATTCTCTTTCCTATTCATTCCACTCTCATGGGGAAGTACATATACCTCTAAATTATTAAGATATTCAAATTTAGGGAAAATCAACCATAAATGTTATACTCAGGATTATCACCAATTGTTCCAAACCAAGTTGCTAAAGATCCCCTGGTTTTAGCATCCTTTTACTTAGAAAGCAGGATCGCATTCTGATATTGAAAAGACTCTGAAAAGGGGAAAAAGTCATTAGATTTGATATCTCGTGTTTTATGGGGGGCAATCTTAAAAATATGTTCACATGTATAATAAAATGAATTGTGGAGCTATGAAAGCCACCAGAGCAACAATTTCAGAAATCCCCATTCTAAAATCATCTGGAATGTGTGTAAGTAATATTAAAAAATGAGTGGGAATATGAAGAAGAGAGGGTGAACATTCAAAGGAGATAAAAATAATCATGGCCATGATCCAGTCACCAATGGTCGGTAGATATCTCAAAATGTCATGAAAGAAAAATGTTTACAAAGTTTCAACAGTGCTAAATGCAAAATGTTAAAGCACAGAAACAGTAAATGAGATAACCCCCACAAACATCAATTTCCATTAAAAAAAAAAAACAGGGACAAAAAATTGACATAGGCATCTTTTTAATATACCAAATTTTAACTGACTTAAAAGATTATGTAAAATGCTTGGGCCAGTGGTACCCACCCAGATTCTCATTATCAATGACCTTATCTTTTCCCCTCCCTTCCACCCAAATTTAGTTCAGTTTTCCTGCAGGGAAGTACAGCATTCCTATAGTAAGAAGAAATGAAAACAGTGAGTACAACTGATATAGATCCATTGACTTTTATTACAAATGTACTTGATCACTTGGCTTCAAAAAGTTTAAAATCAATACCCTATTTTCTGTATGCCAGTACAAAGCAAACTGTTTTACAAATTAAATACCTAAAATTTTGACAAAAATATTAAAATTTGATGAAAAACAATTATAAAAATCCTTAATATCTCTCTCTCTCTTCAAAAAAGGAGGCAGTCTTCCCAGTCCTATTATACCATATTAATAATATTCACCATTTTTAGAATAGGTAGCTAAATTATATTTTTCTGTTAGCATACAAAACTCTTAGACTAATAGATTTTATTTGTATATTCTCCAGTTAAGTTTGTGAATGCCATCTGATTGCAATATAATCAACTATCTTTAATTGAGTCCTAATTTACACTTGTTTAATAATTTGCATAGTTTCAAAGGGATAAAGGTAATTCTACAACTAATTATCATAGGCTATTACAGTGCTATTTTCAAGGCAATAAGTATTTGCTCCCAAATAAAATTATCTGTCTTCTTTAGGCAGGGGTTAAAATTACTAGCAGCTTTCTCCATTACCTAAAAAATCAAATTGGAATAGTTATCCATCTCCAGATGTGAAGACCTAAAAAACACACTGATATATATTTTCCACTTTGAGTCAAATTTCAACCCCTGCATGGGACAACTAGAAAGTGAGACTTTCAAGGTTTTTTATTTTCCCTGTTGGTTTTGGTTTCTACTCTCCATGGCTTTTGAGAAGCTGGAAAAGTCTGTCTTTCCTAACTTGCATTGTTGTTTTTTCCATTTGGCAAATATTCATCTATCTCCAATCTGTATCTAGTGGAGGAAAAGCCAACATGGCTTTTCTTATAAACTTCCTTTGTTGTCAAAGGCATGTATAATGATTTCTACAGTTCTGGTTAGTTAACTTTAGCTCCCTCTGTGGCTGGATGACTGCTGCTTCTAACATCAGCATGACAAATAGGAGGCACAAATAAAAGGTAGCTTTAAAAAAGATTTGGTGATTTAAAAGAAAAGAAAAAACAAACAACAACACCAAACACACACACATATATATGGGCATTTCAAATCTGGTGGCTGATCTCTAGATTAAATTACTTGACAGTGTCTCTCATTTTAAAGAACATCAATATTGCAATGCATTTCAAGTTTTCTTGTATACTTAGGCAAATAATAGTTTAACCAAACTCTTGGACCTTAATTATAAGACAAAGCAGATCATAAAAAATAAGGCATACTTGTCAGGAATTAAGTTTTGTTTGCTTATTTTTGGCACATTTGATCATACTGTCTTCTATGAATAACACATATGGTCAAATATACCAACCATTTCATTTTATATTTCAGCACAAACAGGGTTTACCAACTAGTAAAATAAAAACAAGGAAAAACTCCAACATAAAACACTGAGATATAGACCTTGGTAAAGTACCGAGCACCTGGGGAGCAGGGGGCGAAAGGGGAGGGGAGAGGGATGAAACAGGAGAGAGAAGGGAAGGTTTGGGAGGGTGCTTGGGGAGGTAAAGTGAGATGCAAAATAAGAGCATCTTTACAGTCACTTAGTCTTTTCTATGATCATCTCTTAAGTCTTACAAGATCTGCATGTGGATTTCTTTTAAAACCCACTGACTATAAATCAGACAATGGTTTCAAAATCTTGGTAAGATTGTGTTTAACTGTTATAGTGTAAAGACAACTGCACAACTGTGCTTCTTGATCCAGTAGGATTCCAAGCAGAATCTGAAGTCTATAGGTAAGAAAGGCTTCATTTTAGGTAACTTAGACCCTAAAGAAAACCTCATGAGAGAACTCGCATCTCAAAGAAAGGACACTTAGCCTAAGTTTGCTGTGTTTTTGTTGACCTGCACTACTTATTGCTGGCTACTATAAAACACTGATCTAGGAGTACTCCAACAACCTGTAGTACAAGGATTAACTTTAAGAAGTTATAGTAAACAAGAGACAAAATCAAAGCAATTCTCTTTCCTAACTAGCAACAGCACAGATAATGCAGTCTTTTCCATATCACAGTTAAAGTACAGTGAACAAAACAGCTCAACAAACCTTAAGACAAAAAAGTGCAGGTTATTAATGTTTACATGCAGTTGAATAAGCATTCCAAATGTCACATTATGCACTGTAAAAGCTCAACTTTACTATGTGGAAATAAGAAAATGCACCTTGGGGAAAGGGGAAAAGCAATTTAACTATTTCCAGTGATTTTGTAAGTAAAGAAATTCCTAACTATTGTACGGTCACTTCATATTTAACATTGTATGAATAGTAAAAGCAAACTATGGGAACTATAATGGGAAAATGCACAGTACAATGGAAATAGCTTGTTATTCAACACATACAGTAGATCTCAAAAACAAAGACAACACACTCAACCAGGGAGCTTAAAAATATCAAATCAAAACCAAAGAACCAGCAGAAAAAAAAAATCCTTCAAAAAGACAACTGTTTCACCTTCCTAGGCCAATGCTTTACAATATGAGAAGCACTGACACCTTCCAGCTCCTACAGGTGATGTCTCCTACATACAGCAGTTAGATCTATATGTCTGAATTTGCCAAGAAACAATTCTATCCGCAGAACTCTCTCTGTCAGACAAGGTCCTTTTTAAAAAAACAAACACAAAATACTTTCTACAGAATTCCAAACCAAAATGTACTGTTTAAGGCATCTTTTTTTATAACATTTTCTCTTCACTCAAAGATGATAGTCATGCAGCAGTTTAATGATAAAAATATATTAATATTTTACTATACAGCAGCAAGGAGTTAGTTGTCAATTAAAAGCACACAAACATTTTTAAATGAAAACCTGTAAAAGACTATCGTTACTAACAATTGCAGTTTGGAGGACACCAGCTTGGTAAAGTGCTCTCCTAAGCTTTTCATTTTCATACGCTACACCTTGAATATATGAATGATAGAACATACTTTTGATAGGCTTGTACACTTGGGGAACACAAATACACTTAGCATATAATGTAGCCAGTAATAACTAGCACCACAGCTACATGGAAATCCTTTACGTACACCAACTTAACATAGCTTTCTCTTTTAAAAGGAAACTCAGAATCCATGGCTCAGTAGGATAACTATAATTGTGTTGCTCTGCTTTTTAACAGGTCTACATAAGTTAATAGCACTGGCAAAAACCAAAGGATAGCTTCAGACCTCTTACAAGTTTAGGAGACAGTGCTAGTGACCACAAATAGACTCACTACCTGATGTCCAAGTACAGGTTCACTGGAAATTGCTGCACGTTAGTTTTTAAAATCTTTCTACACATAATGAAAAAAATATATTATGAACAATACAAGTACATCTCATATACACAATGACAAAATGACTACTCAGTCAAAGCAAACAGATGCAGAAAAATATTATGGGAGATTTCCTTTTTCTCTCTTTCTCTATTCCTTTTGCTATTTGAATAACTTTGGTTCCAACCATAAAAATCACAACTTAGCAAATTTCATTTAAATGCCTTTTTTAATAATTTCTTCATGTTCACAGAAGTTTCACTGACCATTTTTATGTTTAAGGTCCAGATGCAATGCATATTGTATAAAAGAGAGCACTTATTGTTTATCTTGCATGAATTAAACCTACGTACCTTTAACTCTACAAACTTCTGCATAACATTTAGACAAAGCTCAGACACACAGCATGCCTAGCCCTCATATATATACACATCTCTAATCACAGGTATATAGGGTGTCAAATATACTATAATAACCTCCATGTAAGGTTTGAAATTTGGTAACAAAATGAGAAAAACTAAAAATATTATTTTACGTGTTCTAAAATATCTCTTTTTTGTGCTAAAGTCAAATGTTAGCTCAACATGAAAAGGACTTTTATATAATTCAGCAATATTATAATCTTGACCATTTTGCAAACACTTTTAATAATAATAGCTTAAACGTGTACAAAAGTTCTTGGTTAATTAGGGAAATAAACACTCAGTTCTTTATATTTTTTAATCAAGTAGGAAACACAGTTCATATAATGTTATTACTTTTTGTATTTTTTTTTTGTTTTAGCAGCTGCTTACTGTTTTATATGGTGGATAAAGTGGACAACATCCAGCGATGGGTGGCAAGTCAAGAAGAGAAACTGTCAGTTGGTGGAGGTTCTGTGGGTGGTGCTCCCTTGGAGTTAAGTTTTTTTTTTTTTTTTTACTTTTTATTTTCTCTCTTTCTTTACAGTATATTTTCTGTGTGTGTAGTTGTGTGTGAGTATGTATGTGTGTGTATGCATGTGTGTGGGGTTTTTTTTCCATTCAGTTTGATCAATCTTCTTCCCCTTCTTCCTCACCCTGCAGTAGCAGGGTGGCAGCGGTGGTTTCCTCCTGCTGCTGCTGTTGCTGCTGGTGGAGTTGCTCACAGGCAGCTCGCTTCTCCCTCTGCTTCTCTTGAATCTTCTTCATCTCCTCCGAGTATTTGCAGAAGGTGTGTCCGAACTTGGCCCACACCTTGTAGGGCACGGTGATGGAGTTGCGGTAGGTGGGTTTCACCTCGCTCACTCGCATAAACACACCGTACTTGTTGGAGCCCACATCGAAGAAGAAGCGCTTGTTGTCCACAGTCAAGGAGGTGCCCTCGGGCAGCTCTGCCGGCTCCTCCTCCACTCCGTAGTCGTCGATGAGCTTGGCCAGAGCGTCGCGGAACTCGATGAGCCCTTGTGCGGGCAGCGCAATGGTCTGGCCCTGCGTGGAACCCAGGCCGGGCCCCCGATTGACCGTCTGGCGGATGCGCAGGAAGCGGCCGCGCTGGTTCTCCTTGAGATCCATGTAGTACTTGCGGTTCTCGCGCACCAGGAACTCACTCTTGAG
>NW_005370597.1:2358941-2359171 GCF_000412655.1 Myotis brandtii | reverse complement strand
GCCTGGGCCAGGCCGGGCGGCTGGCTGGGGCCCAGCTGCGCGTAGTGCTCGATGAAGTCGCCCAGGTAGTCACGGAACTCCACGGCCACTGACATGGAGAGAGTGAGGCGACTCTTGTTGCCGCCCGCACCCACCTCAGCGATCTTCAGGAAGCGGCCCTTGGCGTTCTGCTTCACGTCCAGGTAGAAGCGCTTGTTTTGGATGTCCACCCGCTTGGAGGAGCTCCTGCG
>NW_005370597.1:2352871-2358335 GCF_000412655.1 Myotis brandtii | reverse complement strand
TGCGTGGCAGCTGCTGCTGCTGCCGCCACCACTGTGGCTGTCGCTGTTGGCCAGACCCTGGGCGGCCTTGGCCCGGATAGTTGGGGGACTATGGGTGAGAAGAGAGCTGCCATACTAAGCATAGGGAGCGGGCCTGAGCTCTGCTTTCCAGTGACCCCAAAGGGATGTGGGGGTAGGGGCCTGCGCAGCGCAGCAGAGCCCTCTGCAGAGAGGGACACCGAGTCACGGCCACCCCTCCCCTGCAGGCCCCAACAAGACCCAGACCCAAACCCAGAACGGCCCACATGCCGCCAGGCTGGGCTGTCTCCTACCGCAGAGCCCTGGCCGCAGAGGAGGGTGAGGAAGAGGAGAGGTGGTGCAGCAGTAACCCTTAGCTGCAGAAGGGGCTGCCGGGGATGAGGTCGGGGCGCCGGCAGCAGTGGCGCGGAGCAGCAGACACCTAGCCGGTCCCTCCCCTCGCTCCCGCCGCTCCCCCTCCCAGCGCAGCGGCTCTGGCCTCAGATGATCCCGCTCCCCCCTCCCCCCAACCGCAGCCCCGCACAGTCGGGCGGGCGCACTCACCGGCGGGGGGAGCTGAGCAGAGGACAGCGGCCGCACCAGGGCCGGGGTGCCCGCAATGCCTGTTCCAGTGGGCTATGCCCTTCCCCCCAAACAACAATCAAAAAGAAACCCCCCAATCACCCAAAAACCTTCCACCAGCCCGCTTTGGGACCCAGACTGCCTGCCTACCTCCCCCTCCTCCTTCCGAGGTTTGGGGAAGGGGGGCAACTCTGCTTAGGGCTCAGCCCAGTCTAGGTTGCTGGCCAGCTCTGCAGATGAACCAGGCCCTGCCGAGCCTTCAGACCCTAGCCCACTCTTCTTCCTCTCTGGAAGGACCCAGAATGGAGGAGAAAATCAAGCAGGCTTTAGGATATTCACGAGCTAAAAATGCCAGGAATTTCCTGGGAAACGCAGTTCCTTACGGGATTCATTAACACAGGTTCACTCATCATTTTGCCCCTCCCAGAAACTCCCGAGTGTCAAGGAGAGCCCCCACCTCTCAAAAAGTAAAACATTAAATGATTGCTGCTTTTTTAGGCAGACAGCTAGGTTACCGACCATTAGTTAACCAATGAGTCTTTGGACAGTGACAGCTAAAGGGGTTGTCTCTAGTCTCAGAAATCATTGATTTTTCTCTTCCTACATTTGAGGCATAATCTAAGGCCTATTTTCCTTCTCCAAAATATATAGCGAATGCTCATAACTACCTCACTGCAGCCTGCAGTCCTAACAGCTGTAGGAAAGCTAAGGCCTATCTCCAGAGGACCCCCTGCCAATGTCCCTACCCTCTACCCATCACCTTCTACAGGGGGCTCAGAAGGTACAGACCTAACAGCCCTAATCCTGACTTTCTCAAGCATGGATTGCTGCCTCCATCCTGAGAAGAGTATGCCTATCCCATCAATGGGTTCCATTCCCACTGAGCATACTGCACCCCCTCCAGTAAGGAGACTTGTCTCCCTCACTCTTAGCCCTGGAAACAGCTGAGTACATGGCTGCCCAAGCTTCCTGGAAAAGAGAGGGGTGAAAATAGTACTAATGATCAAGAAACCCAGACCAGTCCAAGGTATAAGCCTTGTCAATACCTGAGCCTTCAAAGCCCTAATATTTCCCTTCGCAACATCCTGGGCAAACCTGCCTGCTAGGTATCCACAGCTTTCTTTTTCTCTTAGCAAGGGCCCCATTCTACCCAGCATTAGTTACTTTAGCTCTAGGCTGACGTTCGCTACTCCTATTCAAGAGATAACAGGGCAAAAAGCACCCTGGCTACCAAAGAGCCAACTGAGGTAATCTTGTGAGCCAGCTCTAGAATCACTCACCTGGCCAGTGGTCCTGGAAATGACTTCCTAATGGGGAAGCCCACTAAGAGGTAGAAATCCAGGCTTTGGGCACCATAAAGAACTTGCCCTTAGTTTGGGGGGCATCCTCCAGTATCACATAGTTCCCTTTCAATGCTGATTTTCCTGCACTCCCTCTCCTGTCGGGAAGGGGACGTAGGAACTATAAGCGCACTTCGAGCCACACAGAAAAACATATAAAGAAGCGGAGGCTTCTCCAGGCTCCCATAGTAGCGATCAGGACCCTGGATAGACCCCAGCCCCAAACGGACGCAAACGCTGAGTGGCAGGGTCTCCTTACAGAACCCAGCGGAGCAGGGACATTTTGGTACCACTTGTAAGCTGAGGGTAAGATCTGGTGAAGTCCGAGCTAGAAGAGTCGCTGCTCTTCCTCAAGTGTTTATCCTGCGCTATACCAAGCTCTTGCCCCCTCAGAAGGGCGCAAGGCAGCAACAAACCCAATAGGATTGCGATGAGGGGGCACGCGCCAACCCGCCAGCCTTCTTCCGTGCTAATGGTCACTTCCCCAGGGCAGAAAACTAGGGCTTTAAGCAGTCAGCCTTCTTGGAACACCTTTGGAGTCTAAATTTCTTGCCCTGTCCCAAATGATTATGTTCAGGGGTTCTGAAGCAATTTTAGTTTGGGAATGTTCTGATTTTCTGAAAAAGTGTATCCAGGAACCGAGTTCTTAGTTCCCCAGTACAGAAGTAACTGATGACATTTCTAGACAAAACATAAGTTAAATATCATTTGAACGATTAAACTGGGAATATTAAGCTCAAATAATCAAACAACTGAAACCTGGATCTCTCTGCATAAATATGTACTTACTTATTTTATGCTATTTATTCTACATGTATATATATAAAATTTTTGCTATTATAAACCAGCTTCCCACCTACTTTTTAAATGTATCTAAAAAAGCAAATGAGAGTAATGCCTTTTCCAAAAACAATTCAATGAAAAATTTGATATTTAGTACATTTTTTCACTGCTCAAACAAGAGTTAATTGTAGGATAAGCCCTGTAAATCTGGACTTTTGGTCAGATTGGGAGGGTGGTGAAAGGTAGTTTTTCTTAGGTTATAGAATACAGTAGCCTTAAAAAGTTAATCTAAGAAGAATGAATAATGACTCAGGGAAAGTCTTAAAACAAAAAGTATGAACCTTAAGTAGAATTTCAAAGTCAGATTTTCATCCTAACATTGAAAATCCATTAGAAAATTTGTGGATTTAAAATGACTTCTAACCATTGGTTAACTACCTAAACAATATACTAACTTGGTAAATGAAAAGCCAGTTTTAGTGTCTATCTGTTTAAATATGTAATTTTAAAATAAGTAGTTGTAAATTTAAAATTTCAATGCAATGTAGGAAATAGAAAGAAAAACGAAATATATTATATTAATATGCAACAAAATGTGTTAATGAAAAAATCATAAAAGATTCCCTTTTTCAAAGTATGCTTACATTAAAAAATGATAAATGTCTCTAGATTTCTTGTGCTTTTAGTAACACTAACAGACATTTTGAAGAGAATAGATTGCTTTATTTTTAATCCCATCATCTGTCTTTAACAAACTCTTACCAACAAAAAATTGTTTGCAAGTGAAACAGACATTAGGCAAAACCAAAAAGAAAAAAGCCTCAATTTCCCTCAGCCTGAACTATGGGTGATTCTGAAATAACCTAATTCAGCTTTGCTTTTTAAAAGTAAAAATTAGCACACGCATTTATAAAATAAACTTGGAGACGGGGGATCTTCTTCTGGATAATAAGCCCTTTTGATTATAGAGTTTCCAATAGAAACAATATACGATTAATATTTCACAAAATCACAATTTCTAAAATAAAAGAGAACAAGAACACTAAAACATGTTTTCAAGTGCTGCTTAGGTTAAATGCCTGTCTTAAACTAGACAATTATCTTCAATATCCAAATCATTAAAACTGGAATGTTGTACTGCAAGTGTTCAAAGTGGAGAAATTACCACTTCTCATGGCTATCTACCAGAAAAATTATGGGAGACTCTCAAGTAGATCTTAACATTTAATGACAACAACTAAGGCTAATAGTAATATTATTTCACCAATCATTTTAAAAAATGCGCATCCCCTTTCTATAGCTCACCTGAACTTTAATATTATGCCTCTTCAATGCTATTTTAATGCGTAGGGTTAAAGATATAAATTTAAAATTTAAAATCTGAAGAGAACAATCCATGTAATAGAATCTTCGCCTTTCACAAAACGTTTTCATTTTAAGCATTCTCAGAAGAGTTAAATAAACCTACCACACATTCTAAATTAGACAAAAATTTTCAGAAAACTGACATTTTATGTACCCAACAGGTCCAAACAGAACCAATGCAAAGGTCAATAGCTCTCTCTCTTCCGGAAGATACTTAAATGGTTTTACTAGTACCCAAAGGAATGAAATCAGCAACTCCCTCCACACACTAATCAACACTCCAATTTTCAAAGCCGAAATTTGAAAACGTCCGTTTGGGAGGGAAACAGTGGGGGGTCTTGAAGTAATTAAAAAAAAAAAAGCCTTTTCTTTTCTGACAGTCTACCCAAAGCTGTCAAACCCAATTTAGCCTATTGTAAAGCACTAGAACCTCCCTTCCAAGGACGCGAGACACAAACACAGATACCGCTGCAAAAAGCTGCCCCAAAGCGCCTGGTCGGACAGAAACGTAAGGGGCCCAAATAAGAACGAATTAGAACCCTCAAGAGGGTCTGCAGAGACAGCGAGATTAAGGTGGCATTTATTCAGGGGTAGACAACGAACCAAAGAAAGTTGCCCCAGTCGGACTCTTGGGCCTTTCTCTATCCAAGTTCAGGTTCAAGGCAGATATATCTGCGGGGGTGGGAGGTCCCTGGGTCCTTTCCCCTACACACATCTCACCCGCCTCTGGAGCCCACTGTTGCTCAAAGGGAAGCCCCTCCGGCTTCACAACCATTCCTTTGGCCCCCATCAAAGGCAGAGGAGGCTGTTGAGCTGACCTAGCTCTGTGGGGCAGCAAAAATGCCTTGCGCGGGCCACCCATCCTTGGGCCTGGCTTCATCTGCGATGTCAGCATGAATGTTATTATTTTTCATTTTTACAACGAATCCTGGGCGGGTGTTTTTTTTTAGGGGGGGGGGAGGGGGAGGTTGAACACAGGAGAGGAGGGGTTGGTAGTGGAGCCTAGAACCCTCCTTCCCCTCCCCTTCTGCCAGGGTTGCTGTGCAGGGAGTGTCGGCCACGTTTGGCGCACTGTCCCAGGCCCCGGGCGAAGGTGGCCAGGGAAAATAGGGCTTAGGGATTGCTAAGCAAACGGGCACCACTGGTGGTCTCCAGTGCCTGCGGAGGTAGGATTGTTTTCTTTCTTTAAGGGGCGTGTTGTTTTGTTCTTTTTTGGAGGTGTTCATTCTTGCGCGACGGGGGAGGGGGGGCGTTGCTGCACTGCCAGGGTCTCCCGAGGGAGGGTGCGGGGATGTCTAATACACAGACATAATTACTAGTACAGTAATTATTCCTGGGGGGTAAGAAGGCGATTAGAGGGACGGGGTGGGCTCGAGCTGTGGCAGTGGCCGCAGGAA
>NW_005370597.1:2349617-2352327 GCF_000412655.1 Myotis brandtii | reverse complement strand
GTCTGAGGAGGGGGCTGCCTGCGGGCTCTCTGCCCGCACTTCCTCCATCCGCCGCCGGCAGCGGCCTCTGGAGGACTTACCCTTCTTGGGATTTGAAGGCCGAAGCCAGGCTCTAGCGGGAACGGGGCCCTGCAGGGCCTGCGTCAGCTCCAGTTTAGGGCCCTCAGAGTCATAGTTGGTGCAGCTACCAGCGCGTCACCCTCCCTCCGCCCCCCTCCGGCCCTCGTCCCGCCCTCATTTCTCTGGAGGCAAAGGGCCTTTTATCTCCCGGGAGGGTCTCACCTAGGCCTTCAAACGCCGGTCGGGCGGGGCTGGAAGGGCAGAATTAGCGTAGAGGAAGGTGGGTCGGCCGCGTTCGGGCTGTAGCCCCGGGAATCCTTGACAGGAAGTGTGGGGTTTGCTGCCCAGCCTCCCACGCAGTGTAGGTGAAACTGGGCCCCTTCGAGGGACTGTGACTAAGGACAAAACTCTGATAAATATTATGTGTGCGTCCTTGGGCCGAGAGGGAGAAAGCAAAAGGGGCGAGTTAATTTTCATAAATTGCTATGCAGAGATTGAAACGCAAACTATAAAATGTCCTCTTAAGAGTTGCCTTGAAATCTTAACAAGTTTAACAAGATTTTTGGTGCACGGCAACTTTTTTCCTGGCTTCGTATGCTGTCACATCTTCATTCTGCAACACTGCGTGCATAGAAAGTGGATCTGTTAAAAATTATTAGCTACAAAACAAAAAGAAAACTGCTTTCACCATCTTTATCATTTTAATTTCAGAGAAGTCAATAAGCTTACTTTTCCAATAAGCTTATCTAATTAACCTGCGAGGTAAGTAGGAGCAAAATGAAATTAACCCCATTTTATAGACGAGAAAATTGAGTTACAAAAAATAAGTATTAGTTCACAGTTGCAAGTCTGTCAGTGATAGAGGGAAATATCATAGATATATTATCTCCCACTTCTTTATCCACTAAATCGGAAATCCCGAAAATGTTTACTTCTAGGTATCTTTTCAGCCCCCCCCCCCCACACACACACGCGATGTATGGTAGGCAGTGTCTAATGTCTGAAAGAAATAGTTTCGGGAGATATTCTTGGAGACCCAAAACCATTAGAAGACTCTAAAAGATTTGAATTTTGAGCTTGAAATTTTCTGCCATAGAAAATTGCAGCTCAGCAGTAAGTTATTGTGAAACAGTTCAACTCCCATACTAACAACATAATGTTTATCAATGCCTAGTTAGAGGTGAGAAAATGTTTGAGACAGGTTTAAGAATTTTAAGAATGATGGGTCATTTCCTTTGAATTGCTTCTTTATTCACCTCATCTTTAGGTGGCAGCACTACTATATAAATATCTTTGAAACTGCAGTCTTCTGCAACTTGATATCCTAAAGAGTGTTTTGTCCAGGAGGTTCTAGAAGAGGAAAAAATAGAAAGTCAAGAGAAATTATTAAAATACATGGAGGTACTGAAGGAAAAGATTAGAAAGTTTCACCTCAATAAGCTCCCCACCACCACCTTTTTTAGTTATATGAGGAGCAAGCATCTTTACTGTAAACTTGATCTCTTATGGAAACAGCACAAGCTAACCTTCCAAAGCAAGCTATAGTTTCTCAATACTGCATATTTATCAAGCATTTACAACTTTTTAAAAAATAATATTTTTATTGATTTCAGAGAGGAAGGGAGAGGGAGAGATTGAGACGTCAATGATGAGAGACAATCATTGACCAGCTGCCTCCTGCACGCCCCCTACTGGGGATCAACCCTGCAAACCCGGCGTGTGTCCTTGACCAGAATTGAACTCTGGTCCTTCAGTCCCCAGGCCAACTCTCTATTCACTGAGCGAAACCGACCAGGGCAAGCATTTACAACTTTAAAATTACTAGTTGTATAGTTGCTGGTATTCTAACTACAATTTTAAATTTAGGTGCAGTTTTCCTCATTAAATTTCATCAAGCTTATGAAGATCCTAAATAGGACCTAACTCTTGAATCTTTTAAAAAAAATTTGTTTTTCTGCCCTGACCAGTTTAGCTCAGTGGATAGAGCATCGGCTTTCGGACTAAAGGGTCCCAGGTTCGATTCCGGTCAAGGGCATGTTTCGGACTAAAGGGTCCCAGGTTCGATTCTGGTCAAGGGCATGTACCTTGGTTGTGGGCACATCCCCAGTAGGAGGTGTGCAGGAGGCAGCTGATCAATGTTTCTCTCTCATTGATGTTTCTAACTCTCTATCCCTCTCCCTTACTCTCTGTAAAAAAAAATATATATATATTTTTAAAAAATTGTTTTTCCTTTATTGACTTTTAGAGAGAGAGGAAGGGAGAGGGTAAAGAGATAGAAACACCCATGAAAGATTGGCTGCTCCTACACACCCCTTACTGGAGATCGAGTCTGAAACCCAGGCATGTGTCCTGACCAGGAATCAAACCCAGTGACCCCTTGGTTCCTGGGTCAACATTCTACCACTGATCCACACTGGCCAGGCTAATTTGTTGAACGTTTTGAAAGAGAAGAACTCTTCTTGGTTTCTTTCCTCACTTTCTAAATAGTTCATCCTATATAATAAAGAGGTAATATGCTAATTGACTGTCACACCCTCACACAAGATGGCCACCTCAAGATGGCTGGCAGGGGAGGGCAGTGGGTGACCGGCGGGCTGGCAGGGGAGGGCAGTTGGGGGTGACCGGGTCGGCAGGGGAGGGCAGTTGGGAG
>NW_005370597.1:2320938-2349445 GCF_000412655.1 Myotis brandtii | reverse complement strand
GTTGGGAGTCAGCAGTCCCGGATTGTGAGAGGGATGTCCGACTGCCAGTTTAGGCCCGATCCCACAGTGACTGGGCCTAAACCGGCAGTCGGACATCCCCCGAGGGGTCCCAGATTGGAGAGGGTGCAGGCTGGGCTGAGGGACACCCCCCCCTCAGTGCATGAATTTCATGCACCGGGCCTCTAGTATACAAATAAATGATTACTCAAATTCAGAAAAATGAGAGAACAAGCTAAATCAAATGCAAAATAATAGCAATTTACAGATATTCTATATTTTAATTTCTCACACTTTTGAGGGTAATAAGTTGTGATATATGGGGGTTATTTGGTACAAATGTTTTCTAAGTAGAACTTTGTCATAACTAATTTAGTTCTCCCTGTACTAAACAAAATTGAATTTACATGCATCATAAAATAGACTGCATTAGATTTATAGCATAAACATAACCATCAAGGAATATAGAGGTATGACCATCAGGAGTGGGAAATCAAATTATTTTTAGATAGAGGATAAGTCTTAATAAAGTCTTTCTTGATGGCAGCTTTCATCTTTCTCAAGTCAAATTTGGGGAAGGCGTCTCAAGCAAATTGGTGGAACTCAAACTGAGCAGTATTATGTTAAGATTTTTAAGCTTTCTGGTGCCAGCAGATCATGCAGCCTGGGGGCCTTGGCTCCAAATTTCTGCCAACTCCATTTTGGCAGTAAAGTGTTCTGTTGAACAAAGTTTGCACGTGTTTGGGGTGTGAAGTGGTTCCTCAGGCATTTATCTGGTTTCATTCCAGTCTTGGGACTTAAGGAACTGAGGGTCAAAAGCATGAGACTTGTGTAGTTCATATGTGCCCTGACACAGACTATGCTAGTGATCTTGAATTTTCACTTAAATAAGGGCAGCTTTTTTCTTTGTTGGTGTAAGAGTTATTGAAGTGGACCCTTTGGATTACTCCTTAAATGCTAACATGCTATTGAACCAGTTCTCAGAAGCAGGTAAGCAGAACCTTCTCTGCTGAGGGTATAGAGCTGTGGAAATTCACTCCTCACCCTATCCACAGTACCATCTAAATGTGTTTATCTATATGAAACTCACTAAATAATATAGGACTTGAGAGCAAAGGGGGCAGTAATTATTAAAATTTGATCTCATTGTCAGATTATAACTGTGAGCTTCTGATCTTTTTTTTGGTATGAGTTGTCTAGCTTCAGCTCTTTTAACCATCTTCTCCCATTCTGAAGTCATGGTTAAGAAACAACACCTGGCCCAGTGCTAACTTGTCTTATTTCAGGAAGAGAAACATATACAGTCTCAATTCCATTATTTTTTTTTCAAGTAATTCTAATTGAAAATCCTTGCATAATCTGGGATAGCACAGTTTGAAAGCTACTGGTAGAGCATTCTTTTATTTTTGTGTTTTGGGTTGTTTCTATTTCCTGTTTTAAGAGTAATGGAAAGAAAAAAGTGCAAAAGTAAAAGTAACAGATGTTGAAATTATTATCTTACTTTTAACCATAATAAATGGAATGTCAATTTATAGGATACAAGTATGGTAATTTGAAAATGGTAGTTATTTTTTGTACTTTTTCCAAGAGTGTGGCCTAAATTCTTAATATCACCTTTCCCTTTTCTTCTCTTTAAAAGTAATTCCAAAGGCACAAATAATATATGGATGAGGTTAGAGATGGAGAGAAAAGCTGGGCCTTTCCAAGAGTCATCTATCTAGACTGGAAAGTACATTGTTGCGCATTTATGGTGATTTCCAAACTCCTTCGCTTGCTTACTTTAGAATATCAGTGTGTTACCATTTTACTACCTGGAGCAAGACGATATATATATATACACATACACACACACACACACATACATATTGGTGTGTACATACAACCAGATGCCACTGTTCTCCAAAGCTAATTTAGGCCATTTTTACAGTACAACTGAATGTAGTAGCACTTTGCAATTAGATGATCATTTGTGTTTCTTTTTATGGTGAATAAAATGTTTGTGCATGAGGGGGAATACAAAGTAAATTTTTTAATGTTTTGTGCTATAGCATTTTTTTCTTTTAAGTATACTTTTCCTTCTTATTTACTTAAATACTAAAAATTAATTGTTAAATACAAATGCAGTGTAAATGTAAATGTAATGATTAGTTTTTACTTTCTAGATAGTGAATCAATATTTACTTGGTAAGTATGTGTATAAAGATGAAATGTTTTTAATTACTATTTTGAAGTCCCATTAATATGCATATTACATAAACATATGTTTAAATAACTTTTTTTTTTTACCTTGAATTTCCTTTTTAAAGTAGGTATTGCCTGCCATATCAGGACTAGTTCTTGGGACCCACCACTGTTTACTGGTATGTCAGCTTTATTTTCTTCAGCCATTTATTGAATAGTATCTATCAACTGCCTATTTGCCAGACATTGTTCTAAGTGCTCGATTAAAACAAATTCCTGCTTTCATAGTTTGCCAGTCTAGTAAGACAAATAAACAAATATATAATATATTGCTGGATAGTGGATAAGTTCTAAAAAGAAAAACAAAGAAAGGGGAAAAAGTTTTCTGTGAGATTGTGTGTGTGCATGCCTCCCACCTGACATTTTAAATAGTATGATCAAGAAAACCTTTCTGAAGAGGGAGTAACATTTGATCAGAGACCTGAAATAGTCATCCATGGGGATATCTGGGGAGATATTTCAGGCATTGTGAACAATTTATGACACATAAAATCCTCAAGTATAATCCAGGTAACATCCCATGTGATAATTACCTATACATTCTTTTTTTCTCTTTTTTTAAAGAGAAAATCATTTTATTAGGTTTTCTGGGTACTCATTAGGTTTTCTGAAAAAAAAATTCATTTAATATCATTGTTGCTCTATTTCCCATGATTATTTCATTATTTAATACAATAAAAGTTATGACTACAAACAGGCAGAGATTCACAATAATACATCTGCAATTCCATTTCTTTCATTTGCAACATGCCTTCCTGTCTCTGCATTTTGGCTGCTTCGCTGTGTTTGTTTCTATGTATTGGGTAGAGCTGCTAGGTCTCCTTGAGTTGGTAGAGTGGCCTTGTGGAGTAGGTGTTTTCTAGAGCCCAGTGGCTCAGCCTCCCCAGTCACCTGAGCTGAGAGCTCTAGGTACACCCCTTTGTGGGCTGTGAGCATAGTCTTGTTGTAGTTGAGACTTGATTGTTGTTGGTGTCACTGGGAGGAATCGACCTTCAGGCCAATTGGCTGTGAGGTCCAGCTATGACTATAGCGAGAGAGCTGCTGTGTAGGAGACACCCCTGTGGATCAGGACTTGCTTCAGTGGGGCTTTGATGCTTACTGTGTCTGCCCCTTGAGTGTGTCACTTACAGATGTGTAGAGTTGTTAACTGGTATGGTCTGACACTGACCACTGGGTACACTGGCTCTTGGGTCTCCAGAGAGGTGCAAAGTCAGCCACTGCCTGGGGCCACCCAGCAGGAGCTACAGAGAGATCTTCAGATTCCTCCTCTTTGTATTGGGTTTGGAAGTGCCTAGATGAGACCCAGCTATGAAGCAAGGCAGATTGGTGCTGGTGCTGGGTCTTGGGCCTTTTATTGATAGGTTTGGCACTCCCTGGCCCAGCTGCAGCTTATTTGAAAGATTTTATCCTGAGCAAGGAAAGACCATTTATATGCAAAAGCTGCTGCACACAGCTTGGGTGAGGTAAATTGGATGAGGTGGGGTCTTGGGGAATCACTAGGGCAGAGCAAACAGAAATGGCTGCCAGTTAGCCCTGTGACCTGGGAGCTCCCAGCATAGGAACAATGATCCCTGCCAGCACCTCCATCTGGGAGAAAGCCTCCCTGAGTTCCTGCCCAGATGCCAGACAATCCAGTTCCTCCTCATATGTGTCTATGTTCCCCAGAGCCTCTTCCTGGAGCTGGAGCTCAGAGGAAGCAGGACCTTGTAAGTTCAATTCTTGTTGCCAGCCTTTTAAGAAGAACAGCTGGGTCTCCAGCAGCCTCTGTGTCACTGAGCCCCAATCTACGCTGGTTTTTATAGCTCACAGTTCTTACTACCCGTAGGGACTTCTTTTCCTAGCTCTGGAACCCTGGGCTGGGGGTCTGGTATGGGGCTGGGATCCCTAGCTTCTCCCAGCGGCCTCCACAGAGACGATCTCCCTCCCGATTAAAAAAGCGGCACACGTGGGTGCTGGCCCAGCCTGGTCCGCATCTCGGCACCTCCTACCAGTCTCAGTGTGCTTTCTTTAATACTTCTCTAGTTATAGGACTTCCATTCAGCCAGCTTTCCAGTGGTCCTCGATGATGGTTGTTTTGTATTTTAGTTGTAATTTTGATGTGGTTGTGGGAGGCAGTGAGTACAGGCATTTACTACGCCGCCATCTTCTGAGAAAAATCCCAAATTATTTTCTTAATTTGTTTGGTGGCAAAAACTGGAATTGACATGACTCAAAAGTCTTCATTTATTCCATTTGGTGTTACTATTGATGCATTTCATTGTGGAAATATGTGTTTGATTAAGGGCTGCTGCCCAGGACAATACATGTTTTGTTTTGTTTTGAAAAAATATTTTTATTGATTTTAGAGAGGAAAGGAGAGAGAGAGATAGAAACATCAATGATCAGAGGGAATCATTGATCGGCTGGCTCATACATGCCCCCTACTGGGGATCGTGCCTGCAATCCTGGGCATGTGCCCTAACCAGGAATTGAATTGTGACTGCCTAGTTCATAGGTCAATGCTCAACCACTAAACCACACTAGCCAGGCTAAACATGTTAAGTAAAATGTAGACAGCATAATATATTAAACTCCTAAATTATTTTTAAAATATTTGATTTAGAAACTCATCTGGCCCCAAGGATTCGGGATAAAAGATTGCACACTTGTATCATATTTCTTCTTGATTCTCTGATTAAATATCTCCATTGATATTAGTCTTTAGATATCTTTTAATAAAAAATGGAATGTTTATATAGTGCTCTTATTATAAACCTGGCACTGTGTAAACACTGTATATATTAGCTGATGAAGTCCTCACAGCAACCTTATAAGTAAGTTCTGTTATCCTCATTTTACAGATGAGAAACCTGAGGCATAGAGAGATTAAGAAAACCTGTCAAAATCACACAGCTACCAAGTGTCAGAGCTAGGAATTGAACCTAGACAATTTACTTTCATAGCTTGCACTCTTTGCCATTGAATTAACTCCCTGTCTCCTTCCCTCCTTCCCATACCTCTACTTTGGAGAAGTTTAGAATATTAACCCTTACTAAGAGTGTGGTTTCTATCTCTACTCTGAACTATCAGATATCAAAACTTTACATTTCTTGCCAGCTAGTGTGGCTCAGTGGTTGAGTGTTCCAGTGGTTTGATTCCCAATCAGGGCACATGGGAGCCTATAGGAGGCAGCCAATCAATGTTTTTCTCTCATCATTGATGTTTCTCTCTCCCTTTCCCTCTCCTTACCTCTCTGAAATCAATAAAAATATACATACATGCACTGAGATTGTCTATAAAGATAATTTGAGCCATTTCTATTTCCAGTTGAAATTGGAGATTTACTTATACTCATTCTTAATCTGATAAATTTTCATATTAACTTTGCCTTTCACCATCCTTTTCCTTTCCTCTGAATATTCTTGGATAATAATGAGGCACCTCCCCTATTATTGTGGCCTTGTCAGATGTCAGGGCATGTTAAAAATTTGGCTTTAGTTTAGTGAGCAGCAGAATCCTATCTGATAAAGAGGGAATATGCAAATTGACCATCACTCCGTAATGGTCAAGATGGTGGTGCCCATGGCAGAGGCAGGGATTCCGTAACACAAGATGGCTGCGCCCACAGCAGACGCTGAGTTCCCATAATGAGCCTTAATGAGCAATCAGCAGGGACCTGAGGCTGCGTGGTGCTGGGCCAGGGCAGGGGACCTGAGGCTGCGCCCCCCGCCTGGTGGGGCTTGACAGGGGACCTCAGGCTGTGCCCCCTGCCCCGACGCCCTGCCGCCCGCGGGGGGGGGGGGGGCCCCCCCGGGGCTCCCCTGTCAAGCTCCACTGGGTGGGGGACCTCAGGCTGTGCCCCCTGCTCGGCAGGGCTTGACAAGGGAACCTCAGGTCATGCCCTTCTGCTCAACAGGGCTTGACGGGGAACCTCAGAGTGCATCCCCTGCCTGGTGGGGCTTGACAGGGACCTTAAGGCATTCCCCCTTCTCTGGCCCAGGCCAGGGGACCTCAGGCTGTGCACCCTGCCCCGGGCCGGGGGACCTGAGGCTGTGACCCCCGCCTGGCGGAGCTTGATGGGAGACCTCAGGCCACACTCCCTGTCCCAGGCCAGGGGACCTCAAGGCACACCCCCTGGCCCAGGCCGGGGGACCTCAGGCCATGCCCCCTACCCCGGTGCCGGGCCAGGCAACCGGCTGTGCCTTGGGGACCTCAGGGCATGCCCCCTGCCCCGGCGCTGGGCCAGGCTTGATGGGGGGGGGGCCGACCGGGTCTGGATCTAGCCCAATGGGGGCGGGGCTGGCTGGGTCTGGGTCTCGTGCGATTTTGAGGTGCACGTGGGTGGGCGGGGACTTGACTCTGGTTCCCATGGAGTGCCCCAGACTCTGACAGGAGGAAGATTTTCATGTACATTTTAGTAATTTTCTTTCATCTCTGACACTTCTATTATAAAGGGCAAATAGCAATATTAAAATATTTCCTCTAATTCCCTTTTAATGTGCACGAATTTCATGCACTGGGTCACTAGTCTGCTAAATAAAGCTCAGTCACTGCTTTGTGGGTTTCTTTCACTCAATGAATTATATAATTTGCATCAGATCACTTTATTGTAAGCATATAAATTAGCATTTTTTATTTGGGATTTTGTTTTTATTAGTTTGTCCTCATGTAATAGTTCCTCCATAAGCAATTAGAAACTGAAATCATTTCTGTTCTTATTTATTTGTTTCTTTATTGGCTATATAAAAACAAGAGTGATTGAATATATATTGTGAGGTTAGGCAAAGACTCTATGATGTATAACTGTATAACATAGGTAAGGTCAATCTGAGCAAGTATATTGAACTTTCCAAGTACAGTGGGGCCTTGACTTACGAGTGTCCCGACTAATGAGTTTTTCGAGATACAAGCTGTCTCTCGGCTGATTTTTTGCTTTGAGTTGCGAGCTAAAATTCGGGTTACGAGCCAGCTTCAGATACCCCACCGCTAGTTGGTGAAGCGAACGTCATAGTGAACGCCACAACATCAGCCCAGCATCACGTGTCTCACTCGTTCACTTTAAGATTTGACATACGAGTAATTTGAGTTACGAGCTCCGTCATGGAATGAATTAAACTCGTAAGTCAAGGGCCCACTGTATCTATTCTTGATTGTTTCAGAGATTCATTGTGAGACATTAAAAATATCACTTTTATCATTCTCTGTGAAAATTAATGTGTTCTTGAATACAAAGATGAAAGTTCTGACACTCAGTAAAGCATTATCTTTTGTAATGTTGATAGACTTGTTCTGAGCCAAACACAGTTTCTCTAGGGTCATTCAACAGCTCATGTTTGCTAAGTTTAGGGGTGCAATTTATGGTCACCTGAGCAAAAAAGGAATTAAACCCATCAATTTTATCGCATTAGCGTACTGCTGAACCAAATGGTCCTAACAAGTCAGTTATTAGATTGCTGAGAAAGAAATAAAAAAGAGACTGAATAAATACATACATGCACTGAGATTGGCTATAAAGTACATCAGTCTATTCTGTGGAAATTGAGGGCTTTGCCAGGCTTACCTTGAGTAATTTTCTATCTCCATATCCTGAGGGATAAAAAAGATGAGATTTTCTCCTAAGATCATGATCCTGGACACACAGCTTTTCTCCACTAGGTTCTCTGTAATATTCTACATTCTTATTGTCCAGTACAAAATTTTGAGGCACACCAACAATATTTATCAAGTTGTGACCTGGCTCAGTTGGCTGAAGCATCATTCCATATACCAAGAGGTTGCCATTTTGATTCCTGCTCAGGGCACATGTTCAGGGTTTTGGGCTCCATCCCCAGTAGGGAGTGTGCAGCAGGCAAAGGATGCTTCTTTCTCATTGATGTTTCTCTCTCTCTACCTGTCCCTTCCTCTCACTCTCTCTAAAATAAATAAAAACATATTTAAACAAATATTTATCAAGGTGTAACATGTCTGGGGATAAAAATTCAATATTTACAATTCACCTCACCTGTATATAAATAAATTTTAATGAAATTATGTGAACAACTTTTTCTAGCTCTTCTGTTTTTTCCCAACCTTTATTTAAGAAATCCTCCTTGTCTGGCCAGTGTGGCCCAGTGGTTGAGCTTCAACCCTTGAACCAAGAGATCACTGGTTGGATTCCCAGTCAGGGCACATGCCCGGGATTTCCAGCTGGATCCTCAGGAGCGGGGGCGGGGGGGCGGCATGCAGGAGGCAGCTGATCGATCAATGATGTTTCTCTCTCATAAAATTTTCTCTACCTCTCTATCCCTCTCCCTTCCTCTCTTTCTAAAAATCAACAAAAAACATTTTTTTTAAAAAAGGGTTTAATGCACACCTTAAAGTATTTTTCCCCCATCAAAAAAGAAAAAAAGAAATTGTAGGGAGTGGCTCTAGGGTCAAGCCTCCGGCTGACCTGTGGCAGGGCCACAAACAAGTCCCAGCATAGAGGGCAGAGCTCTCCTAGCATAATTAAGTCTGACCTTGTAGCCCTCCCTATTTCCTTCCTAAGTAGCTAATGGGCTGTGGGAGGTGCAGCAAGTGTTGCCAAAACAAGAACATTTGTATACATGTTAATCTACCCTTGTTTTAATCAGACTATAAAATAAAGCATTGGCTTGCAGGCTGGGTCTTTTGTGTCCTCATCCAGGCACAGGAGATCCACCGAGCCCCAGCTGTATTCTCTTGTCTGTCTTTTCTTCAATACTTCAGTGCCCCTCCTCAGGTTCACCCTTGGCCATGCTGGAGCGGCACAAGAAATCCCTCCGGTGGTAGTCAAGAACTGGGCTGGGTAATCCAATCTCCAATGTTCAAAACTCTGCTCTTAAATTTCTAACTATGTGACCTTGGGCAAATTAACCTCTATAGGCCCCAGTTTCCTCATTTATCCAATGAGGATAATAATACCAACTTTTACATAGATATATTATGAGGATTAAATTAGTTAATTCATAAAAAGCATTTAGAAGAGGATCTGGCACATAGCACTCCATAAATGTGAATTCCCACCTGCTGGGGCACTAACTTTTCTTGTTTTTCTTTCTCTCTCTCTCTCTCTCTCTCTCTCTCTCTCTCTCTCTCTCTCCAGATTTCAGGCTCAACAGTTTTGGCCTATGATTAAAACTGTCCTCTTACTCATTAGATTAATCAACTGCATTGCTTTGAAAACCTCTAAGTATTCTTTTCTTTTCTCATTGTTGGACCATTTTACTCTTTCTGTGTCTGAACGCCTTTTTTATTGGTTCTGTATAGTAAGTTTTCCATTTACACATTGAAAGCTTTTTTTGTATGATTACTAGGGTATGAGTTCCTTGAGGACAGGGACTGTCTCAATTTTCTCTATTACTCCAGTCCCTTTCTTCCTCCCTACTGCAAATCTATGCTAAAGAAAGGGTTTTGTGGTTTTTTTTGCTGGGGCTCTCTCTTTTTTTTTTTTTTTTTCTCTCTCTCTCTCTCTCTCTCTCTCTCTCTCTCTCTCTCTCTCTCCAGATTTCAGGCTCAACAGTTTTGGCCTATGATTAAAACTGTCCTCTTACTCATTAGATTAATCAACTGCATTGCTTTGAAAACCTCTAAGTATTCTTTTCTTTTCTCATTGTTGGACCATTTTACTCTTTCTGTGTCTGAATGCCTTTTTTATTGGTTCTGTATAGTAAGTTTTCCATTTACACATTGAAAGCTTTTTTTGTGTGATTACTAGGGTATGAGTTCCTTGAGGACAGGGACTGTCTCAATTTTCTCTATTACTCCAGTCCCTTTCTTCCTCCCTACTGCAAATCTATGCTAAAGAAAGGGTTTTGTGGTTTTTTTTTAAACAAATGAATTCATTTATTTAGTTTTTGTATTTTTTGCTCATTTTATGCTGGGTATTCTAATCTGAGCTTCCAGTTTTCCTGAAAATTCTCTTTCCCCAATTATCTCTGGACATTTTAACTTCATCTGGTGATGCTGAGATCCCATCCTGGATCATCATACTTTTTTGGCAGGTAGGAAGTTCAGTTTACCACATACTCCGTTCATATGTTAGAAAAAAAATCCCATTTAATTCACCTGAATTTAATTTTGCTTATATTCTCTTGATTTCAGATAAACTGATTATTCTCTTTAAAATCTATCAGCTTTGAGAGGGGTTCTATCTTGAAGAACTGTTTCATTCTTTATTTGGAGATAGAGCCATACTACCCTCAGTTTCTTTACATGCAGAATAAAAATCAGCTCTTCTCACTTGGAAGAAAGGAGAATGAATTATGCCAATATTTCTAAATTTTATTTTTAATATATATAAAAGATATATGTAACACATAAGATTAATAATATAATGAAATACCCAACTTGAGTGCTAGAACATTTCTCAGTAACTTGTATCTACTTTTGTGTTCCTCCTCTATCTCTTTCCCTGCCCTCAGAGGTTACCAATATTCTATATTTTGTCCTTCTCATTCCATTGATGTTTTCTTTTTTAAAGTTTAGGTTTATGACAAATGTATATATGCTAATATGTTGTTTAATTTGTGTATTTTTGAGCTTTATAAAAATGCTATCATCCAATATATAGTTTTTTGGGATTTACCCCATTAGCACTATGTTTCTAAATTCATTCATGTTGTTGTACAGAATGGTTGTCCATATTGGTTTTTTTTAAAAATATATTTTTATCAATTTCAGAGAAGAAGGGAAAGGGAGAGAGAGATAGAAACATCAATAATGAGAGAGAATCATTGATCAGCTGCCTCCTGCCTCCCCTGGGAGTGGCTCCTGCAACCCAGGCATGTGCCCTGACCTGGAATCATAGGTTGATGCAAAACCACTGAGCAACACCAGCCAGGCTGATTGTTCATTTTTAATACTATAACATTCCATTGTGTGAAGATACTACAATTTATTCTCTTGCTGGTACAAGTTGGGTTGTTTCTAGCCTTACAAAAATTTATAAACATTGATGCATTAAAAATTCTTATGTATGCCTCCTGGTCACATATGCAAGTGTTTCTTTTGGTTATATACCTAGAAGTAGGGGTGCTGGTTTATGGAGTTTGTAAATATTTAACTGTGAGATAACGAATGCGAAATTGATTCTCACTCTCCCACAGTTTATAAGAATTCTACTTATTCCTCAGTATTTGGTATTTTTACACTTAATTTTTGCTAGTTTACTGGGGGTAAAATGGTATATACTTATTTCTTTTTTATAGAATGAAAATCATTCTTACCTAAAGCTTTTTAAAACTTCCTCTTCCTTTTGATATTAAGAGTTTTCAGCCTGCCCTGGCCAGTTTTCTCAGTGGTTAGAATGTTGGCCTGCAGACCAAAGGGTCTTGAGTTGGATTCTTGGTCAAGGGCACAAACCTGGGTTGCAGGTTTCTCAGTCTGGTCGGGCGCACACAGGAGGCAACCAATCGCTGAGTTTCTCTCTTTCTGTCTCTCTGTGTCCCCCCACCTCCACCCCTCCCCCTTCCCTCCTACTCTCTCTAAAAGTCAATGGAAAAATATCTTCAAGTGAGGATAAAAAATAAGCCCTGGCCAGTTTGGCTCAGTGGATAGAGCAGTGATGGCGAACCTTTTGAGCTCGGCATGTCAGCATTTTGAAAAACCCTAACTTAACTCTGGTGCCGTGTCACATATAGAAATTTTTTGATATTTGCAACCATAGTAAAACAAAGATTTATATTTTTGATATTTATTTTATATATTTAAATGCCATTTAACAAAGAAAAATCAACCAAAAAAATGAGTTCGCGTGTCACCTCCGACACGCATGTCATAGGTTCGCCATCACTGGGATAGAGTGTTGGCCCATAGACTGAAGGATCATAGATTTGATTCCAGTCAAGGGCATGTACCTCAGTTGCAGACTCAATCCCTGGGCCTGGTCGGGGCATGTGCGGAAGGCAATCAGTTGATATGTCTCTCTCACATTGATGTTTCTCTCTCTCCCACTCCCTTCCATGCTCTCTCTAAAAATCAATGGGGAAAAATAACCTCAACTGAGGATTAACAAAAAATAAAAACTAAATAAATATGCCCAATCTTAAAAAAAAAAAAAAAAGGAGTTTGCAGCCTGATCTGACATTACTATGCTTGGGATTCGGTTGAGAGAAAGCCATTTATTTGTGTAATAGTTTCTGCTAAAGGTATAAAAGCTGAGATAGGGTGGAGGCTGCTAACTAGGTTGTTTGAATGTTGCTTTTAAGTTGATCTTACATAAATACCAAATTATACACAGTCTAAAACTTCTTGTTACAACTTTACAGAAATGGAAATGTGTTAAATTATATTCTTTGTTATTGACCCATCACAAATTAATCTGTCTTGAGTTTATACCTATCTGTAAAACTATCTATAATAATAAAAGCATAATATGCTAATTAAACTGGATGTCCTTCTGGATATCCTTCTGGACAACCTTTCGTATGAAGCCAGGGCTGCGAGGGAGGCCTGGGTCCTGGGTGCCTGCTGGCAGCCGGAGGGAAGCCCAGGTCCCGGGTGCCAGAAGAAAGCTGGTACTGGCAGCCGGGAGAAGGAAGGCTTATTCTTGCATGAATTTCATGCCTCTAGTCTATATATAAAAGCCTAAGCGACCATCTGACCATTCAACAGGTAGCTATGATGCGCAATGACCACCAGAGGGCAGACGCTCAATGCACAGGCATGGAAACATGAAACAGACTGATGAATCTCAGAGGGAAGGGGGAGGGGGGAGGGCGGGAAGAGATTAACCAAATATTTTATATGCATACTAGGGGCCTGGTGTATGGATTTGTGCACTGGTGGGGTCCCTTGGCCTGGCCTGCAGGGATCAGGCCAAAACCATCTCGGTGCACTCATTTGTGCACCCATGGGGTCCCTCAGCCTGGCCTGTGGGGATCGGGCTGAAACCGGCAGGCCAAGGGACCCCACCAGTGCATGAATCGGTGCACCGGTCCTCTAGTTTTAAATAAAAAGCTCCTTCAATCTGTTGATCTGGAATATTTCTGTTGAACCAAGCTTAGTAAAAGCTATCTTTATATAATTCCTTGTATTTTAATTGTACCAAAGAGATTCAACTTACCGTCTTTTAACATGGTTATACCATCTAACACAAATTAGTCTCTCAAAGAAATTTCAGAACTCCAAATGTTAATCTTACTAGTTATCCACTGAATTGACACACACATTAACCAGGAAAATAAGCCCAAACAGATGGTATAGCTACATTGTGCCCTAAAACATGTGGGGTTTTTTTTAAATTGAAAAAGCCATCTTGTATATAACAGTTTTCATCAATAACTAAAAACACATGGAGATGGAAAAAGAGAATCCAAGATAAATGGCAATATATGTATATTTTGAAGAAAAACTTTTAAGCACCTTGTGTTTATTGTCTTTAAAAACAAATATGTGTGTCATTTATCTAGTTTTTCTTGATTTTGAATGAAAGGTTTTTGAAGGAAGGGGCTGTGTGTTTGCTTTACGTTTCCTTATTATATTGTTAAGTATAGTGTCATATCCCAAAGGGGAACTCAGAAAATATGAATTGAGTGTAAAAGTTCCTTATTTATCATCAACATATGTTGACTGATAAATGATTGAGTGGATATTTATGACCAAACCATAAAAAGCTGCAGTTTGCTTGCTTCTCTATGGTCTATAGCTATTGTTGGAATTCAGGGTGAATACATTTATTCCAGGTAAGTGTTTTTCAACTTTACTTATATAGCTAAAACTGTGTTTAGTAAAGTTGCTATCAGTGTTTGGTTTCTTTCTCTGTTCTCTTTTCAAGCCAGGTGTTAATCCTCATTTCCTCATTCCAGATATTCACCACTATATTGATCAAGTTGCTGCTGAAGGAACACTGACTCCTGGATAGCTTCCTCCAAGTGGGGGCTTTTTCTTTCTATCATGCAGAGTAAGTGAGCTTTTTTGTTGTTTGTAAGTGGTAATCTATAAAATGGGGCAAACTTAGAGGTTAAGCCTTTACTTCTCACATGGATTGCAACATGACAACATTCTCACTATAGTAGGCAGCCACCATGAAGGCCCTCAGTGATTCCTGACTTCTGGTATTTACACACTATTATAGTCCTCTTCCACACTGTATGAGGATTGGTCTGTTTGACCAATAGAATATGGCAGATGTAGTGGTATGTCACTTGCAAGATTAGATTATGAAAGACTACAAGGACACAGGGACCACAGGCAAAATTGGAACCTCAACTAGTTCTAAAGGGAATTGTTTCTGAGGTTGGAAAGTGCTAACCCAAATTCCATGCCAAGAAGATCCAGGTCTTTCTTGGATCTAGAAACAGTGAGAGAAAAACCTAGAAATATAAATAGAAATAAATGGGAATTTCACTAAAAGCTATTGGACAAAAAGAGACCACCTAATGAAAAGAAATGAAATACTGATACATGCTCTAACATGGTTGAATCATAAAAACATGCTAAGTGAAAGAGGCCAGTCATAAAGACCAGATATTATATAATTTTATATGTAATGAAGGGGTGGTGGTGAGGTGGGGGTTTGGGATGTCATGGCTTAGTTCAGGATTACTTTGGAAATAATAAAAATGTTCTAAGACTGATTGTGGTGATGGTTGCAAAACTTTGTAAATAAAGCCATTGAATTGTATACTTTGAATGAGGAAACTGTATAGTTTATAAATTATATATCAATACGGCTGTTTAAAAAAAGACTGTAGCTTCCTTCTTGGACTTTCTCTTTCTTCTATCACTTGTTCTGAAGGAAGTCAGCTGCCATGTCTTGAGGACACTCAGACAACCTAACTATGGAAAGACTTATGTTGTGAGGAACTGAGGTTTCCAGCTAACAGTCAAAGAAGAACTGAAGCCTGCCAAATAACCTTTTCAGTGATCTTTGCTAATCCTATAGGTGGAAAATTGTGTCTTATTGAAGGTTTAATTTGCACTTTCCTATTATTAGTCATATTAGGCATAATTAATATGTTTAAAGGCATTTGTAAGAGAACAAGAAATAAAAACACGAACACCATATTCAATGGTGTGAGGAAACATCTTTAATCCCAAGGCATCAAATATGAAAGTTAAAAGTGGATGGAGATGCCCTAGCTGGTTTGGCTCAGTGGATAGATCGTCGGCCTGCGGGTCGAAGGGTCCTGGGTTAGATTCTGGTCAAGGGCATTTACCTCGGTTGCAGGCTCCTCCCTGGCCTGGGCCCCAGTCAGGGTGCATGTGAGAGAAATCACTGTGTTTCTCTCACATCAATATTTCTCTCTGTCTTTTCCTCTTTCTCCCACTCTCTCTAAAAATCAATGGAAAAATAGCCTCAGGTGAGAGGCTAAAAAAAAGTGATGGAGAAATGACAAATGACTTAGGTTAGAGAAAGGCAAAACCTAGATACTGCAGCAATGGAACCTCAGAGAGCCAGGGAATTGGAGGGGTAAAGAATATATGAAGGGAAGGAATGGGCTGAAGGGTGTAGATTATTTAAAAGTTCTTACAAGTATCATGTAGAACCCAGATGCTCACCCTCTACAGCCACCATAAGTAGTCAGATGCTTTCTTCTACTTCAACATACAGGAGATGGAAGGTATCTTCTTTGGAGAAATTGAACTAGAGAACCTCTGGACTTGGTTACATCAAGCTCTGGGGAATGAGTATGAAAACAAATGTATGGGCCCTGGCCAGTGTGGCTCACTTGGTTGGAGCATCCTCCAATACACCAAAAGGTCACAGGTTCAATTCCCAGTCAGGGCACATACCCAGGTTGCAGGTTTGATCTGCATTTGGGGTGCATGTAGGAGACAACTGATTGATGTTTCACTTTCACGTCGATGTTTCTCTCTCTATCCTTCTCCTTCCTTTCTCTGTCACTCTCAAATCAATAAGAGTATGTCCTTGGGTGAGGATTAAAAAAATAAATAAATAAAAAATAAAAATCCCTGTATAACTTAAAAAAAAAAAAGAAAACAAATGCATGGGATGAAAACATGAAAGTCTATATTCTAAACAGGACATTCTACTCTTTTCCCTACCCAGCTTTAGAAAGCTAGCAACCAGGTTGTTTTATCTCCAGGCAAGAAATAAGAGGATCTTTCTTTGAAAACCTGAACTAATACAGAGGAAATATAATTTTCTCTACTTTAATTTTTAAAAAAGTCATGATATAATAGATTCATAACACATCCAGAATATAACCACCTCTCCCCACCTTCACTTACTACCATTCTGGTGCTAGCTACCATCTTTCTGTACTTAAACTATTATAGCATTTTCCTGTCTCTAGAGCTAACTGTCAACTTAGCAGTCAGAAGAATCCTATCTAATAAAGAGGGAATATGCTAATTGACCCTCATGCCATTGCAAAGATGGTGGTGCCCACAGCCAATAAGGAGGGAATATGCTAATTGACTGCCACACCCTCAAAGATGGCGGTGCCCACAGCCACAATATGGCAGTGCCCAGTCCCCTCAGCCCCGCCGGGGCGGCAGGTGTGCGGCAAGGCCCGGCCCATGCCTGCCTGCCTCCAGAGACCCTCAGTCCCCTCAGTCCCCCAGCTGCCCAGGGCCGGCCGAGGCACAGGTAACCAGGGCCAGCCGAGGCTTGCACTGCCAGCAGTGGCAGCAGCAGAGGTGTGATGGGGCGTCGCCTTCCCCTGATTGCCGGGCCGCCTCCCACCCCTGAGAGCTCCCAGACTGTGAGAGGGGGCAGGCCAGGCTGAGGGACCCCTCCTCCAGTGCATGAATTTTCATGCACCGGGCCTCTAGTCTTTTTATAATAGAGGTTAAATTATATTACTTTTCTATCCTTATAATTTTTATCTCCCTTTATTTTTTCACAGCATATTATATTTTTTCAGATATTATATATTTATTTGCTTAATTATTTATTACATATCAACCTTGACTAAAATGTAAGCTCTCTAGGGGAGAGATTTTTTCAATTTTTGTTGCCTGCCATATCCCCAGAATCTAGCATAGCATACATTTGTTGGCTGAAGGAGTCTATCAATAAAGGGGTGATCATATATACTTTTCTCTTTTGAATTTTTAAATGGTTAGTTATTGCGATAAATTTTCTGATGTTGAACTATCCTTGCATTCCTAATGTGATTCCACTTAGTCTGGTGTTTAATTCTTTTAAGATGCTGCTGAATTTTATTTGCTAGTATTTTAGTTACTATTTCCTCAGTAGATTTTCTTTAATTGTGGTACCTTTACTGGATTTTGTTCTTTTATCTGCTTTGGATTGAAACAAAGGAGCATTTTTTCCCCCCTCAAGGCAACCTAAATTTATCTTGCTTAGCAGAAGAGAGATGAATTTGCTCTAATTTAAAGAACCAGGATTATTTCAGTTCATATTTTTCTCCAATATCTGAGGCTGAGGTTCCTCTCAAGTCAAGATCCACTTACTGATCATGTCCATTAAAGTGTTGGAGAGGATGTGGAGATATTGGAACTTTCATATATTACTGATAGGAATGTAACTGGGTGAGCCCCTTGTGGAAAACTGTTTGGCAGTTCCTCAAGAAGTTAAATCTAGCCCTTGCAATTTTTTTCAGTGGTTAGAGCATCAGGCCTCAGATCAAAGGGTCTCAGGTTCAATTCCCCATCAAGGGCACATACCTGGGTTGCAGGTTTTGATCCATGTCCCTGGTTGGGGCGTGTGCGGGAGGCAACCAATTCATGTGTTGCTCTCACATCGATGTCTCTCTCTCTCTTTCTCTTTCCCCTCCCTCCCTCCCTTCCACTCTCTCTAAAACCAGCGAAAAAAATATCCACAGGTGAGGGTTAAAAAAAAAAGAAGTTAAATATAGAATTACATATGATCTAGTAATTCTACTTCTGGATATAGTTCCAAAATAATTGAAAACAGATGTTTAAACAACAACTTGTACACAAATGTAAATAGCATACAACTCAAATATCCACCAAAAGATGAATGGATAAACAAAATGTGATACATCCATATGATGAATATTATTCAGTCATGAAATGAAGTCCTAGTACATGCTACAACATGGATGAAACTTGAGAACATTATGTTAAGTGAAAGAAACCAGGCATAAAAGCCCAAATATTATATGATTCTATTTATATGAAATATCTAGAAAAGGCAAATCTGGATATTGAGGTAAGTCAGTCTCTATAGCCAAATAGACAGAAAGCAGACTAATGGTTGCCAGGGGATAGGGAAAGGAGGGAATAGGAAATGACTGCTTAATGGGTACAAGGTTTTTTTGGGGGGTGATGAAACAGTTCTGAAACTAGATGGTGGTGATGGTTGCAAAACGTTGTAAAATGTACTTAATGCCATTGAATTGTACACCTTAAAAGGATAAAATGGTAAATTGTATGTTATACAGAGTGGAGGAAAGGTAGGTTTACAGTTGTTCATATGAAAAATAATACAAGAATTAATTTCACTTGTATTATAATACAAAAGTAATCCCTGTCTCACACACCCTCTGGTTTTAGTGCTGGAGTTATGTTGACATATTCTTACTTACCTGTTCTACTCTTTAAAGCAATTCTATAATGAACTTGCCCTTGCTATTCACAGTATCAGTTTCCATCATTTTGGATTGCATCTCATTTGGGACCAGCCTACTGTCTGCTATTTGTTTCTTTAGATGAAATTCTGTGCAGTGTTCATAGCAGACTACTCCTTTCCTTTCTTAGTTCTTTCAGCTCCCAAAGGGGCTGAGGGAGGATGAGGAGAAACACTCCTTCCTTTTCTCCCTTTTTATAGGTTCTTCCACTTATTCATTTCACTTCAAATGGAGAAATCAGTTAACTGGAACCATCAGACTTCCACCCTTTAAGTGGTGGCTTGGAGAAGGAAAAGAGGGCCATTTCAGCTTTCAGGGGCTCTTTGCTCAAATTTCTACAGGAATAGTAGAGGAAGGGGCTGGCTCTTTCAGTCATAAGTGATTATGTTCTGCAACGCTAAACCTATAAATATTAAATGCCAATTTTTGTGGTGGTAAATGCCACCAAATTGGCTTGTCTTTAAAACTACATATAACCCTGGCAAATATAATTTCAGCTCTTTTCTCACACTGCAGTATCCTTTTACTTACACCATACTTTGACAGAAAAAGAATGGAACAAGCTTCATTTTGATTCATGAATGTTGTTTTTATTCTAAATACCCCATGTGAGGGGAATGCAAATGGACACAAGATATATGCAAATTCACTTGTATGCCCAGAGAAGGCAAATGAGGCTTATAGTTCTTAGGTTCCTTGATCAGGCTCCCTGGGTGAAAAGGCTAAAGAGGTGTCTGTAACTGAATTACAGAGAACGTCATGTTTGAGAAGGGAGAGGAGAGATGTTGGCTGCCATACAGCTCCCAGCATTCCAGAACCTGCATATAAAAGTGAGTGCAGCTGCCAAGGCAAGGGAAGGCGCTCAATGAAAGAACGGCCTTCACTGGCATGAGGGCGCCCAGGGCACAGAATGCATAGAGCAGGATAAAATGGAATTGCCAACTTTTCTGCGTTAGGTTTTGACCCCAAATCCCTGCATATAAGTCTTTAAACCACTGACTATCTCTTCTTGCCTTCTCTCTTCTCTTTCAGCCCAGGCCAGGACTAGGGTACAGCGAGTGAGACAGAAAACTTAAGGGGAGCCAAAACACTCAGTAATCAAGATAATGTTTTAATGTAATATTTTTTAAATTAAAAATGAGTGCAAAATAATCTATGATGAAAAAGTCAAAATTTTAAATAAAGACAGAATTCTGTCCTGCACTTGTATAACCCTGCCTTAGTCACTTCACCCTAAGCCTGACCCTGATTCCATTGAAACTTTATTTGCAAAGCAGGTGGATGGTTATAGTTTTTTTTAAACCACTGTATTAAAATATTATTTTTCTTGATTACTGAGAGATTTTTTTGTTTGTTTGGGGCACCTATTAAATTTGGTGCCCAATGGGGAGTGTGTTACTCATCTTACCCTAGTTCTGGCTCTGTTTGAATCTCTCCTTTTTTCCTTTTTTATAACCTTATGATGATTCTGTTTGTGAACAAGCTCTTTCCTGAATTTGACTTATTATAACGAGAACTGGGAACATGCAGGCTTTTGCAGAGAGCTTTCCTCATTCCACCTTCATTCTTTGACTTCTTTCTCTGAAATCAGTTCCCTGGCAGAGCACTCTTAATTTTCCTTTCCTGTCCTTTTGTTGCTGTGTCTCACATCTCCTACATTTCTAGATCCCAGCTAGCCAAGATCTGTCATCTGTGATCTCCAAGAGCCCCTCAATTCTTGTACTGACTTTAGACAACTAGGAAAAAAGAGAAATTTGCTCCGCTTGTGACGGAGATTCTTATGTTTGAATCATGTCCACCACTCACAGGACAGGGTGAGATGGCTCGCTTAGAAAAATGTGTGCATACCATGATAGAGACATGCCAAAATTATCTCTGAGTTACTTATGCCTGTGCTGTATTTATAAAAGAGGATTTATGAATGGTCTTTACTTTGGGTTGCCTTATGTTTCTGTTCTATCCTAGGTTTGCATTACAGTAACATCAGAAGTATTTTTAAGTAATGTATATTCAACTATCCACAATGAGAGGGAGGGTGGAAAGGAGAGAAAGAAAGGAAAAAATTTAAATTTTTAAGGTAAAGCTGAGCCATTCCCCAAAATGAGGATGTATTCCAGAGCATCAGAAGGGAGATGTGAATGTGGTGTTTCCTTAAAAAGCTATGTCTATAGAACTGTACTTTATGAAAAGTTTTAAGGATATTTAGAGTAATTTGTCTGTGATTAGCTTTTTCCGTATGTGTTGATTTCAGGCCCCCTGCCCCCCTCCCCCCTATCAATGCTATTCCACTGGATAGTAACAAATGCTTGTTGCTCTTGTGTTTTGTAATAGTGTTTTTCACTTGTTTTCTCATCCCTAATGTTGGGATAATACTAATACTGACCTCATAGGGTAACTAGGAGGATTAAATGAAATAATGCATATAATATGCCTGGTGTTTAGTAGGTATTCAGTAAATATTAGCTATGACTATAATAGGTCTGAGGTTGCACATGTGAATGAAAAAGGAGCCACATACTAAACCTGACAAGCTCACAGGAGGCCTGCATGATGGGCCTTACAAACTCAGAGACGGAAAGTAACCTCAAAGGATGGTCTGAACATAAAAATGATGGGTAGGCATGTCCTAGGCATGCAACTTCCTTAACAAAGGTCAATCTTTACTTAAGTGAGCCTGTTTATTGCCTTTTGCATCTAAGATAACATATTTTTGAAATGTCAGAGAATTCTCCTTTTCCAAACCCCTCAGGGCACAGCCATTGCACCAGAGTACAAACCACAGAACCCCTCACTGTTATCTTGTTTTCCACATACCATCTCTATATGCTGTAAATGTTAATTGTTAACTATCCTGTACCCATCAATGTGAAAGAAGTATGTGTCTCTCTGTTTTACTTTTTATCCAATCCCAGAGATTCCCTCCTCTTTTACTTTCTCCCGCCTCCTTAATCTATCACCAATGGATTTCATGTAACCCTCTTACTCAGTGGTTCTCAACCTTCCTAATGCCGCGACCCTTTAATACAGTTCCTCATGTTGTGGTGACCCCCAACCATAAAATTATTTTTGTTGCTACTTCATAACTGTAATTTTGCTACTGTTATGAATCGTAATGTAAATATCTGATATGCAGGATGTATTTTCATTGTTACAAATTGAACATAATTAAAGCATAGTGATTAATCACAAAAACAATATGTAATTATATATGTGTTTTCCGATGGTCTTAGGCGACCCCTGTGAAAGGGTCGTTTGACTCCCAAAGGGGTCGCGACCCACAGGTTGAGAACCGCTGCTCTTACATCTTATCCTTTTATTTTACTGTATAAAATAAGCTGCAAAACTGCATTTTTTGGAGCATTTTCTCAATCCTTTAAGATTTTGCTTCCTGAAAATTGTAATCAAATTGGCTCAAATAAACTCATAAAAGTTATCTATAGATTTAGACATTTCTTACATTGATACATGGCTGCATGGTAAGTCTACAGTTTGAGGAGTTGCTAATAAAAATATTGACTTCTGACTATAATGGTAAAATCTAGTCAGGCTTTCTTCCAACAGCATGTTATGAGTTTGTTTTTTTCATAACAATATGTTTAGTAAATTCATAGATAAGAACAATTACTAACTTCTGAGGACCACAAAGAAAATGTGATACACTTAGAGCAAAATGTTATGAAATAGACTTACAGCTTGGGTCCCTTTTTAATTTCTACTAATAGTGATCAACTACATTTTAATTCCTTGTTCTATTCCCAGGTGTTAATGGGAGATTATCTTCCTTCCATTCTTAAGCTTGCTTTGCATGTTTAAAAATATCAGTTTTGGCACTAGTGCTAAAAGTTTTAGCAGTTTGGTAAAAAGACCCTAAGCCCCAACCAGTTTGGCTCAGTGGATAGAGTGTAGGCCTGCAGACTGAAGGGCCCAGGTTCAATTCCAGTCAAGGGCACATGCCTGGGTTGTGGGCTCAGTCCCCAGTGGGGGTGAGTGCAGGGAGGCAGCTGGTCGGTGATTCTCATCATTGATGTTCTATCTCTCCCTCTCCCTTCCTCTCTGAAATCAATAAAAAATCTATTTAAAAAAAAAGACCCTAAGAGCAGTTTCCTCCTATTTTTAGTTTTCTCATTCTTTTATTTGGTTGGGGCTCAGTCCTCATTCTATTCGATTTATTAGGGGGAAAAGTCCCGTCAATCTTCGAAATATTTAATTTCTCTCCTCTTCTTAGCAAAAACTTACAGGGAAAGATAAAAAAGGTATTTTACACATACCTTTTTCTAATTAGGGATTTCCTTAATAGTTGACTTTACATAATTAAGCTGAGAAATCCCCCAGCATCTATCACTCCTTTCTAATCATTGCTTAATACCATTAAAATTAGTTTCTTTGGAGCAGAGGTTGGCAAACTATGGCCTACAGTCCTGCTGCATGTTTTGTAAAGAAAATTTTATTGACCTATTGTGCATGGCTGCTTTCCTGCTACAACAGCAGAGTTGGGTTGAGACCATATGGTCCAAAAGCCTAAAATATTGACTGTCTGGCCCTTTAAGAAAATGTTTTATGGACCTACTGCTCTAGAGCAGCTGTAGCCTTTGGCTTTGTGGTCAGTTGTCTGTTGCTGAATAATGAATTACCCTACAATTTAGCAGGTGAAAACAACAGATATTTATTGTTTCACAGTTTCTGTGGGTCAAGAATTAAGGAGTAGTTTAACTGGGTAGTTCAGGCTTAGGTTTTCCCATGAGATTGCAGTCAAGATGTTGGCTTAACTAGAGTTGAAGCATCCTTCCAAGATGGTTCGTTCACATGGCTCTTAGTAGAAAGCCTTAGTTCCTTGCTAGCTCTTGGCAGGAGGTCTCAGTTCCTTGCCACATGGACTTTACCATAGGACTACCTGAGTGTCCTCACAACATAGCAATTGCCTTCTCCCAGCAAGAGATATGAGAGAGACCAAGGAGAAGGCTATAACATCTTTTAGGATCTGGTCTCAGAAGTCATACATCTTTATTTACGCCATACTCTATTTGTTAGAAGGAAGTTACTAAATTAGTACACACTCAAAAAGAGGAGAATTAAGCTTCATATTTAAAGGGAAGGTGTATCAAAGAATTTATGGACATATTTTAAAACCACCAAGCTTGATTGCAAACCTTTTTTAAGGTGTTTTTTAAAGGCCTAAAATGAGTTGACAAACTTTTTCAGAAAAGAGCCAGTTAGTAAATATTTTTGCCTTTGTGGGCCAAATGGTCTCTGTTACAACTATTCAACTATGTATCAGGAAAGTAGCCATTGACAATAGGTAAATAAATGGGCATGGCTGTGATGGGTAAAATTTTATTTACAAAAATAGGCAGGGAGTTGTATTTGGTTCATGGGCTGTAGTTTGTTGACTCCTAGACTAGAAGATTATTTTTCAAGAACACAAATAAAAAAGTCAACTCTCATAGAAGACATAATTTAAAGCCAGAGATCTGTGCACCTTTGGTCCTTTCCAACCAGGCCATAAGCTCCTCCAGGATAAGAACCATGGCTTATACTTTTTATTCTTCTTCAGTACTTAATAAGATTTTGGGCATATAGTTGCTATTTAATTAATAAGAGTTTATTATTTAATGGATTCATAGTATTCCATTGTATGACTACTTTATAATACTTAACCAGTTGTTTCTGGTCTTTGTTAGTACAAATAAGCTGCAAAATTATGTTTCTTATACATATTTGTATACACATGTGAGTATATCTTAGGAAAGACTCCTAGGAATATAATTGCTCAGTCAAAGATCTTGTATACTGTTAATCTGACACAAATAGTTTAAAATTAAAGATAATGTTTAACTTATTTCATATGTACAATATTTCAAGACAAAGAAAACGCTATATGGAATGACTTTATCTATAGACTTGTGATCTTCATAGAACCCTGTATGCTTTTTCTATGTAAAATAGTATAATTGAATGCTAATGACTAATGTGTGTATTGTCAACGTGGGGTCTGTAGGCCACAGAGCAGGCAGAAATGAAACATGTCTCCCATTATCATGCTTTCAGAAACTTCTTAAGATGCCTCAGAGAATGTTTAGATTTCACAGAACATAATACAGAAATCAACACTAGCACTGCCCTTGCCACATCATAAATTTATATCTTGGAAGTCCTTTTTAAGACACAAATATATTCAGGAAGCAGTATATTCCTTTATCCCACTATCGTGTCGGTGCATCCTTTGGAAAGTCCCAAGGGATTGGCCTTACATGGGTGCATCAAGAAAGAGGTGACATTTTAAAGAGTTATTTTCTACTAAAAGAATCATTATTGTGGAAAAGGGGAGGAATGGACCAAAATGTGTTAAGTACTTACTAAGTAGCAGATTCTTTACCCATGTTTCCTGTTAAAGTGGATATTATTATCTCTGTTTCACAGATGAGGAAACATGTTCAGAGTATTTGTTGACTTTCTGGTCAAAAAGCTAGTAAGTAGTGGTCAGAATTGATTTGCATTGTGGTCTTTCTAACTCCAAAGCTGGTTCTACTATATTGCGCTGCCTCCCAGTGTGCTCAGAATGCATTCATATCATCATGACAGAGACACAGAAGACTTCAGGGCACTGATTCCCCTAGTCTGGCCTTATGACATTTCAGGAAAATTGCATCCATTGCTCTGTTTTGCTCTGTCCAAGAAGAAGCAGGAGCCGTCCACCTGAAAGCAGACTTTCTAGAAGGTAAAGGGAAGCCAGCAGAAGAGATAGATGGGATAATAAGAAGGAATGACCTTGACCTAGAGTTGAGAGAAGTTATTTAATTCAGTCATGTTCTCTGGTCATTATGCTATTTAGAGGAAATAAAAAGGGGAAAAGAAAGAGAAGGCAAATAGAGAGGAAAAGGGTGGTGGTTAGGGGGAATATCTGAGAAGAATGAAACTATTTGCTATTAATGGTTCCAATGAGGCAAAATCAAAACTGAAACTCCTTTGCTGTTCCTCTTTATGGTTTTACTTTAGGGGGAAAATCGATTTCAGTGTATTTCAGCTTCTCTACCTAAAAAATATTACAAACAACCTTTGATTCTAGTAATTACTTTTCTCCCTGGCCTAGGAGATTGTCCATGGATTGTATTTTTTTCTTAATATAGTATATGATATGTATAGACATCCTATATAATAAAAGCCTAATATGCTGTGTCCAGTCGACCGGTCGGCTGTTCAACCAATCAAAGTGTAATATACTAATGATATGCTAAAGTAGCTCACTACGACATGCACTGACCACCAGGGGGCAGAAAGTTGACTGGTCAACCAGTCACTATGACATGCACTGACCACCAGGGGGCTGATGCTCCAACTGGTAGGTTAGCTTGCTGCTGGGGTCCGGCTGATCGGGACTGAGTGAGACGGGCTGAACACGCCCTGGAGCCCTCCCACAGTCCCTCCCTGGCTGGCCAACCTCCCGTGTTCCTCCCAGGCCCGATCATGCTCCGGTGGGGTCCCTCAGCCTGGTCTGCGCCCTCTCGCAATCCGGGACCCCTCGGGGGATGTCGGAGAGCTGGTTTTGGCCCTATCCCACAGGGGGATTGCCGCTCAGCCAGAAGCCTGGCTCATGGCTGGTGAGCACAGCGGTGGTGGCGGGAGACTCTCCCACCTCCGCGGCAGCGCTAATGATGTCTGACTGCAGGCTTAGGCCCGCTCCCCAAAGTGGATATTATTATCTCTGTTTCACAGATGAGGAAACATGTTCAGAGTATTTGTTGACTTTCTGGTCAAAAAGCTAGTAAGTAGTGGTCAGAATTGATTTGCATTGTGGTCTTTCTAACTCCAAAGCTGGTTCTACTATATTGCGCTGCCTCCCAGTGTGCTCAGAATGCATTGATATCATCATGACAGAGACACAGAAGACTTCAGGGCACTGATTCCCCTAGTCTGGCCTTATGACATTTCAGGAAAATTGCATCCATTGCTCTGTTTTGCTCTGTCCAAGAAGAAGCAGGAGCCGTCCACCTGAAAGCAGACTTTCTAGAAGGTAAAGGGAAGCCAGCAGAAGAGATAGATGGGATAATAAGAAGGAATGACCTTGACCTAGAGTTGAGAGAAGTTATTTAATTCAGTCATGTTCTCTGGTCATTATGCTATTTAGAGGAAATAAAAAGGGGAAAAGAAAGAGAAGGCAAATAGAGAGGAAAAGGGTGGTGGTTAGGGGGAATATCTGAGAAGAATGAAACTATTTGCTATTAATGGTTCCAATGAGGCAAAATCAAAACTGAAACTCCTTTGCTGTTCCTCTTTATGGTTTTACTTTAGGGGGAAAATCGATTTCAGTGTATTTCAGCTTCTCTACCTAAAAAATATTAGAAACAACATTTGATTCTAGTAATTACTTTTCTCCCTGGCCTAGGAGATTGTCCATGGATTGTATTTTTTTCTTAATATAGTATATGATATGTATAGACATATAATATAATGAAAAAGCTAGAGGAAATTTCATTCATTTGGACTCTATTAATTCAGAGTTTATGTGTTGCAGGCACATCCCCAGTAGGGAGTGTGCAGGAGGCGGCTGTTTGATGTTTCTCTCTCATTGATGTTTCTAATTCAGAGTTTAGCTATTGGTCATGCTGAAATTTATGTCATTGGGAATACACTCATGTGTTGCTGAACACAGAGATACATTCTGAGAATTGTGCAAACATCATCGAATGCACTTACACAAACCTAGATGTCATAGCCTACTACATACCTAGACAACTAGTATGTGGTATAGCCTATTGCTCCTAGGCTACAAGCCTGTGCAGTATGTTACTGTACTGAATACTGCAGGCAACTGTAAAGGGTACAGTAAAAATATGGTATAAAAAATAAAAAATGATACACCTGTATAGGACACTTACCATAAATGAAGCTTGTAGAACTGGCCTAGGACATTACTGTATATCGAGCATGTCAAACTCACGGCCCATGGGCCCCATGCGGCCCACAAATAATATTTTTGCTGCCCAGCCAATATAATGGTATGTAAGAAACATTTTAATAAACATTTTTAACTTAATTTTTATAATATCCTGTTATACATATTAATAATGAACTAGTGCACCGGGGCCTCTAGTATAATATAATGAAAAAGCTAGAGGAAATTTCATTCATTTGGACTCTATTAATTCTGAGTTTATAATAAAAATTAGCTATTGGTCATGCTGAAATTTATGTCATTGGGAATACACTCATGTGTTGCTGAACAACAGAGATACGTTCTGAGAACTGTGCAAACATCATCGAATGCACTTATACAAACCTAGATGTCATAGCCTACTACATACCTAGACTACTAGTATGTGGTATAGCCTATTGCTCCTAGGCCACAAGCCTGTGCAGTATGTTACTGTACTGAATACTGCAGGCAACTGTAAAGGGTACAGTAAAAATATGGTATAAAAAATAAAAAATGATACACCTGTATAGGACACTTACCATAAATGAAGCTTGTAGAACTGGCCTAGGACATTACTGTATATCGAGCATGTCAAACTCGCGGCCCATGGGCCGCATGCGGCCCACAAACAATATTTTTGCTGCCCAGCCAATATAATGGTATGTAAGAAACATTTTAATAAACATTTTGTAACTTAATTTTTACAATATCCTGTTATACATAATTATTAATAATGAACTACAACATTCGCTAATGACTGATTACTATAATCATGTTGCATTCATTTCCCTTATGCATCTTATGTGCAGGCGCACTATTTCTCTCCACTAATACTAGCAGTGAATATTTTAGCAGC
>NW_005370597.1:2312775-2320503 GCF_000412655.1 Myotis brandtii | reverse complement strand
ATTCAGCATGTCTCTATCGAAATAAACCTACATTTCTAAGAAAATTGAAGCTTTTATTTTTTGTGGTCCACATAAACTTAAACCTTGTTTATTTGGCCAGTGTTAGCCTTTGAGTTTGACATGCTTGCTGTACATGATTATAGACTTTATAAATACTGCACACTTAAGCTACAGTACATTTATAAAAAATGTTTTCTTTCTTCAGTAATAAATAATATTAACTGAAGGGATTAAGCAAAACAAACAACCAAACAAAAAACCTGATAGAAACATTATAGCGATTACCAGAGGAAAGGGGATGGGGAGGAAGTAGAAGAGGACATAGGGGAGATAAATGGTGATGGAAAGAGACTTGACTTGGGGTGGTGAGCACACAGTACAATATACAGATGTATTATAGAATTGTACACCTGAAACCTATATAATTTTATTAACCAATGTCACCCCGATAAATTCAATAAAGTTATTATTAAGCTAAAAAGCATAATCTTAGCTTACTGTGACTTTTTACTTTATAAACTTTTAACTTTTTAAAAATTTATTTTAGAGAGAGGAAGAGAGAGAGAGAGGAAACATTGACGTGAGAGAGAAACATTGATCAACTGTACATGCCTTCTGTACATGCCTTGATCAGGGATTGAAACCCGAACCCAAAACCTGGGTATGTGCCCTGACCAGGAATTGAACCTGCCACTTTTTGGCCTATGAAAGGACACTCCAACCAACTGAGCCACACCAGGTAGGGCAACTTTTAACTTTTAAAAAAACTTTCTAGCCCTGGGCAGTGTTATTAAGTGGTTAGAGTGTCAGTCCTGCCCACTGAAGGGTCTCGGGTTTGATTCCCAGTCAAGGGTATGTTATGTGGGTTACAGGTTTGATCTCCAGCCTGGGCCACGTGCTGGAGGCAACCTGGAAAAAATATTCTGGAGTGAGGATTAACAAAACAAGCAAACAAAAATAAATAATAATAGTAAAAAACCTTCCTACTCTTTTGTATTAATACTTAGCTTGAAACAAAACACACCCTAGCTGGTTTGGCTCAGTGGATAGTGGACTGAAGGGTCTCAGGTTCAATTCTGGTCAAGGGCAGGCTTGATCCCTGTCACGTGGTGGGTCTCAGGTTCAATTCTGGTCAAGGGCATGTACCTCCAGTGCAGGCTTGATCCCTGTCACATGGTTGTTTCTTTCTCTCTCCCCCTCTCTCCCTTCCACTCTCTCTAAAAATTAATGGAAAAATATCCTCAGGTGAGGATTAACACAGAAAACAAACAAACAAACACAAAACACAAAACACAAACACCTTGTACACCTTATCAAGTATTATGCATTGTGGATTGTGCTAAGATCTTATGTGGCTTCATCACTAGGCAATAGAAAATTTTCAGCCTCCTTATAATCTTATGATACCACTGTCTTATATGCTGCCCATCATTGACTAAAACGTCATTAGGCAGTGTGTGTGTGTGTGTGTGTGTGTGTGTGTGTGTGTGTGTGTATTTTTTTTAAAGACAATGAAGTCATTGAAAAAACAAATGGTGATATTCAACTCAATTAAGAGAATTAGTTACCTATAAGTAATTTAAAACCATTTGATGTTTACTGCTTTAGTCTGAATTCAGAACAAAAAAATAGTTGACATTATTCAGCAGTGAAATTCTTGTTTATATGACATTAAATAGCAATTGAATTAATCCCTAAGGGAATACTATACAGCCTTAGATCAACTTTTAGGGAAAGTTGAAAGTAAGAGGTTAAAAATAATTTTTGAAAGGAAGGGTTATACCAAAAGGAAGTAGAGAATTAGAGTCTAGAAAGTATTATTGGAATTCACACGAAAGAGGTTTTTTGGTGACATCCAGAGGTCAGTTTTGGTAGTGTGGTGTGGATGGAAGCAAAATTTCAGGTTTTAAGGAATGACTCAGTAGTAAAGAAATGGTGGCTTCTAGAGAACATTCATTCTAAATGTGTGGCAGGGAAAGGAAGGGTAGTAACAATGGAGGAAGGAGCAGTAAGTACAAGTGGGGATCTTTGCAAAAAGTGGGAAACTTTTGCATAATTGAAAGCAGAGAAAGAAGACTATGCTAGAAAAGATGCCCAGCTGGCAAGGCTCAATGGTTGAGCGTCAACCTATGAACCAAGAAGTCACGGTTCAATTCCCGGTTAGGGCACATGCTTGGGTTGTGGGCTTGATCCCTAGTAGGGTGCATGCAGGAGGCAGCCGATCAATGATTCTCTCTCATTATTGATGTTTCTATCTCTCCCTCTCCCTTCCTCTCTGAAACCAATAAAAAAAATTTTTTTTTTTAAAGAAAAGAATGAGAAAGAATAGGATTAAGAGGCTGGGCAGAAAAGGAAAAAAATTAATAAATTAGACTTTGCAAAATAAAAATATTCTGTTCTTTGACAGACACTTCAAGAAAATGAGAAAACAAGCCACACACTGGGAAGAAACATTTGCAAGACACATCTCTGATAAAGTATTGGTAACCCCAATATGTAAAAGACTCTAAGAAAACAAGCAATCCAATAAAGAAAAAAATGGGCAAAAGATGTGAACATTTTATAAAAGAAGATATACAGATGGCAAGTAAGTACTTGAAAAGATGTTACATGATTGGTCATTAGGAAAATACAAATTAAATTAACAATGAGATATCACTGCACACCTAGTAGAATGGCTCAAATGAAAAACAGTAACAACTGATCCTGTCAAATGCTGGTAATGATGGAAAACAACTGGAAATTGAATTCATTGCTGGTGGGAATGCAAAATGGTCCAGCCACTTTGGGGAACACTTGGCAGTTCCTATGAAATTAAACATGCATTTACTATGACCCAACAATCCCATTCTTATTTAAGAGAAATGAAGACTTACCCAGACAAAAAACCTCTATGGGAATTTTGTAGCAGCTTTGTCCACATTTTTTAAAAGTTAGAAATGTGCCAAGTGTCTATCAACTGGTGAAACAAATTATGGCATACCTATATAATGGAATACTGTTCCTCATACAAAGGAACAACTACTGATACATGCAACACCATAAATGACTCAAGAGCATTATGCTCTGTGAAGGAAGCCAGGTTCAAAAGACAACATACTATATGATTCATTTATATGACATTTGGAAAAGGGAAAACTATAGGGACAGAAATCCAATCAGCACTTGCTGGATGGCTGAGGGAAGGGGAGGTACAAAGAGGTAGGAAGGCTTTTTTTAATTTTTATTTTTTGTAATAGAAATACTATGTATCTTAGTTTTTGCAATGGTTAAAATTTTTGCAATGACAAACTGTATAAGTTTGTCAAAATTCACAGAACTTTACACCTTAAAAGAGTGAATTTTACTGTATGTAAATTATACCTCAATCAACTTCTTAAAAATTCTTAAAGTATTGGGTAGAGAATATTTCCTTGGCAAAAGTAGGAATATTTGATCACCCATGTTCTTTGTTGCTTTAAAGAATTTGCATACATGTTTCCTCTAATCAAGGAGCCTCTTTCCTCCCCTACCCCCCCACCCAACCCCCTACTAGCTCCTTATTCTCCTTTGGGTTTAGTAAAGCATTACTTTCCCCAGAAAACTTTACCGGACCCCATAAACTTGGAACGTGCTCTTGCTATGTGCTCTTAATGACACTCTTATTTAGTCCATATGGAGGGTTACATCATACTCGATTGCAACTGCTTATTTAATTTTCCTTTTCTCTCTCTATTCTGTAAGCTCCACAAGGGCAGGAATAGCAGGAATAGCATCCATCTTAGCTAACTATTGCAAAGATATTTGCATTTAGCACAGAGCCAGGAATAATATTTGTTGAATGAATGGGGAGAAAGCAGAAGGTTCAGAATGGCTCAATGAAAAATTGAATATTAAATTGATAAGGAATGAAAAATATGTAAGTTATTTCCACAACTACATCTCTAATCCTGACTCTAACCCATGTTTCACCACCAATTCTGATTTTCTCTCATATCTTCATATGGATGTACCACCGTTACTTTAGCCTTAATATTACTAAGCAGAAGTAAATTTTCCTCCTCAATTTTATTCAAATTGAATTCTTTTCCCAATTATTCTATTTGTCAAGTGTTATCGCTATACTTACAGTTTTCCAAAGGAGAGACCTTAGAATTACATTTAACTTTTCCTTCTATTTGCTCTCTCATCTAGTTTGATATAAAAATTTGTAAATCCTTCTTTTAAAATGTTTCTTTTTGCTTTTCCATTCCTACTGATGTTCTTATAGAGCCAAATCTGGCCAGAGAGGCAGGCACTAAATAAGGAAACACATTCTAATATGTAATTAATTATGACTTGTGATAAGTACATGAAGGAAATAAACAGAGTGCTGGTACAGAAAATTATGGGATGGAGAGGACCTAATCGACATAGGGTGGTAAGAGAAAACTTCTTTGAGAATATTCTATTTAAGCTGAGAGGAGTGAGAGAGAGCTAGCAGCAACAGGAAGAATAGAAGACCATACTAACAGAAGGAAAAGTATGTGGCTAGGATTTGAGGTGGGAAAGAAATTGGTGTCCAATCATAGCCTGTTCCAGGAACTGAAAGATGATTGTAGCTGGAGGGCAGTGAGCAATGGGGAAGAGTGACAAAGAGGAGATTGGAGAAGCAGGCAGGGACCAGGTCATGGTAAGTGTTATACACTATGGCAAAGGGTTTAGATATTATTTTGCGTAAGGTGAAGCTACTGAAGGATTTTAATCTAGGGAATAACATTATGTGAGAAGTTTAAACTAAAATACTAGATTACAACAATGAGCAAGATAGGAGGGAGGGTGATTGGAAGTAAAGCCTTCTAAGGCCCTTGATTATTCAGGATGAAAATAAGATAACTTACTTTATACTTTCTCATGAACATGTTAAAAAGGTATAGATAATTATCAAGACCATAGAATCATAGCCAATAAAATTAAAGAGGAATAAATAAAGCCAGATCAGTTTAATAAAAGGCGTGCAAGGGGGAGTGTGTGTGGGGGGGAGAGAATCAGAGAAAAAGCATTATAAATAAAAAACAAAACATATAGAGCCCTAGCCGGTTTGACTCAGTGTATAGACCCTCGGCCTGCAGACCGAAGCACACAGGGTTCGATTCCAGTCAAGGGCATGTACCTCGGTTGCAGGCTCCTGCTCAGCCCGGGCCCTGGTCAGGGCGTGCGCAGGAGGCAACCAATTGATGTGTTTCTTTCACATTGATGTTTCTCTCTCTTTCCCTCTCTCTTCCACTCTCTCTAAAAAATCAATGGAAAAATATCCTCGGGTGAGGATTAAACACACACACACACACACACACACACACACACACACACACACACAAAACCACACAGAATTGTAGAAATAGGTCCAAATATGTTAGTAATTTTAACATATAAGTAGATTTAACTTGTCAGTTAAAATCAGATTAGATAATAAGAAAATATCTAGCTATATACTGTCTAACATAAACATAGTTAGAACATAAAGGCATACAAAGGTTGAAAGGAAATGAATGGAAAATAAATGATGGCCAGAAATAGCCCCAAAAATGCAAGTGTAGTAATATTAGTGCCAGACAAAATAGACCTTAATGTAAAAAGTATTGTTAGGAATAAAGTTTTTTTTAAAAAGATTTTTAATTGATTTTGAGAGAGAGAGAGAGAGACATTGATGTGAGAGGAAAGCATCAATCAGCTGCTTCCTGCATGTCCTCCACTGGGGTTGGATGCTGCAACCCAGACATGGACATGTTCCCTGACCGGAAATCAAACTGGCAACCTCTTGGTGCACAGGACAGCACCCAACCAGCTGAGCCACACCGGCCACAGCAGGGATAAAAATTTTAACAAATAATAAATAACTTACCAAGGAGATATAGCAATTCGGAGTCTGTATGTCACTTACATTACATCTTCAATAGATGTAAAACAAAATGCCATTGACAGAATTGCAATAAGTTAACAAATCTTTTATTACAGAGGGAGATTTTTTTTAACCACATTTCCTACAGAAACAGAAAAGGCTGACAAATATTAATAAGGATATGGAAAATATGAACAGCACAGTTAACAAGCGTGATTCCATGGATGTCGCCGGAACTCTTCACCTAAATGAGAGCACATATTCGCAAGTACACATGGAAAACTTACAAATTTCACTGAAAAGCCAGTCTCAATAAATCACAAAAGAATTGATGTCATACAGACCACATTTTTTAAATAAAAATAAAAAACAAGAAAAAAACAAAAAGCCCCACACCCTATAATAGAGTGGCTTTTAGTTTATGCCTTAAGCAATTAGGTGGATGGTAGTAGTGCCATTTCCTGAGATGGGAAAGGCTAAAGGAGAAAATGGATTTTAATCTGGGTGGATATGGGGTCAGAGGAAAGGGGAACCAATTTAGAGATGTTTGGCCGCCCAACACATAATAAGACAGATGTATCTCAACTGATTCACCAACCATAGATTTAATGGGCTTGCTGTGACCACACTTCTTTTCTTTTATTGCACTTTTTATTTTTATTTAATTTATTGGAATTACATTGGTTAATAAAGTTATATAGGTTTAAGGTGTACAAATCTATAATACATCATCTGTATGTTGTATTTTGTGTTTACTACCCTAAGTCATGTCTCTTTCCATCACCATCTATCACCCCTTTACTCTTTACTGCCTCCCCCACCTCCATTTCCCTCTCACACTTCTTTGCAAAGAACCCTCTTTCTGCTCTAACTGGTTTTGCTCAGTGGTTAGGGCATCAGCTAGTGTAGTAATATTACACTACTGAAGGGCTGCGGGTTCAATCCCAGTCAAGATTTGATTCTGTCTCATTTCTCTCCTATCAATATTTCTCTCTGTCTCTCCCTCCCCCTTCCACTCTCTCTAAAAAGATCAATGGAGAAAATATCCTTGGGTGAGGATTAACAACAAAAAAAGAATCCTCTTTCTATTTTGGGATTTTTGTAAATTTGTTTGAAAATCACCTGTTTAAATTAATATTGCCTATTAATTGGTTATGCTGCCACCTGGTGGTATAATTTAGGATAAAAGGATATGTATTTTGTTTATTACAGGAATTCCTGTACACTTTTTTTAAATTAAACAAGCAAGGATTATAAAACCATTGGTGTCATTGTTCAGAATATTGCCCTTCTTATCTCTACATTATGCATTCTTATTCATATGTCAAAATATCAGTATCGCCTTAATAGTGAACTGTTATTATTATACAAGATTAGATTCCCCCAAATGGAAAAAGCTTAATGCACAAAAATTATACAAATAACTAATATTTGTTGAATGCTTACTCTGCTAGGCACCAGTGTAAATTCTTTCAAAAACATCTAATTTAATATTCACAACAATCCTATGAATACTATTATGCCTGACCTGAGAAAATTGAGGCATAGAAAGATAAGTAATTTACTCAAAGCTTCACAGCTAGTAAACAACAGAAGTGAGATTTGCTTATAGGAAATACTAGAGACCCGATGCGTGAATTCGTGCACAAGTGGGGTTCCTCGGACTGGCTGGCAATCAGGGCCAATTGGGGCTGTCTTGCTCAGTCCCCATTGGGCTGGCGGCCAACTTCCCGTGGCCCCTCCCCCCACCAGCCAACGGGGGTGGGCAGTGGGGAGGGACTGCAGAAGGTTGGCTGGCCGTGGGAGGTTTGCTGTGGGAGTGCACTGACCACCAGGGGGCAGCTCCTGCATTGAGCATCTGCCCCCTGGTG
>NW_005370597.1:2309216-2311859 GCF_000412655.1 Myotis brandtii | reverse complement strand
TTCCGATCACTGTCAGTGGCAGGGGGCTTCTTCCTGCTTTCCCTTTCGCCTCCCTGCATTGTGCCTACATATGCAAATTAACCGCCATCTTTGTTGGCGGTTAACCGCCATCTTAGTTGGCAGTTAATTTGCATATCGCCCTGATTAGCCAACGAAAAGGGTAGCGGTCGTACGCTAATTACCATGTTTCTCTTTTATTAGTGTAGATGGTTCTATAGCTCTCAAGCTTAACCATTGTAACATTGTTTAAATTAGAAAAAAAAATTGAAAATAATATAAAGATTTAACAGTAAGAAATGGCCCAGTAAACTCTAGTGTCAATTTAATAGAAAGTTATGCAGACATTTAAAATGATAGATTCAAAGTTTAGGTGATAACATGGGAAACCATTTATAATGTGAAAAATCCAGCCAATGTTATATATACAGTATGAGTTATACATATACATGTGACACTCTAACATGTTTTTTTATTTTTTTAAGTTTTTAAAAACTTACTTGGAAATAATTTCAAATATATAAAAGGTTGCGAAAAAAAAGTGCAAGGGCCTGGACAGTGTGGCTCAGTGGTTATAATGTCAGCCCATGAAACGAAGGGTCTCGGGTTTGATTCTCAGTCAAGGGCACGTACGTGGGTTTCAGGTTCAATCCCAGGCCCTGGTCAGGGGGACATGTGCAGGAAGTAACCAATCAATATTCTCTCTCTCTCTCTCTCTCTCTCTCTCTCTCTCTTTCTCTCTCTCTTCCCCCCCCCCCCCCCACTCTCTAAAAATCAAAGGAAAAAATATCCTCTGGTGAGGATTAACAACAACAAAGAAAGTACAAGGAACACTCATATATCCTTTAGAATATATTGCTATCATTTTACCCCATTTGCTTTATCATTTATTCTCTCTTTCTCTGTCTTTACACTCACACACATTTTTCTGAACAATCACAGTTCTTAATCCCTAAATACTTCAGCATGTATTTCTAAAAATTGGGCTTTGTTCCATAGTTCTTAACTTCATACGTTCACATTGGTTAAAACTTTCATCTGATTTACTGTTCATATTCCAAATATTTTAGTTAATGAAATAATGGCCGTTATAGGGTTTTCCCCTTCCAGTACAGGTTCAATTTTAGGGTCAGGTATTGCATTTAGTTGTCAGGTCTCTTGAACCACCTTAAATTTGGAATATTTCCTAGTCTTTCTTTGTCTTTCTTTACCCCAATTGATTTTATTTTATTTTTTAAAATTGATTTCAGAGAGGAAGGGAGAGAGATAGAGAGAAACATCAATGATGAGAGAGAATCATTGATTGGCTGCCTCCTGCACACCCCTACTGGGGGCGGGGGAATCGAGCCCGCAACCTGGGCATGTGCCCTTGGCTGGAATCGAACCTGGGACCCTTTAGTCCGCAGGCCAGTGCTCTGTCCAATGAGTCAGACCAGCTAGGGCTTACCCCAATTCTTAATGTTGACAGTATTGCAGACTTTCCCCATCTCCCCTCATTTGCCCACCTCCACCTACTTATCTTTGCATCCCCTTCTTTTGGCCGTCACCTCACTATTGTCAGTGTCCATGGGCTATGCATATATGTTCTTTAGTTCATTCTTTCAATTTTTTTTTATCCAATCACCTTTGCTTCCTTCCCCATACTTCTGGTTCCATTTGTTCAGCAGTTTATTTTGTTCATTAGATTCCACATATTAGTGAGATCATACAGTATTTGTCTTTCTCTGACTGGGTTACTTCACTTAGCATAATACTTTCCAGGTCCATCCATGCTGTCACAAAGGCTGAGAATTCTTTTCTTTCTTTTTTACAGCAACATAATATTCCATTGTATAGATGTACCACAGGTTTTTTTTATCCACTCATCTACTAATGGGTACTTGGGCTGTTTCCAGATATTGGCTATTGTAAATAATGCTGCTATGAACATAGGGGTGCATATATTCTTTCTGATTGGTGTTTTATGATTCTTAGGATATTGGATCAAAAGGCAGTTCCATTTTTAATTTTTTGAGGAAACTCCATACCGTTTTCCACAGTGGCTGCACCAGTTTGCATTCCCACCAACAATGTACTTGGGTTCCTTTTTCTCCACATTCTCACCAGCATTTGTTATTTTGATTTATTAATGATAGCCATTTTGGCAGGTGTGAGGTGGTACCTCATTGTTGTTTTAATTTGTATCTCTCTGATGATTAGGGACATTGAACATTTGTTCATATGTCTCTTGGCCATTTGTATGTCCTTTTTTGGAGAAGTGTCTATTCAGGTCTTCTGCCCATTTTTAAAAAATATATTTTTCATTGATTTCAGAGAGGAAGGGAGAGGGGGAGAGAGATAGAAACATCAATGATCAGAGAGAATCATTGATTAGCTGCCTCTTGCACTCCCCCACCACCCCCCCATTGGGGATCAAGCCCACAACCCAGCCATATACCCTGACCTGGAATTGAACTGTGACTCCTGGTTCCTATGTCGATGCTCAACCACTGAGCCATGCCGGCTGGGCCTGCCCATTTTTAATTGAATTGCTTGTCTTCCTTTTGTTGAGTTGTATGAGTACTTTATATATTTTGGAAATAAACCCCTTATCAGATGTATCATTGGCAAATATGTTCTCCCATGCAGTGGGTTCCTTTTTCATTT
>NW_005370597.1:2292459-2309018 GCF_000412655.1 Myotis brandtii | reverse complement strand
GGTATTTTGTGGAAGAGCCGGTATTTTGTGGAAGAGCCACACTCAAGGGGCCAAAGAGCTGCATGTGGCTCGCGAGCCGTGGTTTGCTGAGCCGCAGTTTGCCGACCACTGTGACCTAGGCAATGTATCAGTGAAAATTCTGCTAAGTGAGATGTCTGATATTTTGCTGCCTACATTTTCTTCTAGTATTTCTATGGTTTCACCACTTACATTTAAGTCTTTTATTCATTTTGAGTTTATTCTTGTGTATGGTGTAAGTTGATTGTCTAGTTTCATTTTTTGTGTGCATGTACCTGTCCAATTTCCCCAACATCATTTACTGAAGAGACTGTTTTTACTCCTATGTATACTCTTATCAAATATTAGTTGACCATAAAGGCATGGGCTGATTTCTGGGCTCTCTGTTCTGTTCCACTGGACCAGTGGTTGGCAAACTGCGGCTCAGCAAACGGTGGCTCGCGAGCCACATGTGGCTCTTTGGCCCCTTAAGCGTGGCTCTTCCACAAAATACCGGCTCTTCCACAAAATACCAACTTCTGCGCATGGGCCACGAAGTTTCAATCGCACTGTACGTGTGCGCCCGCACGTGGTATTTTATGGAAGAGCCACACTCAAGGGGCCAAAGAGCCACATGTGGCTTGCGAGCCGCAGTTTGCCAACCACAGCACTGGACTATATTCCTGTTCTTATGTCAGTACCAGGCTGTTTTGATTACAATGGCCTTGCAGTATAGTTTGATATCTGATATTGTGATCCCTCCAACTTTGTTTGTTCTCAAAGTTGCTGTGGCTATTCAGGGTCTTTTTGTGGTTCTATATTAATTTTTGCAATATTTTTTCTAGTACTGTGAAATACTTTGTCTTTTTTGACATAGACATTTTTTAAGAATAACTCCTCCACAACCCCACCATTTGTTAAAAAAATAGAGCATTTTTTTGTTTTCTGTTTGTTTTCTCATGATTATATTGAGTTTATATACCGTTATTTTCCCCCCATTGATTTTTAGAGAGAGTGGAGGGAAAGGGGAGAGACAGAGAGAGAGAAACATCAATGTGAGAGAAACACATCTATTGGTTGCCTCCCACACTCACCCCAACCAACAGGGCCAGGGATGGAGCCTGCAACTGAGGTATGTGCCCTTGACCAGAATTGAACCCGGGACCCTTCAGTCCGAGGGGTGATGCTCTAACCACTGAGAAGCAGGTTAGGGCGAGTTTATACACCTTTAGCAGGGATACTACATAGACAATGTTGTAACCTTCTCAGACTATTACATCTGCAGGCACATGATGGCCATATGTTCCTCATAGGTGATATCAGTTTTGATCACCTGATCAAGGTGGTGCTTGATTTCTCCACTATATAATTATATTTTTTCTTTCTTGCAATTAATTCAAAGTGTATGGGGAGATACTTTAAGATCATGAAAATATCCCATTCTTCACCAAAAATTTCCCTTAGAAGGAATTTAGTATCTATTGCTTGATACAATCTTTACCATGAAGCTTTCAAAATGATGGTTTTCCAAATAGTGCTCTGTCCACATATACAGTTATCCCTCACAGGGCCACATTATGACTTTCATGAGCCCTATGCTTTTTCACCTTTGTGGTCCCCTTTCTCCATAAAATTTTATGATGGTTGGTAGAAAGATGAATATGATATAAGCTAGATTTATTATTATATTATGTTTCTTCTTATTTCTTTTAAAAAATAAATAAAAATGAACACACTTTCATGGGCCTTTAAAAGTATCATGGGCTTTGGATGATGTGTCTAATGGCTAAGTTGGCTCTGGGCCCTCAGCATTCTGCTCTAAGCAAGAGACCTCCTTTCTCCCCATTTCTCTCTCTCTCTCTCTCTCTCTCTCTCTCTCTCTCTCTCTCATCTATCTATTAGTTACATGGACTCATCGATTGCTTTTTCCCAATATAATTCACTGATTTCATCTAGTTTGGTGCTCTAATTGTCCCAGATTTGGCTAATGGGAAGCCTCTTCAAGCTAGCCCCCATGTCCTTGCCAAATGATCCCATCATCTTTTAGCATGTATTCTCTGGCATAACAAGATGTTCCAGGCTCCAATTGTACCTACCTGCCCCAGTTCTGGAATCAGCCACTCTTCCTTCCTCTCTGAAATCAATAAAAATATTAAAAAAAAAAAAAGATGTTCCAGGCTCCAATTGTACCTACCTGCCCCAGTTCTGGAATCAGCCATTTCTCGAAGGAGCCCAGGTTCTTTTCGTATTAGAAACGAAAAATCTGGGCATTAGGCATGCTCATTGCTATTAGGTTGTATTTGCTTCTTGGACATCTAAGCAGCCAGGACTAAGAAATACAGGCATGTATTTATACATATGTGTGTGTGTGTGTACATACACATACATACTAGTATATACATGGGCACATACATAAACATGTATATAAACAGACATATTCATATTTTAGAAATCATGAATTCACGATAGTTGCTCTAATTCCAGTCCATCTTTACAAAATACTTTCTGGCTTTCCCCATTCCATACTTACATGTCCCTTCTTCCACAATGAGAACCATGGCTCCCAATAATAGCCATACATTTACTCATTTTATAAGTCTTCGATTACTTCTATTGCTGTATTTCTTTCTACTACATTGCATATATATGCTTACAGGTATGTTTCCTCTACCAGCCTGTTGCTTCTCGAGGGTAAAACCATGTGCTCAGTAAATATTTACTTAACTGACCTAGTAGTGAAAGAGAAATAACACAGGTGGCTGTCCAGGGATATCAGCCTGGTGGGAAATGTTAAAAGAATTGGTGGTACCTAAATGATTGTGATTCTCTGGGGAAAGAATTCCTCAAGTCTCTTCCAACCTGTGAAAGTTCTAATGGGAGAAAGTCTGGGTACTTGCCGAACCTAGAATTCTTTTTATGAAATGTGTTTATCATATAAACAACATTATAACAACAATGAAAGGAATTTAAGCAAGAAAACATTGCCCACAATGCCACTATCAAAAGTCATCAACTGTTTTCAATTTTCTCTGTTTCTGGCGTTAATATCCTTAAACTGTTGGATTGCTTATATAAATAAAATGCTTTACTGTTTCCTGTGTTTTTATTTTATACACCTGCCCTTTTGGTTTTGGACTTTAAATCCCTTGTGGAAATAAATCACTCATACATTTTTTATATCATCTTTACTACTTAAATTAAGCTCAAAGCAAGTATTCAGATACTTGACTGGTATTATTCAAGCCACCAAAGTATTTTTAGGGCCCATTATATCTCAGACACTGTATTAGGCTCCCAGTATACAAAATTGAGTAAAATGTGGTCTTTGCCTTTATGAAAAGTTGTAATCTAGCAGAGGCATAGTAAAGTACCATGTATTTGGTATGTGAGCTATTCATAAATAATGATGTGAGGCCCGGCCGGCATGGCTCAGTGGTTGAGCAGCAACCTATAAACCAGGAGGTCATGGTTCGATTTCTAGTCTGGGGTACATGCCTGGGTTGTTGGCTCAATCCACAGTAGGAGGCAGCCAATCAATGATTCTCTCTCATCATTGATGTTTCTATCTCTCTTTCCTCTCTGAAACAAAAAAAATAGATTTAATAAAATAAAATAATAAGCTCTTGGGTAGAAAATGTAGGTGTTAAGAGAAGGTTATGGTAGTGCATGTCAGAGATGATGGTGACTTATCTAAATGATAAAGCAGATGGTAGCAGTGGAGATAGGAAGAAGGAAGGATTTGCAATATATTTTGCAGGTAGAGTTGACAAGACTTGGATGAGATGTGGGTGGTAAGGGAAATAGTAGATTCAATGTCTTGTAGGATTTTGGTTTAAGCAACTAGTTAGAGGGCAGTGCAATTTACCAAAATGGTGAAGAACAGTTTGGAGATGGCATTGGAAATTAAGGTTATATTTTAAGAATGTTAAATTTGAGATAACTGTTAGACTTCCAAGTGGAGATGTCAGCTAGGCAATAGGATATGTGATTCTGGAGTTCAGAGAGGAGGTAGATGTAGTAGATATGAGGGATTCATCAGCTCTTAGATATATTTAAATCCATGAGATTACCTAGGGAGTGAGGATAGATGGAGGGAAGAAGGGGTCTCTGTACTGAACCTGGGGAATACCAACAATTTGAGGTTGGTCACAGGAGGATGAGCCAGAAGAGGAGACTTTAAAAGAATGACCAGTGAGATAGGATAAAGATCAATTGTGTGATGTATAGCAGAAACCAAAAGAAGAAAATATTTCAAGAAAAGGAGTGATAAACTATTTTGAATACTGCTGAGAGATGTAGGAAGATGAGGACAGGGATGAATATTGAATTTGGTAACAGAAGTCATGGTGACCTTGACTAGAGTAGTTTAAATGAAATGGTGTGGATAGAAACCCAGTGGGAGTGGGTTGAGAGAATAGCAGATAAGAAAGTGGAGATAGGTACCATATAGACAACCGATTCAGGAAGTTTTGCTAAGAATGTAGGACAATAGGTGATATGGGGTCAAAGAAGTTTTTTTTAATGGATGATATTAAAGCACATTTATCTACTGATAGGTATGAGTCAATAGACAGGGAAAAATTAAAGGATGTAGCAGAAGGAAAAGATAATTGAGTGAGTCCTTCAAAAGGAAAGAAAGAATGGGATCTGGAACCCAATTGAAAGTGTTGGCTTTTGATAGAAGCAGAAACAGTATTTCCAGTGTAACAGAGGGAAGGCAGAGTGTGAGTACAGGCATGGGATGGTGGGTATATTGGTAGTGGGAAGAAGGAGGAATACTTGTTAGATTTTTTTTCTTTCTTCTACCATAGCATAGTTTATTCATTAAAACAAAATATATCCCTAACATTACATATAAGGTGCATGAGGGAAGTAAGTTATATAGTCTCTAGATAGTCTTGCCTAAGATACCCTTTCAGTTCTACTGTGGCTTAACAAACTACACCCAAACTAAGTGGCTTAAAACAACAATTTATTATTTTTCACCATTCTATGGATTGCCTAGTTCTTCTGCCTCATGTGGTATTGGCTGAGGTGCTGAGAAGGGTGGAATGTCCAAAATGGCCTCAGATGGTGCTGCCTACTAGCTGGAAGCTCAGCTGGGCTGTCAGCCAGGGGCCTTGCCTTTCCTCCATTTGGGCCTTTCCACGCAGATGCTCAGGCTTCCTCACAACATGGTGGTCTCAAGGGAGAAGGACTTCTTACTCATTGGACAACTGAGATGTTTGGAGGGGACTGAGTATTAGGGTAGTTTCAGCTTTTGGGATCACATTTTACAATGTACCCATATAGTCTCTAGCTGGGAAACCATACCCATATTTTGTCTTGCTAATTAAAACTGTATGATGCCCTGGCTGGTGTGGCTCAGTTGGTTGTCAGTCATACCACACACCAAAAGGTCATCAGTTTGATTCCCGGTCAGGTTACATCCCCAGGTTGTGGGTTCAGTCCTGGACCGTATGGGAGGCAACCAATCAATGTTTCTCTCTCATATCAAGGTTTCTCTCTCTCTCTAAAATCAATAAAAACATATTTTTTAAAATATAAAAAATAAAATGTTTTGCTTCTTATAGATTTTGGTTAAAAAACTGTATGATAAGAATTCTTTTTAAAATATATTTTATTGATTTCAGAGAGGAAGGGAGAGAGAGAGAGAGAGAGAGAGAGAGAGAGAGATTGAAACATCAATGATGAAAGAGAATCATCAATTGGCTGCCTCCTGCACGCCCCCCACTGGGGATGGAGCCCACAACTCTGGTATGTGCCCTGACCGTGAATCGAACCTCAACCTCCTGGTTCATAGGTTGACACTCAACCACTGAGCCACACCGGCCAGGCAAGAATTTTGAACAATAACAACAATAACAGCTGTGATTTTTTTCTTACACCTAGAAAATGAGCAAAACTTCATTTCACCTTTCGTGACTGGAATTTCTTTTTTCAGGTGGAAAACTCTCACCTCTCACCAAGAATCCTCTTATTTTTCTGAGCATATGGCATATTTATCCTGAGTGCAAAATATTTAAGTACTATTTCCCGCCCCATGCTAGTTATAGCACTTTTCTAACGCACTGTCAAATACAAAAATGGGAGCATTGAAAGAATGATTGTACACAGGGGAAATGAAGAACTCTTGCTTCTGACTCTATGGATACAAGCACAGTCAATGTGAAATTATACTCACAGTTTTGTGTTCCCGAGAGAATGGAGAAAAGGAAACCTGAAAAATTGGTATGTTCATGAGTAAGAAACTGGAGTCAGTAAAATATGAAAGATATATAAACAAATAAAATACTGATAGATTTTTTTTTTAAAATGTAGCTTCTGGGGGAAAAGCCATGTGGCCCTTACTACTATACATATAGTCGTTCATTTTTTAAAAGTTGCATTGTAAGCATTATAATTCATTTTAAGAGACTTCTGTATTCCCCAGGATTTATATCACAAAATTGCAAGCTAAAAAATATCTGAAACTAAATATAAAGTTCCATTGGGAAATGTCTTTTTGGTGAGGACGTGGTTGATAAGGGAACCAATCCATGTGATTTTGTCAACATTGTATTATACTTGTACCCTTGTGTCTACTAGAAATTATATCTCCTTTTTGGAAAACTTTATATTTGCCATGGCTTCTGTATTGTATACCATTTTGCCTACTTTTAATCACAACCTCCCCTTTCCAGACCATGGGAATTTCCTTCATATTTGAAGCTCCCAATGACTCCCTACAATGATGGAAATCATCCATATTTTCACTGCTTAAAACAGCAGCCTCTAGTCACATATAGTGATTGAGCACTTGAAATGTGGCTAGTGCAAACGAGGAACAGAATTTTAAATTTTATTTTGTTTTAATTGCTTACAATTAAAATTTAAATAGTTACATATGAGTAATAGCACAGCAGCCTGATGTCTCACTTGTAGCTCACTAGAATTCTGCTCATCTCCTTTTCTCTAGAATTTGAAAAAACTGAACTTCAATATCCTAATTCACTAATGGGGTATTGCCCTACCATACAGTTTTTATGTGTAGCAATTTGATTAATGTTTGTCTCCCTCATTGGAACACAAGTTCCTTAGGGGCAAGGTGTGGTTGGTTGTTTTCTCACTTTTTTATTACGTCCAGCACCTAGTCCAGTATCTGAAACATAATAGCTACTCAATTAATATATGAGTACATGAATGAATTTAAAAGTATTCATATGTTTTCGGTATAAATGAGAACGTCACTATTCTCTCTCTCTCCCTCTCTCTCTGCCTGTATATGTGACTGTGTGTGTGTGTGTGTGTGTGTGTGTGTGTGTGTGAGAGAGAGAGAGAGAGAGAGAGAGAGAGAGGAGAATCTAAAGATGTGGAGAGAAGACCAAGACCAGGTTATTAAAGCGAAATCAAGTTGACTATAGATTACTTTGGAATAAAAACATTGGCTTTATTAATAATAAGATTTCTTAAGCATTTACCATATGCCAGACAGTATCTTAAGTACTTTTTGTAAAGTATGTTATGTAATCCTCACAAGATGACCCTATGGAATAAGTATTATTATTGTCACCATGTTTCATATGGCATGGAGGACAAGAGGAGTAACCTACCCAAGGCCGTACAGCTAGTACCTAGTAGAGCAAGCATTCAAATCCACACAACCTGACTTCAGAGCCTACCTTCTTAACCGAAATGCTGCTTTTTTTTTTTTTTTATTGTGTCCATTTAGTGACAGAGGCCTTGTGACCTCAAGTGTCTGCATTAGGCTTTTGTCTAAATGTAAGCTTCAGTAAACCAGTGTATGCTGGAGGTTTAGGCCTCTTTCCAACGGTGCACGTAGACAAGGTGGGAATAGTGGGTCCAAGGATAATATGTTATAAAAATCAGCACAGGATTCCTTTCCTCAAAAAGCCAAACAAAAATTTTATCTCTAGGATTTTTGTTTTGCCTTGTACATAATAAAGGTAAAATAAAACCTTTTCTTTAATAAACAAAACACAAAATAATCAACCCCCCTCCTCTAAATCTCTGGTATAGTAAGAAAGATTAATGTACCCTAGCTGGGTTTGCTCAGTGGATAGAGCCTTGGCCTGTGGACTGAAGGGTTGAGGGTTTGATTCCGGTCAAGGGCATATGCCTGGGTTGTGGGCTTGATCCCCAGTAGGGGTTGTGTAGGAGGCAGCTGATCAATGATTCTCTCTCATCATTGATGTTTCTATCTCTCTCTCCCTCTGCCTTCCTCTCTGAAATCAATAAAAATATATTTTAAAAAAGAAAGATTAATGAAAGCTAAGCGTTACAGTCTTACTGTGAATTAGCTAGTTTTGTTCAACTTTCCCTGCTTTCCCTCTCCCCTCGCCTCATCTCTATCACGTTTATAGCTCCACAGAGAGTCCATAGTTGATATCCCTATTTAATTGTTTCATGTACAGATATCTTATCTTCCTGTGTTAATTATACTCTGCTTGCTTGCCCTCATCTATCCCCACCCCCCAGATTCACTCTCCACCCTTTCTGCTCTGAATCCTGGAGCACTCACCTCCATGGGTTACATCACTGTGTTCCCTCACCCTCTTACTTCCAATAGGTTCAGCAGAAGCTTGACACAGGTGTAGAAGGAAGAGCAGGAAGAAAGAGAGATTGATGTTTTTCTTCTTTGTCCTTCCCCCCCACTTTGGTGCCATGCTCTTGCAATAGCTGCCTGACAGCCCCATGATGCCGTGGCTCCAGCACTCACTGGGATCTGTAACGCTTTCTTCGCCTTGCCCTTCTTTGTCTAGGGACTGAAGTTTTGACAAACTCTTGTTAGTCCCCGGGTGTCTCTACACACTTGTTTCCTTGAACTCTGCTCACATCCTTGTAAAAAGTCCCTTTAGTAAATTATTTTCAGGAAATTGTTTCCATTAGGCTCCTGCCTTGATATATTTTCCTTCTAGCAGTCTTTTAAATTTCTTAAAGGCATGGAAGTGGCCGATACTTCCAAATAGATATAAAATTAAATAGGCCTCAGGTAGATTGTCCCACAAATTGGATGGGGAGATTTTATTGCTCTGTTTCCAACACTGTTCAGGGGAAAGAGACTCTGAATGTGGCAGACACTTGTCCCTATTATGTATATCAGAGATAGTTCATTGGGCTTTTTTTGCCTCTTGAATGAAATGACCTCAAGGTTATTCATTCCCTTTGCCCTAGGACTGTGATCACAAGCAATCTTGTGATTACTAAATTGGTTTTCTAGTTAACTTGATCCAAAGAAAGGGATACCTTGGAGGTGGACACCAACATTCCTGAAAAAGTATAGACTTATATTCATCAAATTGGCATTTTTAAAGAAAGAAAAAGAATAGTTTCTCATATCATACTACCCCCCCCCTTTTTTTTTCTTTCTGGATTGCATTTCTACTATGTACCTTTTTTGGTACTGTTTGCAAATATTTCAGTTTTATTAAAATTCACATAGTTACTGGACAATTATTTACATAAAGTAGTATATATAGAGCTATCTATATATCTATTTCTTATATGGCTTCAGTCTTGTGTTAAGATGAAAGTTTCTGTTATGCTATAAATTAATCTGTATCTCTATTCTGATATTGTATTCATTCTCTGTCTTTCTTCCTGTTATAATAGAAGAATCATTTTTCAGCCCCTCTCTCTAAACTCCTTTTGCCCATTCTCCATTTTTTTAAAAAAAAATGTTTTTATTGATTTTAGAGAGAGAGGGAAAGAGAGAAACATTTATGTGAGTGAGAAGCATTGATCAGTTGCCTTCCTTACACACCCAACTGGGGATTGAATCCAAAACCTTCAAACTGGTGACCTTTTGGTGACCAAATGAGTCACACCAGCCAGGGCCTCTCTTGTCTTTTGAAGGGCTTCCCTCTTCATTTATCTCTTTTCTCCCACAATACTTCCTTCCTTCTCATTGAACATTCCCATTAGCATACAAGCATGCTCTAGCATCTCCGGTTTGGGTAAAAACCCTCCCTTGACCACGTCCACCTCCAACTAGTACTTCTTTTGTCTTTTCTTCAGCACAGCAAAACTTTTTTTTTAATTCAACAAATATTTATTGAGTGTCTATTATGAGCTAGATATTGTTCCAGATACTTGGGATGCAGCAGAGAACAAAACGAAGGTCCCTGCCCTCATGGAGCTTACAGTCTAGTGTTTATGACCACTTTGCCTGAATGCTGTCCGTGACCCTGGGCAAATCTCTTCTCAGCTATACAATGCAGGAAGAAGCAGGCCTGGCTCAGACATGGATAACAGGTCTGATGCACTGTAGATGCCAAACAGATACTACCTCCAACCCACTACCCAGAGAGTAGATCAGGCTGGAAGTTGACTTTTAATAATAAAATACAGGGGGAGAGCAGAGGGAGTGCAGCAGGTGGTGTGGTGTGCTGCCACACCAGGGTCTGCACTGGCTGCACAAACTGCTGCTGCTGCTGCTGCTGCTGCTTCTTGGTGGCTGCCTTGCTGGCAAGGTCCTTGGCCTTCTCTGTAGCTGCCAGTGCCGTCTCCTTTGCCTTCTCCTTGGCTATCCATGATGTAAGACACATAAGAGTGTTACTCCTTTAGTCCACATGGGGTACAGGGCCCAGATCCGCTCCCTTCTGAGGCACACCCAAGGCACCCTCATGGCTTGATGGGTTCCTGTTTGAAAACCACTGCCTCCCTCCCTCAGCATCACTGGCTCCCTAGCCATACTATCTGGAGTTCTGAGGGACCAAGGGAGTCTCACCATCAGCCGGGCATGGTTGATGTTCCAGGTGAAGGTGGTCATGGTCTGGTTCTGTGGGTCCACAATAGAATCCTCCAGGATGTACACTGAGTGAGCGACATTGGCAGGAAACAGTCGCTCGGCCCAGCGGGGCATCCTGTTGGTCTTGGTCAGGAGTCTCCGGGACAGGAGCTTCTGGTCAGGGGTTACCTCCCGGTGCACTCTGTCTTCCGTCAAGACGTGTGCTATAGGGATTCGGGTACCGCTGCCAGAAGGCAGCGAACACTTGGTCCCAGGAACTCCGGAGCAGGCTGTGGCCCAGGAAATACTTCACCATTGTCCTGGCCGGGCGGGGTCAGCACCCGAGCAGCATCAGGGGTGCAGAGCCTGGAGGCCAGGCCAGGGGCCAGGCACCAGCTCAGTCACTGCCCCACTGCACCCCAACAGCAGCCACCGCCATGGAGTTGGGCCACCCGCCACTTCCGGCACAGCACAGCAAAACCTTTTGGAGAAGTTGTTTATACTGGCTGTCGCCACTTCCTTACCTTACAATGGCTCCATTCTGGCCTCCTTCCAGGAAGCTATCATTCTACTGAAACAACTTTAGTCAAGATCATCAGTGACCTACATGTTGCTGAATTTTATTGCTCTTTCTCATCTTACTCAGCCTCTTTTAAACATTGAACACAGTTGACCAGTTTCTCTCTCTCTCTCTCTCTCTCTCTCTCTCTCTCTCTCTCTCTCTCTCTCTCTCTTTGCTGGCAGCTGGTCCTCACCCTGGAGGGGCACAACTCCTATTAAGGATTTTGTTATTGTCAAGATTACAAAGACAGAGGACAACCAGGCACATTGAAGTTATGAGTAGTTAGTGGTATCACATCTCATCTGCAATAGCAAGGGCTGTCTTCTCATTCTCAGGAGAGGAATTTTAAAGACATTGTCCAGCCAAGGCCCACACCTGGCCCTCCTCTTAATCTCAGCCAGATTGCAAGGCAGGTATGAAACAGGTATGCTTATAGTTCAAAAACCAAGATACAGAATTTTGGTAGTGCTGATTCTTGAAGTAGTTTTTCTTTTTTTCTCTGGGAGCCAACTGATGGATGTTTCTCTCTCTCCCATCAATGTTTCTCTCTCTCTTTCTCCCTTCCTCTTCACCAGTCTCTTTTTAAAATGCTTTCTTTTCTTGGCTTCCACAATACCATTTTCTCAGTCTCCTTTCCTGACTCCTCCTCCTTTATTCAATCTGTAAATGTTGGGTTGATCCAAGGTTGAGTTCTAGACTTGCACCGTACATGAGTAGCTGTTGAGTACTTGAAATGTGCTTAGTCTGCAATGAGATAAGCTATAAGCATAAAATAAACTCTGAATTTCAAAGACTTAATTTCAAAAAAAGGATATAAGCCCTGGTTAGTGTAGCTCAATTGGTTGGGCATTGTCCTATGCACCAAAAGATTGTTGGTTCAATTCCTGGACAGGTCACATGTCCAGGTTGCAGGCTCGATTCCTGGTAGAAGGCATGTAGGAGGCAGCCAATCGATGTTTCACTCTCACATTGATGTTTCTCTCTCTTTCTCCCTTTCCCTTTCTCTCTCTCTCAAAATCAATAAAATATATTTTAAAAAGAATAGGAAATATCTCATTAAAATTTTCATATGATTATATTTTGAAATAATATTTGGATATATTGTATTATTAAAATTCATTCCATCTGTTTCTTTTACCCTTTTAAAAAATATATTTTTATTGATTTCAGAGAGGAAAGGAGAGGGAGAGAGAGATAGAAACATCAATGATGAGAGAGAATCATTGATCAGCTGCCTCCTGCATGCCCCACACTGGGGATTGAGCCTATAACCTGGGCATGTGCCCTGACCAGGAATCGAATTGTGACCTCCTGGTTCATAGGTCAATGCTCAACCACTGAGCCATGCCAGCTAGGCCTCTTTTTACCTTTTTGATGTGGCTACTAGAAAATTCACAATTACATATATGGCTCACATATATTTCTATTGGACAGTGCTGTTCTAGATCCTCTTTCTTATCAACTTTCTCTTTTCATCATCTTGTCTAGTTTCATAGTTTTAAATATCATCTATATGTTGACTCCCAAATTTAGACCTCTAACTCTGACCTCTCCTTTGAAGTCTAGATTTACATCTCCAGCTGGTACTTAAATTTCCATTTACAGGTATCTCAGTATTAGCATGTCAAAAATGGAATTTCCTATAACCCCTAGCCTCATTATGTTACTAAGTTTTCCATTTCAGTGAATGGTTTAATCATCTGTCCAGTTGCTCAAATAAAAAATTGAGTCATCGTTGATCACTCTACTTCCTTTACCCACTTGATCCAATCTTGGTTGGTTAGTTCCATCTTCAAATTATACCTTGAATTCTACCCATTCTTCTTCCTCTCCAGTGCCACTACCTCAGTCTAAGCCACTGTCACCTCCTGCCCAGACTACTATAACAGCTTCCTAACTGCTCTCTTTGCTTCCACTTTTGTACCAGGAGAGGGTGGGGATGGGGGGAGGGGAGGGAAGTGAAACACATCGATAGATTGGTTGCCTCCTGAACCCACCACTTCAGGGGTCAGGGATGGAACCTTCAACTAAGGTATGTGCCCTTGACAGGGAATTGAACCTTCAGTGCCAGGGTGGACACTCTAACCACTGAGAACACCGGCCAAGGCTGATCTCTTTTAAATATAACCAGACCTTAATCATTCTTCTACTTAAATCCTCCAGTGACTTCCCATTGTATTTGGAATACAATCCAAACTTGCCATAGCTTGCAAGGCTCAGCATAAATCTGATCTTTACTTATCTCCCTAATCCCATTCCATGCCAATCTTTCTCCTTGTTATAACAATCTCCAACCTCACTGTCCTTTTTTCCATATTTTGATGTCTAGTTTGATATTGCCTCAGGCCCTCTCTTGGAATTCTTTTCTCTGCCTCAAATGTTCTGCTCCCAGATTTGTTTGGCTAACTCCTCTTCATCCTTCAGACCTCAGCTCAAATATTGCCTCCTTAGAGAGACCATCCTTGTCAGTGTCATTCTGTCCTAGTCACTTTCAATCTAATCATACACATGCTTTCTTCCTTTCTCTTACTGAAATGTTGTATGTATTCATTTCCTTTTTTGTGTCTGTCTGCCTTTAAGAGTGTAAGCTCTTCAAGAGGGAGGCCTCATGTGTCTTATTTGCTCTTGCATTCTCAGCATCTGGTATAAAAAGCTTGGTCCAGAGTAGGCACTAAAAATAGTTTTAGAGTGATAAACCGCAAAATAAATATAAATCAAATGGATTCTTTAAAAGAAAGAATGAATAAAACTATTTTTGGAATAAATAACTTCATTTTGGAATGTCTTAGAAACTAAGGCATTGAGGACCTAGTATTTGCAGAGCTCTCATGTTTTCTGCTCTCATAATCGGGAGAGCTGAGAGGACAGTGAGACACTGAGTCTGAGAGGCAAATGGGAGAGATGATATTAATGGGGGGGAAAAGTATTGAGGGTGAGTGAGAGGTCCAGGGCAGGCACTAGCTCAACTAGTGATAGCTCCCAACTCTAATTTTGCCTAGATTTTAGCTCTAGCAGGAACCATGACTTTTATTTCTTTAGCATCTGTGTCAGTATGCATAGTAGGTTTTCAAGAAATTCTTTTTTGTTGAATGAATAAATAAATTTATGAATTGTAAAAACAAATGCAGGAAAAGGAAAGTCTTAAAATTTCTTGATCGTGGCTGATAGTATAAGTGTCTAGGAAGCAAATGAAAAAGAACGCACATAAACTAGAAATTATGAGATAGAAACAAGATTGAATTGGATACACAAAGAGAGAGAAGGGAGAGGAGACTGTGAGAAGAGAGAGGAGAGAGAGGAGGGTTTAGGAATAAGAGAATAATTTCTTCTTCTCGTCCTGCTTCACGCCCCCAGAGTTGAATCAACCTCAAAGTTCCTGTTGACCTCAGGAGAGGATTCCAAATACACAAATCAGGAAAACAGAAGGAGGAAAGTCTTTAAATGTTAGACACCAAAAATCCAGCTTGAGGACATCTTATTTTTTTCTCAATCCAAATCAGATATGCTATGACATGTAAAAGGAAACTGATGATGGCGTGAAGCATGAGTGTGTTATCTGATTGTGATACTCAGGACAAATCTGTCTATGTCCAGATTGTACTTCTGCTGCTGTCTATTTTCGGGAGCTTCTGGATTTGTATCTAAAAGTGATATCTGGAAAAGAGATAACAATTTGTGCTCACATAGCACTTTTCATCCAAAGGTCTCAAAGCCCTTTACAAAGAAATAAGTATTATTATCCCAGATGGAACAACTCAGACAGAGGGGCTGCTGCCCTTTTCAGGCAGTGTAAGTGGGAGCTCTTGGACTCCTGACATAGCTGTAGGCCATAAATTATTGAATCAGGTCCTCTCTTAATTGGGAGCTGGGACTACCAGTGATGTGACTTTTTTTTTTTTAAAATCTAAAGTAGGACATCAGGTTCTACCCTTAAGAATTTCAGCATGTGTTCAAAACCTTTGAAAATGGGTAGTTTTAAAACTGCTGAATTTGGAGTAGGTATGGCTACTGAAACTAAGAAAATTGGTTATTCTAGTCAGACTAATAATAGCTAAGATGTGCCAAGCATTATTCTAAGTGGGCTATATATATTATTTTATTTAAGACTCACAACAATTTTAATAAAGTAGGAACTATGATCGCTTTACTCATTTTATTCAGTTGAGCAAACCAAGACAGAAAGTGAAGTAATTAGGCCAAATATCACTTATGCAAGTGGCAGAACTGGAATTCAGAGGTAGGCAGTTTGAGTCCACGGCCCACACTCAGCCAGTTACTCTGTGTCAGGTACTGTGGAGCATTTTGCATGAATTATCTCACTGAATCCTCACAAAACCCTAAGAGCTAGGGCTATTACCCAGTTGTATTGAAGAAGGAAACTAAGGCTTACAAAGGTGAAGTGACTTGCCCCAGCCCACATTCCAGTAGGGGCAGAGCCAGGATTTTAAAATGCAGACAAAAGAGCACTAGTGCTGTGTGACCCTGAGCAAATAAAATAATCTCTATGGTCTCTATGTCTTCCTCTGTGAAAGGAGGGCATCGGGCCACAGTGATGCTAAAGTCCTTCCCAGTGCTAATATTCTCAGATTCTCAATATCTGTTTTCTACTTAGTGCCTTGCTTGAAAAATCCTTGGAGGAAAAGAAATTAACCACACAGAACCTGAGAGTGACTCTGGAAGCCAAATTTAGAAAACAGACCTCAAAAGGAGAAAAAATAAGTTTGCAAAATGTCTTTCTTCAGAAAATGAGACTGTCCTGCAAAGTGTTTGGCTTGATTTGTGAGACTCTTTGACCACAGAAAGGCCTTACACATCTCCCTAATGAGTCAGTTCTCCTGGATGTAGTCAGTCATGTAACCGGGTTCACTGGCCATTTCTGGCCACTGAATTGGCTGAAGCTGGAGGAAGTCCATCTTGTGTAGGAGGGATCTGGGAGAAGAAGCCAAGCTTTTTATGTGGGTGTTCTATCTTGAATTCAGAATGTCTATACCATTCTGTCTACTTCTGTTTTTGTTCTCAGTGATTATTACATAGTGACATAGCCCACTGCTACCATGAACCACTTTTTTTCATAAACTTGTGGGGAACCATAGTGGGTAGTGAACAGGTCTGGCTTCCATTTCTCTGTGTGGTTCTGTTCAAAAGTGTGAGCTTGATCCAAAGAAAACAAAATCATTATCTTGAAGAGATTTCTATACTCCCATGTTTATCACAACGTTATTCACAATAGTCAAGGTATGGAAAGAACTTAAGTGTCCATCAATAGATGAA
>NW_005370597.1:2284431-2292339 GCF_000412655.1 Myotis brandtii | reverse complement strand
ATGATGGAGAAAGACAAATACTGCATGGTATCATTATATGTGGAACCTAAAAAAAAAAAGTCATAGAAACAGAGACTAGATTGATTGTTGGTTACCAGGATTTGGGAAGTGGGAGAAGGGGGAGAGGTTGGTAAAAGGATACAAATTTTCAGTTATAAAATGAATAAGCTCTTAAGATCTAAAGTATAACATAGTGACTATAGTTGATAATGATCCTATATAATAAAAGCCTAATATGCTAAGTGTCCGGTCATCCGGTTGTCCGTTCAACCAATCAAAGCATAATATGCTAATGTATGCTAAGGCTGCTCAACTGCTCGCTATGACTTACACTGACCATCAGGGGGCAGATGCTCCAACCAGTAGATTAGCTTGCTGCTGGGGTCCGGCCGATCGGGACTGAGCGAGACAGGCCGGACATGCCCTGGAGCTCTCCCGCAGTCCCTCCCCAGCTGACCAACTTCCTGCGTCCCTCCCCAGTGCACAAAATTCATGCACTCAGTGGGAGTCCCTCGGCCTGGCCTGTGCCCTCTTGCAATCTGGGACCCCTCAGGGGATGTCAGAGAGCTGGTTTCGGCCTGATGGTGGAATGACTGGTTGCTATGATGCACACTGACCACCAGGGGGCAGATGCTTAATGCAGGAGCTGCCCCCTGGTGGTCAGTGCGCTCCCATAGGGGGAGCACTGCTCAGCCAGAAGTTGGGCTCACAGTTGGCTAGCACAGTGGCGATGGCGGGAGCCTCTCCCACCTCCATGGCAGTGCTAAGAATGTTCAACATCCCCCAAGGGGTCCCAGATTGGAGAGGGTGCAGGCTGGGCTGAGGGGACCCCCTCCCCCATGCATGAATTTCGTGCATCGGGCCTCTAGTCTAATCTAATAAAAGAGAAACATGCAAATTGACCGTACCATCTGCTACACCCACAAGCCACGCCTACCAGCCAATCAGGAGCAAATATGAAAATTAACCCAACTAAGATGGCAGTGGCCATGGAGCTGGAGCATTGCCCCCAGCAATGGAGGAAGCCAAGCTTCCCGCCTGCCCTGCTGGCCCTGCACTCTGCTCAAGGCTACAAAGTTTCAATTATAGAAGTTAAATAAATCCCAGATACCTGCTTCCAGCCCTTGGCTGTGGCCAGCCTGAAAACGGCCATCAGCCCCTCACTCAGGCTGGCCAAACCCCAGTGGGGTGAGGGTCCCCACTGGGGGGCTTGACCAGCCTGCAAACAGCCATCAGCCCCTCACCCAGGCTGGCCAGGCACCCCAGTGGGGACCCCCACCCTGAAGGGGGTGTGGCCAGCCTGAAAACGGCCCTCAGCCCCTCACCCAGGCTGGCCACACCCTCATGGGGTGAGGGTCCCCACTGGGGGGCTGATAGCCCGAGTCCTAGAGACAACTGCTTTTCCCACAAATTTTTTTGCACTAGGCCTCTAGTATATATATAAACACCTAAGTGGCCAGCCAATTGGTAGCTATGATGCACACTGACCACTAAGGGGCAGATGCTCAATGCACAGGCATGGAAACATGGAACAGATTGATGAATCTCAGCGGGAAATAGGGAGAGGGGAGGGCAGGAAGAGATTAACCAAAGATCTTATATGCATACTAGAGGTCTCTCGGCCTGGCCTGCACCCTGTCGCAATCTGGGACCCTCAGGGGATGTTGGAGAGCCAGTTTTGGCCCGATCCCTGCAGGCCATGCCGAGTGACCCCACCAGTGCACGAATCCTTGTGCACCGGGACTCTAGTATTATATAATTGAAATTTGCTAAGAGAGTAGAACTTAAGTGTCCACACACACACACACACACACACACACACACAAAGGTAAATATATGAGGTGATGGGTGTGTTAATTAACCCAATTGTAGGAATCCTTTCATAATGTATGTCAAATTATCACCTTGTACACCTTAAATATATTACATGTTCACTTCTGCAGCACATATACTAAAATTGGAACAATATAGAGAAAATTAGCATGGCCCCTGCACGAGGATGACAGGCAAATTTGTGAAGTGTTCCATATTTTGTGCAATGTCCCAGAGGGCATCCTTGCACTCTTTGATTAGCTCAGAAGAAAGATGAGTCAAAGCACAATGTGTGGCACTCTGTAGCAAAATCATGACTTTTCACCATAAAAATATTTATGTAAGCTGCAATCTGTGAAATGAAAACAAAGCTGAGACCTAGGTTATTTGTGCTAATGTGCTAACTTGCATTTCTTTCATAAACCTTAGACATTCTGAAATAGACTTATTTAAAAATAAATTACAATTTTGTCAATCAAACCTCAATAAGGCTAGACTAATGAAAATGAATAAATAATAGAGAGGTAAACCTCAAAAGTGTGAGCTTGAGTTTGTGATAAATCAGTTTAGTATTCTTTGGAAAGTCATTTAAATTCTCTGTGTCTCAATTTTCTCCACCTTTTTGTAAAATGGTGCTTATACCACTTGCTCTCTAGTGCTGCAAATTTCAAATAGTCTGATGTTGGTGAAAGTAGTTTGGAGAGATTAGAGACCTCTCAGATGACAATGCAAGAGAGGCTGAGAGATGCCTCTCATTCAGAGACTTGCTGGTGCACAAAGTAAGCATTTCAACAATGGGCAAGCCTAAATGGGAACCCCAATTCTGTCATTTGGGCAAGTTATTAAACTTCCAGAAGTCTCTTCAATTTGTAAAATGCAATGTCATTGAGTAATGGAAATATAGACACAATAGGCCACTAATATATGGTAGCTATTACTATTTTTATTATCAATTATTGAATTTATGATGAAGAGTTAGCAGGTTCAGAATATCAAGCTTTATTTTCTAAGATATGCATATTAATTCACTTTATCCTCAGGAAAAAGTCAATATACAATTAGGCTGTCCTAGGAAACCAAATACCCTGCTCGTTTATACTAAATGCCTGAGGCTAATTCTGGAAGCTTGTCCTCGTACGCATCACACCTCGAGGAAAACTGGACAGGCACCTTTCTTCCCTTTAGAAGTCTCTGCCTAAGTCCCCACCTTCTGTAGGGATAGTGGTTTTGGGATTTCAAAAGTAACTTTTGCATGCTCAAGAAGATAAACTTACAGTGAAATAATTCCCAACCTTTTAAGCATTAGAATCTTATTTTTTTTACATATATTTTTTATTGATTTCAGAAAGGAAGATAGAGGGAGAGAGAGATAGAAACATCAATGATGAGAGGGAATCATTGGTCAGCTGTCTCCTGCACGCCTCCTATTGGGGATCAAGCCTGCAACCTGGGCATGTGCACTAAACCAGAATCAAACCTGGGACCCTTCAGTTCACAGGCTGACACTTCATCCACTGAGCCAAACCTGCTAGGCCAGAATCTTTTTTTAAGGTAAGAAAAATTTTAAGGAATCCCTTGAAAATAGTTTTACTTTTTAAAGTCGCTTTCCCCCCCTTTCTTTTAAGTAGCTTATGATTGAGAAAATACATGATAAAAATTAAGCAACACAAAAATATTAAGCAACAGTAAAAGTTTAGAGGACCCCCTCTTTAAAATTTTTTTGAATAGGTAGTATATGAACTTGATATAAATTCACAAGTTACAAAAGGGAGTACCATGAAAAGTATCCTTCTTGTACCCCATTCCTCAGTCACACAGTACCCTTTCCAGAGCCAACTATTGTTTTAATTACTGCTGTCTTTTCAAAGGTAATCTATGCTCTGCAAATATTTATATATGTTTAAAAAAGACAAAAATGGTAGCATATCTTGACACTCTTCTTCACCTTGATTCAGTCTTCTTCATCCTAGACAGTCTTGTTATACTTTAAAATGGAAAAAAAGAGAGAGAATGATTTTTGTTTTGTTTTGTTTGTTTTTGGTAAATCATCACCCGAAGATATTTTTCTCATTGCCTATTTTAGAGAGAGAGGGAGGGAGGGAGGGAGAGAGAGAGAGAGAGAGAGAGAGAGAGAGAGAAGAGAGACACATTGACTGGTATGGGACCTTGATTGTGAATCAACCCCTCAGTGGGCAGGCTGATGCTCAAAACCTGCCAGGGCAAAAATATGTGTTTTTTTAAAATCCTCCCCCCCAAGGATATTTTTCTATTGTTTTTAGAGAGAGTAGAAGGGAGGAGGGGGGAGAGAGAGAGAGAGAGAGAGAGAGGAAACATCAATGTGAGACACATTGATCTGTTGCCTCCTGCACATGCCCAAACTGGGGCTGGGCATTGAACCTGCAACCCAGGTATGTGCCCTTGACCGGGTATCGATCCTGTGACCTTTTGGTGTGAGGGCTAATGCTCTAACCACTTAACTACTTTGGCCAAGGCAAGAATATATATGTATTTTTATTCCTCCCAGTGGTATCTACTAATGAAAAGTTGCATTGCATTTTCATTACAAATAATTTTTTAAATTGATTTTAGAGAGAGGGGTGGAGAGAGATAGAGAGGGAGGGAGAGAGAGAGAGGTTTTGTTTCCACTTATTTATGCATTCATTGGTTGATTCTTGTAGGGGCCCTAATAGGGGATTGAACCCTCAACTGTGACATATTGGGCTGACGCTCTAACCAACTGAGCTACCCAGACAGGGCTGCATTACATTTTTAAACATACAGATAGTCTTAGTGTGCAATAACTACACACCACTTAGATTCTCAGCTCTTAGATTGAAAATCACTGGTATAAGTAAAATATCAATTAATATTCAACCTTAATTTTGGTCCTTACTCTGCACCAGGCATTGTTCTAAGCACTCTACACTTATCTCACATAATCTACATCCTTCAAATCCTTTCCCTCTCAGTTTAAATGTTATCTCCTCATAGTAGCCTTCCCTTATCCAAGTAGACCTACCCTCTTCCCTTTCTATTATTCCCTATCATTTCATCCTGTTTATTTCCTTCAGGACACATATCACCCTAAGTAATTTAGTTACCTATTCATCTACTTGTTTACTGCTGTCTTCCCAACTAGAGTATGAACTTTGAGAGCGGACAGTGTCAATTTGGTTCACTGCAGTCTTACCCAGTGACCAGTACTGTGCTTGGCACAGAGGGGCCATTCTATGGGATAGTCGTTGAATATGTACATAATGAGCAAAAAACCCAACTTTATGTAGTAGACCCTCCCTCTTATTACCTCCACTATATGGGTGAGGAAACAGGCCTGGAGAGTGAAATAGACTCATTCCAACGTTAGTAAGTTAAAAAAATTGGATTGAAGCCTAGCTCTGCTTGACCCCAGAGCACAAGCTCTTCCCCACTATTTTGGTCTCAGAAACAGAAGATTGAGTACAGTTTTGGCTGTGTGTGATCTTGACTAAGTCCCTTTTTCTCCCTGGGACTATTTCTTCCACTAAAAACTGAGATGTACAAGATCTGTGATCTATGAAATGAAAAGGGGGACAATGAAGGGGCCAACAAGATGGGCTGTGCCTTTAAAAGAGCTGATTTTCAGTTCACTAAAGATTTGCTCCTCATTATTCTGTCAGGAACCGTGTTGGATGTCCCTTTGGATAGGAATCCAAAGACTAATAGGACATAGTCCCCACTGTTAAGATGACTGTTCTGATGGGTCTAATGCAGCCTGGCTAACAGTTGCTTAAAGTACAGTATAAGTCTGATGCTTAACGTATAGTGTGCTTGAAGTACAGTTGCTTAAAAGTAAAGTACAGTTGCTTAAAGTACAGTATGAGGCACATGGTAACATGGAAGAGGAAGAATTAGTCTCATCATGTATGTATATGGGAATAGAAGGGAGGGGTGAGATATAATGCTGAGCTGAGCCTTGGGGAAAAAATAGTTTTCTACATGGACACAGGCGATAGAGTGGTGAAAGCCTGGGGTAGGGCGCGGGGATAGAAGGGGTCAATGGGGGGAAGAAGGGGACATATGTAATACTTTCAACAATAAAGATTTAATTGCCCGGCTGGTGTGGCTCACTGGTTGAGCATCAGCCTATGAACCCAGAAGTCACGGGTTCATTTCCCAGTCAGGGCACATGCATGGGTTGCAGGCTCAATCCCAGTGTGGGATGTGCAGGAGACAGCGGATCAATGATTCTCTCTCATCATTGATGTTTCTGTCTCTCTCCCTCTCCCTTCTTCTCTGAAATTAAAAAAAAATTTTTTTAAAGATTTAATTTTAAAAAGGAAAAAAAAAGAGAATAGTTTTCTAGGTGAACAAGATGGTGGTGAGACTTCCTGGACATGAGACATTACGTGCAGAAGCACACCAAGAAACAGTGCAGTGTGCTGAGGGTTGTTAGGGTAAGTGTTTGGCTTTCAGAGTGTGGATCTGGTTAGGTTGAGAGAGCCCATGAAGAGTCATGCTGAAGAGCTTGGACTTAATTCCTGAGAGCAGAGGCATTAGCATATCATGTTTACATTCTGGCAGTAATGTAATAATTCTGCCAGCAGATGATGGAGGAGGGTGATGAGGTGAGGTGTAGAAACTGGTTAAGAGGCTTTGCAGTAGTCCAGGTGAGGGATGATGAGCACCTGGACCTACAGTATTCATGGCAGAGTTGGAGAGAAGCTATATAAGTGGAAGACATTTTAAAATGCAGAGCCAAAGGATTTGGTGATTGATTCGATGAGGAAAAATAAGACAAGAATAAATGATTTATTGGAATAGATTGGGTTGCCAAGTATAAAAAGGTGCCATTAATAATTACAGGGAATTTGGAGTGGGGTGGGAGATAATGCTGCTGGCTTTGGGCATGCTAAGTTTGAGGACTTAGACAGCCAGGAGGAAGGGTCCTTCCTTTCCAGAATGACAGTCTTAGTCTAAGTCAGACATCCTTGGGCCAGTCTCCTGAAATAAAAGTCTCCAAAACCTCACTGGAGTTCCTGAGCTGAACATCCTTCAAGCATATAAGCTGCGTATTGAAAACTTCCTGGACCCTTACTGATAGGAAGAGAATAGATCGTGGACTTGCTTTTTAAAATCAGATACTGACTCCAGTGGAGCAAACTCTCCTGCCTCTTATAAGCACCACACTTTAAAAATAAGCCAGCTCTGGCTCTCAGGTTGGCTCCAGGAAGCCCCCATCTCCTTAGGGAGCGGCCTTTTAAAAGATGGAGTTGCAGCCCTGGTCAGTGTGGTTAAGTGGTTAGAGCGTCGACGGGTGCACTGAAGTATGGTAGATTCAATTCCCAGTCAAGGGCACCTATCTGGGTTGCAGGTTCATCCCAGACTCCGTGACTAGGGGTGAGTGTGGGAGGCAACCAATCCATGTATCTCTCACATCGATGTTTCTCTCTCTCTCTCCCCCCCAACCCTTACACTCTCTCTAAAAATCAATGGAAAAAAATATCCTCGGGTGGGGATTAACAACAACAAAAAGATGAGGTTGCAGCCTGGCCCCCCTGGTAGCTGGAGAGAACCCAGATCTTGGGGGGCTGGACCCTCTCCCAACCACTAATCCTGGTATGGTGTTCTCAATGCCAAAACAAGACCCCATGTAGCCCCAACTCTTTGCAAAAGACGGGACTGAGATCCCCAGCACTCACCTGGCGGTGGCAGGGCCTAGCACATGGGCTCGATGAGGGGCCGTCCTTTAGGGTCCTCCCAGGGAAGGGGACAACCCAGGAGGCGGGAGGCTACAGCCGGTGGCCAAAGGCAGGGGAACGCCCTGTTTCCCACTCCCCAAGTTCATAGGAGGGTGGCAGAATCCGTTATCTCTACTCCGCCCCCTCTTCACTCACTACTCCACTGTCACGCCGATAAATCCCAGGAGCAAAGGGTAGCACGATCCTTCTCGCGCCCCTGCGGGCCCAGAAGCTGGGCGCTAAAGCAGTGCAGTCCCCAGCTTCCCCTGCAGAAGCCGCGCTCCTCGCTTGGTCCGGAGGTAGAGGGGGCGCGAGAGAGCAAGTGGGCGGGTGTCCCATCCTCCGCATCCTCCTCCAGGTCCTGGCGCGCAGGGTGGGA
>NW_005370597.1:2249869-2283638 GCF_000412655.1 Myotis brandtii | reverse complement strand
GATCAGCGTGGGCTCCTGTGCGCCGCTCGAAAGGAACCAGCGCTATATCTTTTTCCTGGAGCCCACGGAGCAGCCCTTAGTCTTTAAGACGGCTTTTGCCCCCCTCGACACCAACGGCAAAAACCTCAAGAAAGAGGTGGGCAAGATCCTGTGCACTGACTGCGGTGAGTCGCCCCCTCTCTCTGCTGGAGAAAGGGGGGAGGGGCGAGGCGGTGGAGGTGCCCAGGCCGGGCAGAGCCCCACTGCTGGGGGTGGGGCCGCCCCTGGGCAGGGTGGCTGGCACGGGTGGATGAGGGGTTTGAGATTAGGGAGGAGGAGGAGGATCAGGCTCAAAGTGTGCCAGGGGTGGGGACGGGCGGGGGGAGGCGCTGGCCTGTGCCAGCAGGGATCTGCGGCTGATGTATGGCATGTGGGGCTGGAAAGCTGCCATCATAGCCCAGTAGAGGCAGGAAAAATGGAGAAGTCCGGTGGTGTTGACCCGAGGCTCAGTGGATCAGGAGTGACCCTCGGAGGCCTTGCCCGTTCTGCTCCCACGGGCCTGCCTTGGCCAGGTTGGCAGGGTCTGCAGGAACAGCTGGGCAGACTCCCAGGCTGTGAAGGCCTCCGCTTAGAAGTTCTCCTAGGCTGGCCCCCGCCCCCTCCTCCTTCTCCTGGCTTCTCAGGTCTGCTCATCCACACCTCTGGCGCAGGCAGAGTTGGACTTTTTCTGCTACTGTTTTCTGTTGCCCATGTGGCTCAGGTTTTATTTTCCATCGTGATGTTCTCAATCGTGTTGCCTGCTCAGCGGGTAGCACAGCCTTCTGTTAACCTCCAGGACTAGCTAGCAGACATTCTTCGGGCTGTTTCTCCGAGATCCTACTAGGTCTGTTAATAGTGATAAGGATGAAATAGAGTAACTTCTGCCCAATGCTGTAAGTTCAGCTCTGACATCTTACTGGCAGGATGTGTTGACTGCATCTCTCATCTTCATGATGTTGGTGCTGCACAGGAATGCAGGTGATAAGAAACAAAACATAGAAATCTGTAGATCTGTGTAGCCGGGGATGGAGCTCTCCCATGTCAAAAGTGAAAGAAATGTCAGTTTAAGAATTTTTTCTTCTTGTCCCTGAGTCTAGTACTTACTTCTCAGGAAGATAAATTGAAACCAAATTGTCCCCATACTGAAGTATTTGGTGTTAGCTTGTCTTATGCTTATTCATGTTGGGGTTTCACTTAGTCCCGTCTGAGGCTGAATTTGGTGCTTGTGGTGTGACTCTGAGCGTGTAATCACTGAATTGTGATAGATGTCCTGGACTGCCACAGAAGTTGGTATGCTTACCCAGTTTACTGATTCTGGGTAGTGTAACAAGGCTTTGAGTAAGTTGCAAAGAATATGGAACAGCTCATTGGAAGTTTTGCTGCCTTCATCTTTCTAGATCATTGCCTTTTGCTTGTGGAAGCTTTCCTACTCCTGGCTCTCCCACTATTACCACCATCCCCGTCCTTCAAAAGACACATTTTAGTTTAGTGCTTGGGAGAATACCTACTTTACTTTAACGAGAAGAATCTTGCAGTGTTCTTTCTTTCTATCTATCTTTCTTTCTTTCTTTTTCTTGCAGTGTCTTAGAATGGAAAAACATTTGGTGATAATAGCAGTTTCTGTCTCTGACATTGTTTTGTGGAATATTGTTGACTGCTCTTTAATGTTGGTTTTATGTTCTGAAATGTTTTATGATGACAAGTGGAGACCAGTTAAGAATTTTTAATTTTTTATTCTGCTAAGTATTTTATCTGAGATCCCCTGGGGAGCCGTGGAACTGTATTGTGCAGTGGGAAATAGATAGTAAAAACATTTATTGAACCTTGTCCAAGGACAGCTTCTGTTTTGGATTTCGGCGAGTTGCTCCTGAATATGCACAGAGCACATTGCCAATCTCATCCACTTAGACCTGATGGTAATTGTCAGATAACCCCATAGGGTAACTGGCTTCTCTATTTCCAGTCCCCTGTTCCCCCACATCATACCTTGTTTGTTTTAGTGAGTGTTTAAGAGTTGAATATAGAGATCATGAAAGATTTGGGGTCAGAAATATAGTCTGCTTCTAGATTATGGTCATCTCATGATTAAAATAGCATGTGTAGTACAGTTCTTAAAAAGATAAATTTAGGACTGCAATCACTGCTAAAGAAAAGGTCCTCACACATCACGAATTATCAAGGAGCAGGAATGGTATGGAGGTAAACATTTTAGAACTCAAAAATATTTGCTTTGAATTGATAGTACATAGATACATGTCAGTTTCGGAGGGTTATATAAAGGGAGTAGAAATTAAAGGACATGTTTGTGAGAAGAAACTTGTAAAACTGGTGATAATATGCCAGAAGAGCATAAACTGCATTTTCTTATTTTCTATTATGTGGTTAAAGAAAACATGCACTGGTAATGGTATATTAAATAAGGAAACAACATCTTCCTTGTGCTCAGCAGGAAATAACTAACAAATTCTTTTTCTGTTTTCTATCTCTAAAGAAAGCCCTCTGGGCCTCAGGGTCATTGGGAACTTTTTCTCCTTGGAGCACATTTACCCATTGCAAAATAGGGAAACTGGCATTTGGAGACTGTCATCAGGGCCGTTACATTGAGCAACTGTGGTTGAATAGTTACTTTGTTTAGCCAGTTCCAGCTCTAAGTGTGTCTAGGTTCTGAAAGGTGTGGTTCCTAGGGAGATCTAGAAAGTTGTGTTTTGGTGGGATAGGACTTTGGGATAGCATACTGTATAGAGGAAAATATTGTGCTTAACAGTTGCCACATGCCTTGGTAGCATCCACTGAGGGGTCATACTGGACCCCTTCTACAAGGTCCTCAGCAATGGCTAATTTTACTGCAACTGTGAAATGTTGATTTGAAGTCTGTACAGTCCTCCTGGTAATCGTCAGAGGGGCATTTTTACAGATCTAATGTGTGTCATTCATCCGAAAGAACTTCCTCTGGTGACAAAGAGTTGAATAAAATCTTTGCATTTCTGAGAAGATTGCAACACTATAACTAGTTGCATATATATATATGATTTTAAATGGTTTTATTATTAGCAGGATATAGTAGATAGCAAAAAAAAAAAAGCTCATTCTTCCTTTGCGACTTTCTGATATGAAGTTTTCTTTCAAAGTATAGTGTACTTTGTTGTTGAAGATGGAAAAGATGTATTCCTGGGGGATATCACATTCTTTAGGGTAGTTTTTAATTAATTTGACACCTAGATTCACATATTAGAGAAAGGTGGCCACAAAATTCAAAAGCGACTGCATATTTTTAAAATGCTGTTTATTTAAAGAATCTTTGCTTCCCCAGCCAGCTGGAAACCCAGCTGTGCTACAGCCTGAAGGTGGGAAAGTGAAACTAGGTTAGAAACTGACCAGTCCTGCCCAGCTGGGGCGGCTCAGTGGTTGAGCATGGACCTATAAACCAGGTGGTCACAGTTTGATTCCGAGTCAGGGCACAGGCCCAGATTGTGGGCTCAGTCTCCAGTGTGGGGCGTCAGGAGGCTGCTGATCAATGATTCTCTCTCACTGTTGATGTTTCTATCTCTCTCCCTCTCCCTTTCTCCCTGAAATCAATAAAAAAAAATATTAAAACAAAAAACTGACCAGTCCTAGTGGTGAGGCATACAAGTCTTGGTTATAGATTTAGGGGTAGGATTACCATCATAATGTCATTATTTCTTTCATTGGCTGCTTTCCTCAGCAGACTGTGATTCTTGTAGGCAGGAATCATATCTTTTTTTTATTTTACTTTTAAAATATATTTTTTATTGTGATAGTATTACAGATATCTCCCATTCTTCCTCCCCGCCAACACCATCTACCCCCCACCCCCATACCCTATTCCTGCCCCCAGGTCTTCACTACCCAATTGCCCATGTCCGTGAGCTATGCATATAAGTACAGTGGGGCCTTGACTTACGAGTTTAATTCATTCCGAGTTAAGGAGCTCCTTAACTCAAATTACTCTGTCAACTCAATGCAAAAAATCAGCGGAGAGACAGCTGGTATCTCAAAAAACTCGTTAGTCAGGACACTCGTAAGTCAAGGCCCCACTGTATATAAGTTCTTTGGTTTATCTCTTCTCATCTCCCCAACTCCATATCTTATACTTGAGTTCTTTTGTGAGAGAGAGAGTGTGTGTGTGTGTGTGTGTGTGTGTTAAAAAAACACACTGATTTGAGAGAGAGAAACATCGATTTGTTGTTCCACTTGTTTATGCATTCTTTGGTTGTTTCTTGTATGTGCCCTGACCAGGGATCAAACCTGCAACCGTGGGGTATCAGGGCGATGCTATCACCAACTAAGCTATCAGGCCAGGGCTATCTTTGAATTCTTGTTTCTCCTTGCTCTCCTACCCCCAGCATTAGATGCTGCCCCTGGCTTATAGTGGGACTATCATAAGTGTCTTTTGAATGGATGAAGTCAAGTGAGGTTAAAAAAGCAAGTTTCTATTAATACTGAAACAATCTTAACTTGCAGATCTGTGACACTACGTACTGTGCTGAAAAGCTGAGTTTGATGATAGCCTTTACCTGTGCTGTGGGAACCTTTCTTCCAAAGGAGTCATTGTCAGCTAGAGTACTTAACCCAAAGTGCTTAATCATTGTGCTGATTAGCATTAATGGGATTTGAGCTGTGGAGAAAAAGGTCTTGCTGGCTGGAGAAGAAAACCATCCAGTAAAATGCCTATCAGTTTGAATTAACAAATGGTAAACTATAGAGAGTGGTATATTAACTAATGGGGTGATTAACTTCCTCTTGGTCCCAATCCTCTTTACCATCTTATATTATTGAGGACATTTTAAATTTATTTCCTAACAGCAAATACATCAAGTTAGCTTTTTTCTTTATACAATTGTATTTATATTTTTGAATATATAACACACATATATGGCTCAAAATTTACATGATGAAAAGTCTTCTTCTCACTCTGTCCTCAGCTATCTGGCTCTAAGGCAATTGTAAAATAACATTATTAAAATGTGTATTTCTCTAAAATCAGAATGTTTTCCAAGTAGTCATATATTTTTTTAACAGATGGAGAATATTAATTTTGCCATTAGGATAATCTTATAGTAAATTCTTCACATGCAGTATTTTTTTTACTCTAACCCAAGATCTTAACCAGTACCCTACCCCACAAATATAACCTAGGGTCAGGAGTGAAAATACCAACTTACTTCTTAGATACTTTTCCATTAAGAAGTTTTCCATGACAATTAATTTTGTGAGTGAGTCTTAACTGGGATGCTCAAAGGAGAGAGCCAAAGATTTGGTACTGAGCTTTGGGGCTGCAGTTGTGCCCATACAGCAGTTCCTACTGTTTCACATTCTTGCTGATCTCACAATAGCATCCATGTGGGAAATCACAGGATTCCATATACGGGAAGAGAAAACTCCACAGTGCCTGATTGCTTTGATTTTCATTTAGAAGCCAAAGACCCAGTTGCTGATGAAGAGTTTGATTTTGACTATATTCCTTTACAGCTGATTTTGACTAGATTCCAGGGGGAATTAGCCCCTCAAATACTAGTTTGAAGTACTGTGTTTAAGGTAACTGATTTGAACATAGCATTAAAATGTCAGAGGATCAGGGAGTTGCCATTTGGATAAATGGGGAAAACACAAATACACAAATCTAAACAGTGAGAAGTCTTAACCCTTTTAATCATTTTGGTTTCATGGTCTGTGACAGTTTTGAACATTAATTTGGAAAAGGAATGATGATGTCAGTATCAATGAAGTCCCCTTCCTGCCCCCGCCCCCCTTGCAGTCTTCAACAACTTGTTCCTGAGTTCTTTTCAAGGTCTAAAGTGCTGTTAGTATAATTTATATATACAAAGGTAAAAGAAATTTCCCCCCAAATTTTGAGTTTGGTTGGATGTCTGTGAAATGGGGATTTTTGTCTCACTTGTTTCTAGTGATTTAACCTTCCTCTCCCACTTTATTGGAATTTGTACATAGAAATATATCCAGTTCATGAATTTCAAGAGATGATATAGGAAGTCTTTAGAAAACTGGGGAAAGTAGATGAATTGACTGGTGGAAATACTAAATTATGACAAATTTGAAAAAAATGACTGTCTTATGTGAAATGAAAGCCGAGTCCTTTAAAAAGAATAGCACACAAATGAGTCGTGGTGAGCTCCACAGAAGGCTGTAGGAACTGAAGCAAGCCTGGAGGGCCATTAAAGGCATTAGGATGACATGAAAGAAGACATGCTGTACCTGGGCAAAGGCTGGGCAGCTTTTGCCAATCTGGGGTCAAAAAGATAGGTTCACACGGACTTGAGATTATTTGCTGCTAATCAGCAGTGATGTTTTTGGTAATTATGAAATGAGGTTAACGTAAAGGCACCTTCTTTCTCTGGCTAGTTGCTGCCAGCAGAGTGTGGCATACAAGCTTTGTTCTACAATAACATTCCCTTCCCACTTTATACATGCAGTGAAATCCAAATAGCCTCTCCAGGGACCTTCCCTGGGACAGAGCCTGTAAGCTCTTCTCTGTGCCTCCGATCAGGACCTGATTGTGCTGCTTGCCTCCTGGGGTGGGGCTGGAGGTGGCTAACATTCCATTTACCCTTGCAGACCTCTCCAGAGTGGCTGAGGCACAGGATTCCTAGCAGGTTTCAGTATTCTGCTAGCAACGTCGCCCCCCAAGACATGATGTTTGGGTTACTTTTTATTTTCTCTTTAGAAACAGAATCCTAAATGGTTCTCTTTTTCCTTCACAGATTTCCTGCCCTGTGTTGAGGACATTGGCTCCCCCTCCTCTTTCCTTCCCTGGTCTGTTTATACAGACTGAGGATTTGTCTTTGTCCTTTAGGCTGGGATGTTTTACTTGGTCTTGATCTTGATCTTGGTCCAACTAATAGAAGCCAAGCTGAACTAACATTCCTCAGAACTGAGTGAATGAGAGAAAGGTCACCGCATAGCTAAATACCTGGTCCAGCCCATGGGGAAGTCAGGACATCATTCATTCGATTGTGGCAGTGATGTAATTTGGTACCCCAAGGTTGTACTACTAAAAAAGCTTTCTTTCAATTCTATCTTTCAAATGTTTGCTTCAACAAATATTTGAATATGTGCTCTGTGTCAACAACTAGGAGCCTTAGGGAAGTTGTATCAGACACAGTCTTTGTCATCAAGGAGCTTACAGTCTAGAACCGTGGTCGGCAAACTGCGGCTCTTTGGCCCCTTGAGTGTGGCTCTTCCTAAGCCTTAGGAGGACCCTAATTAAGTTAATAACAATGTACCTACCTATATATTTTAAGTTTAAAAAATTTGGCTCTCAAAAGAAATTTCAATCGTTGTACTGTTGATATTTGGCTCTGTTGACTAATGAGTTTGCCGATCACTGGTCTAGAAGTATAAAGATAGAATACTAGTAGTCATTCAATCCAGAGTATGATGAATGCCATAAGATATACCAACATACAGCCCTAGCTGGGTAGCTCAGGTGGGTAGAGCATTGTCCCAATATGCCAAGGTTGCAGGTTTCATCTGCAGTCAGGGCACATACAAGAAGCAACCAGTGAATGCATAAGTAAATGGACCAACAAATCAATGCACTGTCTCTCTGTCCCTCTCTCTGTCTCTCTCTCTCTCTCTCCCTCTCTCTTTCTCAAGTCAATAAATAACAACAACAAAGATATACTAACATATTGCTTTTGGGAGGAGGGGAAGAGTCATAAAGGGAAGATTATACCTGGTTAGAGAATTAAGGAAAGTTTCTTGGAGAAGTAGTTTGAGATAGGATTCTAATAAAGATAGATGAGGTGGAGGTGGCTTAGGGATAGAGAGGAAATTGACTGATTAAATCTACTCAATGAAGAGAAAGCAGTGTTCTCAGTAGCAGAGGGATGTGCTTGTAGTACAGAAAATAACCAGGGTGAAAGAGAAATGGGCAGGTGTTCCTCATTTTTTCTTATTCTTGGAGTTTTAGTATTTATGGCCTGTATCAATTATATGACACTTATCAATTTAATGCCATGCATTTTAATTATTTTTGATGGGTCAGTATCTTTTTTTAAAAAAATATATATTTTATTGATTTTTACAGAGAGGAAGGGAGAGGGATAGAGAGTTTGAAACATTGATGAGAGAGAAACATCGATCAGCTGCCTCCTGCACACCTCCCACTGGGGATGTGCCCGCAACCAAGGTACATGCCCTTGACCGGAATCGAACCCGGGACCCCTCAGTCCGTAGGCCGACGCTCTATCCACAGAGCCAAACCTGTCAGGGCAATGGGTCAGTATCTTATATCCTTCATCTTATTGTAAGATTTTTGGGAGCAGTAACTTAAAATATGGTTAAGTAAATATTTGATTAAGAAGGGAGTGAGCCCTTTTGCTTTCTCTACTGACCACTTATGACCTAGACAAATTTCAGGGTTCCTTAAATGACATCCCAGGCTAAGTGATAGATCAATCATGAAGAGCATATTCAGAGATTTTGATAAAGAACAGGAATTTTGCTTTCCAGTTATGATTTCTTTTCCATGGTAGTCCATCGTCTTATTTCCTTGCAAGTAATTCTTCTCAAGTTTTAGAATTATCTCTAGGTGGTTTCCCTCATACACATCAATATTTTGGCTTGTATTTCCTTTCTGTCTTGGTTAGTTAGCATTCTGTAAAATTGTCCAGTTTTACTTGCTATGTGAGCTTTATGGATATTCTCCATTCTAGTCTATCATTAAAATATTCAATTAGACTCTTACTGTGGCCATTCATGCTTCAAGTTGAATAGCTTAAGAGGTAAGAGGTCTGACCAGGTATCTCTGTAGTAAGCAGAGGTGGTTGTACCTTTTTGCCTAGTAGGCAGCTTGGGGGAGTCTGGAGGTCAGTTCTGGTTCTTAGATCTTTCTTTTTTCTAAAAGGGTAGGGAGTGGGAACCCAATGCTTCTTCATGTGCTGTGCAGAAGTATCTAGTGGGGGTCACGGAGCGGGGCTCTCTAGAGGGAGTTCTCTTCTAGCTCAGAAGTCCTCAGGACCACTAGTCATCACCTTGCAGAAGGCTCAGGATTTGTCTTTGTCCTCAGCTTCCTCAAGTGAGGGTCCCTCAGCTTCCCCAAGTCAGGGTCCCTCCCACTGGTGTCTGTGGCCATTAGTATAATCTCAGTATAGTACCCCATCATGTTGCTTAGGCCAGTAATGAATTTCACAAGCACTGCCCAATCAATGACTCTATTCTGGAGTAACTTTGTATGGCTTTAGAGTTTATTTACTAGTCAGGATGAACAAGTAGCTTCACTTGATGATCTGTCCTGTTTGAATTTCTGTTTCTGAATGAGAAAAACCAGCAGGGCTGCAGCCAGTGCAGCTTTCCCAGCATTGTCATTGTTGATTGGATTTCAGGGGGTGGGGTGGGAGGGGAGAATAACAAAAAAAATAGCTTTTTTAAAAGGAAGAAAAGAGTCTCAGATCACGACATGGCCCAATTGTCACAGAGTGAACCCAAGGCCCACAGGTGAAAAGCTTATTTTAAAGGACACTGGGGCTTCCAACGGCAGCCTGTCAGACTGCTTACTCCTAATTCTGTTTTTGTTTTCTTTAATTAAGTATATTTTTATTGATTTCAGAGAGAAAGGGAGAGGGAGAGAGAGAGAGAAACATCACTGATGAGAGAGAATCATTGATCGGCTGCCTCCTGCACGCTACCTACTGGGGATCAAGCCCACAACCTGGGCATGTGTCCTGATTGTGAATCGAACCCTGATCTCCTAGTTCATAGATGGATGCTCTACCATTGAGCCATGCTGGCTGGGCCAGTTGGTTTCCTTTTTATAGTCTGTTTTATTTCTGAGACCCTCTTACCTGGGGTTGTATTTCTCCCACTTTATTCCTCTGTGCTCCCCCCATTCCTATTTAGGGCTGCTGCCATACTTGCTTTTGTTATAAATGTAACAGCCATTTCTTAGCCCCCATTCCCAAGAACCAGAGGAGTTTCCAGAAATTTCTAGTACAAAGTTTCCAACCCTTCCTTGGACTTTAAGTTCTGATAGATTTTGTGGAAGGTAGGAACAAGGCCTGGGATTGGTACCTATGAGGGTGGAACCACATTTGACAAATATGGCTAAATTTCTCTCAGGTTCAGTTCTTTTGGACAAAACATGAGGTTTTTCCAAGAAGGCCTCTCCCATATTGCCGAGTCTCGTTTTTTTAATTTTTATTGATTTTTTAGAAAGAGGAAGAGAGATAGAGAGAGATAGATAGAAAGAGAGAGAGAGAGAGAAATATCAATTGGCCACTATCTCCCACATGTGCCCCAACAGGGGATCAAATGAATCTTGGGTATGTGCCCTGACTGGGAATTGAACCCGCCACCTTTCAGTGTACAGGACAATGCTCCAACAATGCTCCAACCAACTGAGCCACACTGGCCAGGGCTCAAAGTCTCATTTTCAAAAGGGAACACTTTCTCCAAAAAGTCTAGTAACATTCACTGGCCTCTTGGTGACATTAAATTGTCTTGGTCAAATACTGACAATAGTCCCTGTCAGATGACACATCTGAGGCTCAACCCAGATGATTCAGGTCAATAGTGAGAAGATTCTAGAATGTGGAGCCAGATAGTCAGGATGAAACAAGATATTGGGTGAAGCAAGGTATTGCCACTTCTGAGAGAAACTCCTTGCTGCTGGGAAAGAATCTAATTTGTAGGCTGAAGGGAGGCACATGGGTGGCCCCAGATAGGGAGGGAGCTTGCTGTCTTTGTTTCTCATTATGTAAATTATCTGAGTAGGTTTCCACTGTGCATGGTATGCACTCAGCTAACAGGGCAAATGGGAGCTGTAGCTGAGACTGGTTCCCTTGGGAATGCTGTTTTCACTTCTGCTGGTTTTATCCCAGCTTCTACTTTTGCCCACACATAGTGTGAGCTCTGTGCTTCTGTGTGGTGTTGCAGCCTCAGGGCCTCTGATGAATGGTCTGCCTTAGGCCCAGAGCTTGTTGTACAAAGTAAAAGTTAAAGGCATTGGTTCTAGGTTAGTTCTCAGAAGGGGTCACTTGAAAGTTTAGTACAGGGAACTGTGTCTATAAAAGGAAACATCAAGTTGGGTTGATGGTCTTCATTGGGCCAAAGTCATGAACCATACCTTTTAAAAGTAAATACAAGAGTTTGCTTTCCTCATCTCAGAAGTTAAATAACAGCCTAATCATTCCAGGTAGGGATAAGTCTTATCATTGTAAGAGGAGAATAGAAAAGGACAGCAGTGCTGCTCTGTCTACATGACTCAGGGTAATTCAGCAGACATTACTCTTCATCCTGTGGTTCAAAGATCACTTTCCTTGGAAGAATTTGTTACTAACACCTGTGGGGTTTGGGGAGTAGTCTCATGGCTGACTTGCACTTGACCTTTTCCCTCTTTTTTTTTTAATGTATTTTTATTGATTTTAGAGAGAAAGGAAGGGAGAGGGATAGAGAGATAGAAACATTAATGAGACAGAAACATCAACATTGATTGGCTGCCTCCTCCATGCCCCCTACCCAGGATTGAACTTGCAAACTGGGCATGTGCCCTGACTGGGAATTGAAAGAGTGACCTTTTGATACATGGGTTGATGCTCAACCACTGAGCCACACTAGCCAGGACCTGGTTCTTCTTTTTGACTGCCCTGTAAAGGCTATTAGTTCCTAAGGGACTGTCCTGGGTTCTCCTCTCAATTTATGTAATCTGTTGTTTTTTTTAAATATATTTTATTGATTTTTTTACAGAGAGGAAGGGAGAGGGATAGAGAGTCAGAAACATCGATGAGAGAGAAACATCAATCAGCTGCCTCCTGCACACCCCCTACTGGGGATGTGCCCACAACCAAGGTACATGCCCTTGACTGGAATGGGATCCTTCAGTCCACAGGCCGACGTTCTATCCACTGAGCCAAACCGGTCAGGGCTATGTAATCTGTTTTGAAGCTTCAACTATACAGAACATAGTGGTTAAGACTGCATGCTCTGGAGCCAACTTTGAAGGGTGAATCTTCGCTCTATGACTTAATAGCTCTATAACCTTGGGCAAATTAATTAACTTCTTTGTGCCTCAGGTTCCCCAATTGTTAAATGGTGCTAATAATAATACCTACCTCTTAGCATTGTGATAAGGATTCACTGAGTCACTTCCTGAGAAGTACTTAGAACAGTATCTGCTTGTAGAAAACATTTAATGCAGAGCAACTGCAATTACTATTATTGTTATGTCTATTGGTAGTGGAAAGAGAATGGCTTTGGATTCTTATATTAAATTCATCCTTACTAGCTATATGAACTTTGGAAAATTCTCTTAATCTTTCTGAGTCCCAGTTCCCAATTGCCTATGGCACATTGTTTCAGTTATCTATGGTTGCATAACAAACCACCCCAAAGGTAGTGGCTTCAAACAGCAACACTTATTAGTTATTGTCTCTCATAGTTCTAGGGATTTACTGAGCCCAGCTAGAAGGTTTAGTATCTTTTTTTTAAAAAAAAATGTTTTTATTGATTTCAGAGAGGAAGGGAGAGGGAGATAGAAACATCAATGATGAGAGAGAATTATTGATCTGCTGCCTCCTGCACACCTCACACTGGGGATTGAGCCTACAACCTGGATATGTGGCCTGTCCGGGAATTGAACCATGACCTCCTGGTTTATAGGTTGACTCTCAACCACTGAGCCACGCAGGCCAGGGCAGTATCTTTTATGTAGTCTTAGTCAGATGGTGGCTGGGCAGTCAGACAAGTAGCTGAGATGGGGCCATTTCAAAGTTTCCTTTCTGACAGGTTTAGCAGTTGATTCTGGCTGGTTTTCCTCTGGGAGCTTAGCTGGGGCTGAGAACCAGGGGCCTTGCCTGAGTGTCCTCATAGATTGGTGGCAAGATCCAAGTGTGAGCATCTCAGGAGAGGGCCAGGCCAAAGCAGTATTGCCTTTTATGATCCAGCCTCCGAAGTTACTAGCATCACTTCCACCACATTCTTTTAGTTAGAAGAGAATTAGTAAGATCTGACCAGGTTCAAGGGGAGTGGAATTAAACTTAACTTCTTGGTATAAAGATTGTCAAAGAATTGTGGATATGTTTGATCCTCTGGTCACAAATTATTTATATTCCTCACACATGAAAAATACACTCATCCTCACCCAAGATCCTCCTTCCTGAAAAAAGTCTCATCTATTATGACTGGCTTAGGCTCGGGAGCCGTGGTCTCCTCATCTAAATTAGGTCTAGGTCTCTAATGTAGTTCCCTGAGTAGAGCAATTTGAATGCTGTTCCTCTTGATCTGAAATGAATTAACAAGACAAGTTATCTGTTCCCCCTCCCCCCGAATCCTGGAACAGACTTAGGATAACTGCTATAGATGCCCCTTTTTAAATATTGGTAATTCTTAAACATTTTAAAACAATGTTATTTATATATTTTTTACTTTGAATTTTAAAATAATTTCAGACTTAGAAGAAAGTTACAAAAATAGTACAAAGAATACCCTTTGCCCAAGTTCCCCAAATTATACAACCATATAAAATGATCAAAACCAGGAAATTTATAGTATTATTTATAGTATTGATGCGAAACTATTAAACTAATCTATAGACCTCATTCAAATTTTGTCAGTTATCTTACTAATAACCTTTTGCTAGTCCAGGATCCAAACTGGAATCTTATATCACATTTAGTTGTCAAGTCTCTTTAGTCTTCTATCTGGGGTAGATGTTACCATTTAGAAAGAGGGAAGCCAGCAGTCATAGTCTGTAGCAGTTCTGAAACCCAGCTCACTACATGAGGATGCTCAGTCCTGCTGCCTGGGAATGATTCTCCACTGTTCTCGGTTCTACCCCATGGGCTCCTGGTTTGGCCCTCTGAATGATCTTTTCTTCTTCATAAAATATAGCTTGTGTTTGCAGTTAGCAGTTTTCTCAGTTTTCTATGTTCTTTAGTTAGTCAGGTGTGGCCATAAGAGGAGACACAGGAGACGAAACAAAATAAACAACCAAGTTTACTAAACTCACAAGGGGTCACTGTCTGCCACATAGGGTCACAGGGGAAGTACCAGATTTTGGTCAGGTGACAGATGACAAAGAAGGGGGGCATTAAGTTAGAGTCTTTTTTTTTGCTTGTTTGTGTGGGGTTTGTGTGTGTGTGTGGTGTGTGTGTGTGTTTACTAGATTACTGGTTTATTACAAAAGGATATAACTCAGGAAAGCCAGATGGAAGAGATGCACAGGGAAAAGAATGGGAGAAGGGTGCAGAGCTTCCATGCCCTCTTCAGGCACCACTTTCCCCCTATGTCCATGTATTCACCAACTTGGAAGCTCTCTGAACCCTGTCCTTTTGGGAAAGGGCATGGAATTTTGAAGGAATACAAGTCAGTCCAAAACATTGTCCTTGAAGATAAAAAAACAAAAAAAAAGTTTTAGTTGTAAAATATACACAACATAAAATTTACCATTTTAACCATTTTAAGTGTACAGTTGTATGGCATTAAGTATATCCACATGGATCTGCAGTCCAAACCATTAGGGTTTTCTTGGGGAAGGCAAGGAGGGCAGGGTGACAACTTAGGATTGGCAATATGAGTAATTTTCATGGGTTCTAAACTGTCGGGGTTGTCACCATCACCGGTGGCCTGATATCTGGTCCTGGAATGATTAAGGGTTAGATTAGAGGAGGAATGGCTCTGGATTGGTTAGTTTGCATGTGAAAAGCATGCTCTGGCTGAGTCCTTTGCTATTTCTAAGTGGCTAGACCTGAGGGGCAGTCTCTTCCCAGAGAGGGTTTTTTAAGATGTCAAAACATCAGCCTATATAGAAAATAAAAACTATCTACAGTACACGCAGCCTGTTTCCTTCATGTAGAAGTTTGGGAGTCAAAGGCATCTTTTCATTTCATACTGCTTGCTTCTTTTAGTCTAAGCTGGCAGTGTTCCTGCTAGTACACTTTTAAAAAATATTTGTGGTTTGCCTATGAATCTTATCGGGGTTTACTACCTTAGACAAAAGCCACATTCTTAAATCTTATCAAAATAAACTCTTCTCTACCCTGAGACTGCTGTGGGGGAACATCCTTCAGATTACCGGAATCCCTGTTCTTTAATGGGAAGGACCTGGAGGGCACCTCCTTAGGATCCTTAGAGGGCCTTTTGTCTCTCTCAAAGATTCTTTGAGGCATTGCCTTTGATCTTCCTGAGTTCTTAACAAAAGATACAATCCAAAATGTCTCAAACTGATCTCATTATCTTCTCCTTACCATATTCTAAACTGTCTAGGATGACCATCTTAGATAACATTGATCTAGTCTTTCAACCATTAGAAACCTCAAAATCATCTTTGGTCCCTTTCTCACCTTCATTCCCTATGTTCAGTATATTGGCAAATCATGGCAGTTTTTACTACAGCAAAATATCTTCAGTTCAATTCTTTTCATTCATGGTGCTCTAGTACATGGGTGGGGAATGTCCGGCCAGCGAAATCATTTGGTCTGGCCCTGCCAAGGCATTAGGGGTGAGTTAATTAAATGTTTGACCATATGTAGCAGGCTAATATTTTTAAATATATATTTTTATTGATTTTAGAGAGGAAGGAAGAGGGAGAGAGAGATAGAAGCATCAATGATGAGAGAGAATCATTGATCGACTGCCTCCTGCACACCCCCTACTGGGAATCAAGTCCACAACCTGGGCATGTGCCCTTGACCGGAATCAAACCCGGGACCCTTCAGTCCAGAGGCTGACACTCTCTATCCATTGAGCCAAACTCCCTTGACCGGAATCAAACCCGGGACCCTTCATTCCAGAGGCTGACACTCTCTATCCATTGAGCCAAACCAGCTAGAGCTAGCAGGCTAATTTTTAAGTTTATAATTTTGTATGGTCCTCAAATGATGTTATAAATATTCAAATGGCCCTTGGCAGAAAAAGGTTCCTCACCCCTTGCTCTAGTTGGGTACTTATTTCTTACCTAGACTGTTATTGTAGCTGCTGAATGGAATTTTCTTATTTTCAGAGTCTCTGCTCTCTTCTAGCTATAGTGTATAGATGGAATTAGCTTTCTAGAACAAATTAATGATCTCTCCCCAACCCAGAAATCTTCAATAGCTTCTTATTATCTGCAGACTAGGGTGAAAACTCTTTCACATGGCATGCAAGGACTTCCACAATTTGACCCCTACCTGCCTTTAAGCCTTTAACCCACTCCTCCACACTTACTATTTGTTATAGCCAAAATGTACTGTTTTGAAAATTTTTAACACATTTTACATTTTCCTTCCATAGTGCTTCTGTGCATTCTGTTTCCTTGGCTGGTTATGTACTTCCTGTCCTTCTCAGTCAGTTGCTAGCCTCCCCATCCTTCAAGGCTCAGCTCAGATCCTACTTCTCCTCAAAGCTCTTTCTGGTTCCCTCAGTCCTAATGAGTCATGACATCCACTGTGTTTTGGTAGCAGTTCATAGCTCTTTCTGTAATCATACTGGTCTGTTCTAACACTTAGCATAGTCAGATGGGGAAGGAGGGCATGTGTGTATGGTCCTCCAGACTGTGAGCTTCTTGAATGCAAAATGAAACTGGAGCAAAGGATGTATCTATTTATTTTTGTGTGTGTGCCTTATATAACTTACATGGCTAACAACTGCTTGGTGACTTGAAAAGAGAATGAATTTTAATTTAGGCATTAAACTGGCAGTTGGGAACAAGCATCTGGTTCATGGGAGGAGATTGGCCTAGGCATGTAAAATGTTGGTAGAGCTAACAAAGTGGTCAATTGAGGCAGCCACTTTAGATGAAAATGGGGAGTTGGTTTAGATAAAAAGTGTGACATTGACTCTTTACTTGTCATGGTTCCTGCTGTTTATAATAATCAAAACCAAATCTATGATGTGTGAATTGGAGTTTGTTTTATTAGCCTCTATGGGAAGCACCTTGAAAATATTATTTAGGGATATTCAGGAGAATTTAACTGTTTTGTATACCACTGTATTCTTATCACCTTCATGGTATTTTGCATGTAATCAGAGCTAAATAAATATTAGTTGAGGAAAAAATGAGAGAAATGATTTCTTCTCCTTTGTGGCTCTAGGGCACCTATATGTGCCCTACCCAAGGAACAGACCCAGGAGGGCTTGTTCAAAATCAGCTCAAGTTAAGAGAAGACTTATTTGTCACAAGTGATTTCTCCAGGGTCCTGTTGATACCCAGAGCATTCTGCTTTGCCACAGAGGGGTGGGAGATGTTAGGGCCTTAGGACGTAGAGAGGGTGATTGGTAGCATGTGAACGGCAGAATTGCCATCTGAATCAGGCAGTAAGAGCGACAGGAGCTTCTGTTAGGTGGCCAGGAGGAGAGTGTGGGTTGTGTCCTTAGTTAAGGAAGAGGAAACTGTTCAAGCTTTGTCAGGTTTTTTATTGTTGTTTTATTTTTAAATGATGAGAATCCTTCCTGTAAATCAGCCTCCCCAGGTCCAGACTCAGCCCACTGCTTTCTGTATGATCTTTTTCGGGCTGCACTTATACCCTGGGCTTTGTTTTGAGCTGACAAATGGAGGTCTCTTTTTCAGCTGTGAGAACTGGAGTGGAGGGAGTGTTTCGAGCCAATTCGATAAGTGGCATGGGTTTATAGTTTTTCTTTGAAAATTTTAGCAAAATCCTGGGCTGAGGGACAGTCTGGATGTCTGGAATACTGAATTTCTTTCTTGAAGAGAGACTTCCCCTGTATTCCATTCTGAGTATCAAACCCAAGAAGCCTCTCTGAGTCTGTGATTGTGATAATTGGATGGGAGGGATTGGGGCAATTTAGGAAGATGATGGGGGCCTGACCTCTTCCTGCCTTTGAAATCCATAAAGGAGGGAGAATGGGGAAAATGATGAATAGTTGATCAAAAAATGGGGAGTGTTCCTCCTAAATTAGGACAGCTGGCTCAGTAACAAAATTGTTTTACTCTGTTAATGGCCCTCAGAACCAGATGCTATGGAAACAGAAATTAAACTACGACTTTGAAAAAAAAAAAGAAAATAAACGACAATTTTGGGCAGCTCTCTCCATCCGGTGAGGACAGTGTAACCTCTTCTCTCTGCCCTTGCCCAGCTGTGCATTCCTCTAGGGAAGTCTCAATAGTCTGAGAGAGGGGGCTTGTTGGGCTCATGTCCTAGACTTCAGGGAAGGGGTAGATTCAGTTGAGAAGAGTCTCAGGGCATGTAGGTTTTGCATCTGTTTGATCTTTGGCTTGTCCTTGGAGACACTGTGCCTTGCAGGTTTTGGTAGAGTTAGCTCAAGGTGACCTCCCTCCACTCAATAGATAGGAGAATTGGCCTGCTTGGTCTCTCCATATCCCTGAGAACCCAAATTTGCTACAGGGTTGGGTGAACCATATGGCAGCCTAGATTACAGTGATTGTTGGCGTTTGTCAACAGAGAGCGCAGGCTTTTTGGCTATAGTTAATCCCCCAGGTAGGGTTGCCACACCATCTGTGAACACAGCATATAGGATCAGCTAGATGGGTATGCAGTCCTGCTCTTATCCACTCCCTGCTTCCCAAAGAAAGGAGAGGCAAGATCATCATCAAATATTAACTAATAGATATGTGGTGTGTGTTTTGGTGTGTTTTTTTTTTTTTGGTGTGTGTGTGTGTGTGTGTGTGTGTGTGTGTGTGTGTGTTTAGCTCCTTTATTGTTCTTTTCATTGAAGGATGCTAGGGAGGTCTAGTAGTCATGTATCTTGCTCTGGAAAGGTTTATGGTCTAGTTGGGGATATGAGATTAACGTGAATCAGTAACAAGCAACATAAAACAAAAGGTACATAATAGTTGCAAAGAAGGAAAATAGACTAAATAATTCAGAGATAGGGGAGATCAATTAGGCCTGAAATTTTCCAGGACAGAGTTAGGACTGGAGGTCAGTCTCAAAGAATGAATAGGTTTTTGTGATTTAGGAGGATAAGGGAAAGGCTTCTAGGCTTTAAGAACAATATGAGCAGAGGAGACAAGCATGATGTCTTTATAGGACCAGAAGGAGATTAGTGTGGTTGGGGTAGAGAGAGAGAGATAGGGGAAGTAAGATTAGGAAAGAAGGGCAGGACCAGATTACAGGGGGTCTCCAGAGACAGGCAAAGGAGTTTGGACTAGGTTCTGGGAATGATATGGTGCTATTGTAGGAACTGGTACAGAGATATGATATGAAGAGAGGAATGTTTGCAAATACTTTGAAGACACAATTTCCAGTGGACTGGAGTTGGAGAGAGATAAATGTTCAAGAGATCAAGGAGGGCGTTATAAAGTCCTTGAAGCCCTGGAAACTAGGGGAAGAGTTAGGAAAACTACACGATTTCTTTTCAGATTCTATGAGACTTGGCGATGAGCTGGGTATTAGGCATGAAGGAGAGAAAGGGGTCAAGGTTTGATCTTGGAAAGCTGGGAAAAATAATAGTGTCATTAACAAAAATAGGGAAGTTGTAAGGAAAAGTAATTTTAAGGGAGAAAATGATGAGCTTGGCAAACATTTTATTTACTTGACAAATACTTTTGTGACACAATGTATTTAGCATTGTGCTAGCCACTTTATAAATGCTAGCTCATTTCATTCTCATAATAACCATATGAAATAAATACTGTTATTACCCTCTTTATTACAATAGGAAAAACACAAGCATAGAGAAGTTAAATAATTTGCCCAAGATCATGAAGCTATAAAGAAATGGCAGAGCCAGGATTCTGGACCCAGGCAATTTATGCTAGGCTCCCTCTTGTTACTGAGAGACCCACATAGAAAATACAGTAGATAGTAGGAGACCAAATATTTTGGGGGGTATTTCCTTTTTGCAGAACTCTTTGCAGGAAATGTAACAATGAATACAATGTGACTATACCATCAAGGAGCTTGTAAAGTTCTAGTGAGGGAATGGCTAATTGTCAAATCATGGTCAAGGGTACTAAGTTTTTTGCTACAAGAGAGGGTAGCACATTAAGAAGTAGAGAAGATGTCTACGGCTATACCCCCCTGAACGCGCCCGATCTCGTCTGATCTCGGAAGCTAAGCAGGGTCGGGCCTGGTTAGTACTTGGATGGGAGAAGAGTGCCCGGCTACAAGAGAGGGTAGCACATTAAGAAGTAGAGAAGAGTGCCCAGCAGTGTAGGTCAGCAGTTGAGTGCTGACCCAGGAACCAAAAGGCTACGATACCATTCCTGGTCAGGCCACATGTCCCGGTTGAGGGCTGGATCCCCATTTAGGGGGCACGCAGAAGGGAGCTGATTGATAATATTTCTCTCTCATTGATGTTTCTATCTTTCTATCCCTTTCCCTTCCTCTCTCTCTCTCTCTAAAAAAAAAATCAATAAAAAACATTTAAAAAAGGAGAGAGGAGGATAAATACATATCTAGTTAGAGATATCAGAAAAAACTCCAAGGAGAAGGAGATAAGATTAGGGATAGATCTTGAAATATGGGTAAAGCTGGACTTTGGTAGTTGGTAGGAGGGGCAGGTCATTCCTGGTAGAGATAAAAGTTTGAAATAAATTGTGGAAGAAAGAAAGTTAAAAACATTTGGAACCAGCACACTGCACAGTACCTAGCTCAGTAAATGTTTGACCTGAACTAGGATGAGAGATGGTTTCACTAGGCTGTAACATAAAGCATGAGTTGGAGAAGCAGTAAGAGAGAAGGTTAGATATCCAGTTTTCCAGTGCCTTTTATTGAAGATTAAAGACACTGTCCTTTCTCCATTGTATTTTCTTGTTGAAAATTAATTCACCATATATACCTTCTTACAAATGATTCATGAAAACAAACTTTTAAAAAAAATAAAACAGTACCAGTCAACTTAAAAAGAGAAAGAGCGAGAGAGAAAAGGCTGGGGCTCCCTTGGTAGAGAGCTGGAGCCTAAGTGGGGATGAGACTGGAGAAGTGCAAGTCCATGGCCTACAAATGAGGAGGGGATAGCCAATGCTGGAAGAGCAGAGGACCCCTGGAGGGAAGACTGGGAAAGAAAGAGCTGAGGGTTGAGGATGGTGCCTTTTGTTGTTACACATGTAGATATGTCGGCTATTCTTACTTTGGGAGGAGCCCGAATATTTCCTAAAATGAGGCCTCTTGGTTTGTGGGATGTGATTGTTCCTCTTCTAGATTGGCAGACCATTTCTGGCTCTCTGCCTCTGTTCTTCAGGTGTCTCCCAGTTACCTGGGGTAAATGAAGTTCTCGTTATCCTTGTCCCCTAAGTAGATGAAGACAGGACTCAAGAAGGAATTAGCTAAATATGAGGCCATGCTTACGTTATAGGTGCAGAGGTGATATTTCAGGGAATCACGAGTTCCTAGTGTGGTATGAAAATTAAGTGGTTGAGATTATTCTCAGGTCATGGGCAGTCACTTCCAGAGGCTAGCAAAGCTTGGTCTATTCTAAGTAATCCATAACCCTGTAGGCACTTAAGGATCATTCTTAGGAAAACAGTGTTGAGTAGAGACAGAACTTACAAATACAGAGGTCAGGCATTACTCACAGACTTCTTCCTTGCCTCAGACTTCATCTTATAACACAGAGAGCACAGTCCGAGGAGAGAGATGTCAGTGTAAACTCCAATTTGCCACTTTCTAGCTCTGTGATCTTGGGACAGCTGACCTTTGTGAGTCTGTTTCCTTCACTGAAAAATAGGGTGATATTTGCTTTTCTTACCAACAGGGATATTGTGAGGCTTAGAGAAAATAATGTCTGTGAAAGTGCTTGTGGATTGCAAAGTGCTATATTGGAGTGTGCTGTTATTACTACAACTGTTAACCAGTTTGTTCACCCTTAAATTCATGCTCTGAGAGTGCCTTTTGCATAACTTCTATATAGTTCCTCTGCCAAGGACTTAAAGAGCCAGGCCTCAGAATGGGAGTTTGAGACTTGAGATGCACAGCAAAAAATATTTCCCCAGGCAGACATATTCTATTTCATTGGCTCAATGATGCACTTCCCCCCATCCTGTCCATTAATATCTCTGAAATGTGGCTGTGCTTTATACTTGATGGTATAGTAGTTTTGATGAATTAGGCTCTTTTCCTGGAGCCACATGGGCCACATACACAACTTTCTTTTTTCTACATGAATTGCTAAAATGCATGGGGGCATTTTGCTGCCTCAGTAACTGTAGAATTCAGTCTGACTTTGAGCATTTTGCTATGTGTCTCATTGCACAGATCTCTGGAAGCAGATGTTTGGCTTGAACATATATGCCTCGATCTCGGAACACAACCTGCCTGTTGATTAAAAAAACAACAACAACCTCAAATGGCAATTCTCTTGTTATCCCCTGCTTCCTTCTAAAAGTGGAAGGAAAGATGAATTTTGGAATGGGTAGTTTATATTACCCTACGTTTGACTGTCTTGGGCCCTCGGGTGTTAGAAGGTGAAAAGCTGGGTCTCCTATCCCTGTCCTGTAAACCCCTAACATAAACCTTTCCAAGTGACAAGCCAAACAGGCCAACTGATACAATTCTCCATGAAGCTTCTCTTCAGAATGAATTCTGTTCTTGTTTCTTTTACCTTTGAAACTCTTCAGATTCAATTGCAAATTCTTAATACCAATTTTTGTTTCATCTCCTATGGATTATCTGCTGTGGACTTTCTACCTTTTGAGTTGAAGGGCAAGGAGACTTCTGAGCCACTTTCCTCTTGCCCTCTCTTATAGGATCAGGGAATGTAAACCAAGAACTTGGAGTTACAAATGTAAACCCTCAGGTAAAACAGAGTAAGTAAAAAAGAGGCACTAACATTTATTGAGCATGTACTTTTGCAGACATGACTTCATTTGATTCTCACAACAACCTAGTGTTACATCTAGGAACACTGAGGCTCAGAACAATTAGGTGAGTTCCTAGCTGGCCACTCTAGTTATGAGTGATGGAATTCTTTTGAATCCATGCTTTCTAGGTAGAGACAGTCTGAAAACAGAGAAGTGATAGGGGATTCCTTCTCGTACTGTTTATTACTGCACACAGTGGTGCAGGTCACCTGTGTCCTGGCCACACCATCCCCGTGTGGGTTAGCCTGGAGAACACACTCGTAAAGGCAGAGCTGCTGCCTCACGTGGGCCTTGGCCTGCTGATACGTGCTTTCTGGGTTCACTCCATCTTGAAGCCCTCCAGCAGACAGATCACAATGAGGGCGTGTCCCGTATTTATTTCTTCTACCCTCACCCCACCCACCCACCATCCCTCCACTCCCCCCACTTAGCACACATTTATACACCCAGATGTCCGACTTCTCCATCCATCATTGATCCAGCTACATGCCTGTCCATCCACCCACCCGTGCACACATCTTTGTGCCCACTTGCCCATCCATGGCTGCTTCCAACTCTCCCAGCAAGTGCTCTCCCGCACCAGTCCTGTGCCGGTCCTGTGCTAGGGTCACGGGGCATGCAGAGATTAAAATGAATTAAGTTTACAATGTTCAAGAAAATCTTGGTCTAAGTCTGTATTCACTCCAGGTCACCTTCCAGGTGACTATTTGTTGAGCTCCTCCTATCAGTCAGGTGTTTCAGGCACTGGGCACAGATAGACACTGTTACTCTACCCCCTCCCACTTTACAGACGAAGAAACTGAGGCTCAGAGGTTATAGTGCAGTGGTTCTCAACCTTCTTAATGCTGCGACCCTTTAATACAGTTCCTCATGTTGTGGTGACCCCCAACCATAACATTATTTTTGTTGCTACTTCATAACTGTAATTTTGCTACTGTTATGAATCGTAATGTAAATATCTGATATGCAGGATGTATTTTCATTGTTACAAATTGAACATAATTAAAGCATAGTGATTAATCACAAAAACAATATGTAATTATATATGTATTTTCCGATGGTCTTAGGTGACCCCTGTGAAAGGGTCGTTCGACCCCCAAAGGGGTCGCGACCCACAGGTTGAGAACCGCTGCTCTAGAGATTGAAAAATTCTGTGTTGTTTTGCCCCCTGCCTAACTCTGGAAGTGGGCGGGTGATCAAGACCCTTGGCTGGAGCAGGGCTGTGTTTCTCAGCTTCTGATTGGCCCTCTGGCCCCTGTTTCCAGAGCCTCTTGATTCAGGTCAGATGCTGCTTGGTGCCCTAGAAATAACCGGGTTTCTAGCCCAGCATGACTCCCTTGAGCCCCTGGGCCTGCTAGGGCAATGCTTGCAGCACCTCATCACAAAGGTGTGTTTATTTCTATTATGTCATTTGCTTATTATAGGCAGCCTGCTAAGTATCAGTTATCACCTTCGTGTGTGGTTCCTGCCTTTTCTTCTCCTTATGTCTTCCCCAATGCTTTGGGGACTCCAGGCAACAAAGACCGACCTAGGAGCAGCATTCTAAATAGGCTCCTTCTACAATTCTTCACTTGGAATTAAGCTTTTCTGCCAGTTTCCCCTGGGGATAAGCTTTTGTTAAAAGCACTGGCACTGTAATTGAGCATCCTCTCTGTGGTCCACAGGAGGAGTGACTCAAAGGGTTAGGAAGAGAGCAAATTAGGAGAGCAGGTCCTGGATTGGGGGTGGGGTGGGGTGTATTAGTTTGGATCTGCAGGAGTCAAGTGCTGATCTGGGGTTTGTGTTTTGGCCTCTGTGGTCTGGTCTTCTGCCTTCTATGACCTTGATAAGCACGTGCCCTTTTAAATCTTCGTGTGCTGTTTCTGCACAGTGGCCTAAGAAATGCATATTGAACCCTGGTCCTAGAGTTACAGTCATGGCTATGAGAGTGAACTGGAGAAACTGCCCCAGATTCCAGTCTTAAGGGACCTATAGGTTTGATGCCTGGGCAGTGAGTGACGTGGGAGGCATCTCACTGTAGACTATAGTGTCAAATAACAGCTTAGTCTGTTAGGCAGCGAGGCAGCCTCTGCCCCTTTCCAAGGAGTGGCCTTTCCCCCTCCTAACATATCCATCTGATCTCGAATCTGCATGCTGCCACTTTGTGACTTCTCTTCTACTCTATTGCTGTTCTCAGTCATTTCCCCAGATTTGACCTGGTCATACCTAGGACATTTCCCAGAGGTCCTGTCACATCACCTGTGGACAACTGGGCTTGAAGTAGCTCCTATTTGGCCTTGTTCTGACTCAGGAGCTGGGCAGAGGAGGAAATGTCATTTGTATTAAGTGTTAAGATGGGGCCTACAGAGGCTGTATGCTTCCTGAAATCTACGTTGTTCACCAAGAACATGTAAACCTATAGATTCTGAGGTTTGTCTGGAAGACAGCAGAGCTGACTTTATGACTTTGTGTGTTTGGAGGGACAAGTATAAACTGATATTTTTACTCACTCATCCTCTCCTCCTCCCTTCTGAAGCACCAAGGACCTGTCTCTTGTTGCCTGAGGCTGGTCTTCCAGCTCTGCCCTGTACTCCATCCCTTCCCACCTTCTCAGGAGCCTTACACTGTCTTTTCTTCCTCTCAACTGTCCTGTCTGTCTTCATCTCTGCTGAATCCTTTCTCTCCATTTTACAATATACTCAAGTCTCTCCCATCTGTTCTTTTACAGACAAGCATCTTTTGCCCTAACTGGTTTGGCTCAGTGGATAGAGCGTCAGCCTGTGGACTCAAGGGTCCCAGATTCGATTCCAGTCAAGGGCATGTACCTTGGTTGCGGGCATATCCCCAGTGGGGAGTGTGCAGGAGGCAGCTGATCGATGTTTCTCTCTCATCGATGTTTCTAGCTCTCTATCCCTTCTCCCTTCCTCTCTGTAAAAAATCAATAAAATATATTTTAAAAAAAGACAAACGTCTTTTTAAAAAATATGTTTTTATTGATTTTTTTTAGAGAGAGAGAAAGAGAGAGGGAAAGACATAGAAACATTGATGCGAGAGAAACATCTATCTGAAAGAGAAACATCAATCGGCTGCCTCCTGCATGCCTCCTGTTGGGGATTGAGCCCACAACCTGGGCATGTGCCCTGACTGGGAATTGAATCGATGACCTCTTGGTGCATGGGATGATGCTCAACCAACTGAGCCACACCAGCCAGGCACAGCCAAACTTCTTGAAAGAACAGTCTAAACACCTTGTCTCTATTTCAGGACCTCTCCTCTCACACCCATTTGGCTTCTTTCCCAATACCCACTCCATCAGAACTGCTCTAAGTGAATTCCACATTCCTAATCCTGCTAGACTATAAGCTCCTGGCGGCAAAGACTGTGCGTGTCATAGTCACAGCTATCCGCCCAGTCCTAGCACAATGCCTGGTATATAGTTGGCACAAGGATTGCTTATTTTTATGAATAAATGACAGCTGAGCTGGGGATGAAGGGTTAAGATGAATTTGCAGGGAGGTATATGTAGACAATGCTGTCTTCCCAAACTATCAAGTTAGAGAAGTCCATAATAGTTCCGTTTTATGAGAATCCTATAGTTAGATTATTTGGTTCAAAATGTAATTTTTATGTGTGTGTGTTTTTGAATTTTTGTTAAGAGTTTATTTGAGCCAAACTGACGACATATGTTAGGGAGCAAGATCTCAAATACTCCCCCAAATTTTAGTTTTATTTTTTTTCCAAATTTTAGTTTTAAATATGAGAAATCAAAGGCCCAGATAATGAAATCACTTGCCGAAGGTCATAGAATGAGATAGTAGCAGAGTTTTCTAACTCCTCCTGCCTGATTTCCAAGTTGGCGCTAGCTCTCCTGCACCACCACCACCCTTCCTGCCTCTCTTACAGGTGACAGGCTGTATGTTCACCAGTTGCAAGCAGGGCTCTGGCATCAGGAAGGCTGGTTGCTTCCTTCCTGACTTGAGGGTGTGGTAGGTAGGAGCAGCCTGTCCCACAACTGCAGCATAAGGAACCATTTCACTCTCCTGCCCCCAGTGTTAGAAATGAATGATGGGCTGCAAAGGCATCTGAGCCAATGCCAGCCTTACCTATTGAGATGTGGAGCCCTGAAAAGAGAAGCACAAGGGATGTGTTTGTTGAAGTAACTTGATTTTCCAGTTTCTAGGTTATCAGAATTTGGTGAACCAAAGCCTGACATTGGAGCTAAAGCTTATGAGAGCCTGGTTTGCATGTATTACTTATGGACTTACTGTGTGCCCACCTGGAAACTCTATCTATGTGGCCTGATGGTGAAGCCTTAGCTAAAGCCTGCAGGGAAGGCCATCTTTATTTAAAAAAAAAATTAAATTGATTTTAGAGAGAGGAAGGGAGAGAGAGAAATATTAATTGCTTGCCTCCCAAAAGTACCCTGACCAGGATTCGAACCCACAACCTGGGTATATGCCCTGAATGGGAATTGAATCTGCCACCTTTCAGTGAATGGGACAATGCTCCAACCAACTAAGCCATACCAGCCAGGGCAGGAAGCTCATCTGTAGTAAGGTGGCCCATCCTCCATCGTGTTTACCTGGCCATTTCATTCTAGTCTTTGAGAATTACATCCTAAAAGATCCAGAAATGGAAAGCTCCAGGCTGGGAGTGGCCATGGAATAAACTTGGAATATGAATCTTAGAATAATGCTGGCACCTCACATTTCCAGTCTCATCTCACTCATCTTCCGTTTTTTTTCTATCTATTTTATTTAACCAACATTTATTGAATTTTCATTTCTGTCCTGGGTACTAAGGACACAAAGATTAATAAGTCACATCCCTACCCCTGGGGAGCTCACAGCTTAGTGATAGACCATTCATTTATTAATTCACTTGCTTATAAAAAACATTTGGTAGGCATCTGCTGTGTGCTAGGCATTATGCTGGGCTTCCTCATTCATGCAGTAATATTTGAGTCTCTCCTCTATATCAGGACTTCTTCCAGGTGCTTGGAATATTAACAAGCAAAAATCTCTGTCTTTATGGAATTTACTTTCTGGTGGGGAGAGATCAATAATATAGAATATACATAATAAATAAGTAAATTGAATAGTGTTTAGAATTGATAAATACTGTAAGAAGAAATAAAGAACAGAAAGGAGCAAAGGGAGTGTGTGTGTGTGTGTGTGGTGGGGGTAGGGGGGGGTTGCAATTTTAAATAGGGTGGTTATAATAGACCCAAGTGACATTAGAGAAGAGATTTGAAGGAGGTGAGGAAGGTAGAAATATGGTATTTTGGTGAAAGAAATTTTAGGCAGAGGGAATTCCACCTACGGTAGAAGCATGACTGGCAAGTTTGGGGAACAGCGGAAAGGCCCATATATCTGGAGTGGAATGAGCTAAGGTTAGAGAGGCAACGGGTGCCAGGTCAAGTAGAGCCTTGTAGGCCATTGTGAAGATCTGGCATTTTCTTTTAGTGAAAAAAGGATCCACAGGAGGGTTTTGAGTAGAGGAGTAACATTATCTGAATTATATTTGAAAGAGACCACAAAGTCTGCTGTCCTGATACCAGACTTTCAGGAGAAACAGTAAAAACAGGGAAACCACTGCATACATCTAGGTGAGAGATGATGGTGGCTCCCTGTATTGTGGTGACAAAGGAGGGGATGAGAAGAGTTTGGATTCTGGATATTTTATTTTACTTTTATTGATTTTTTAAAGGTATACTATTTGTTTTTAATATATATTTTTATTGATTTCAGAGAGGAAGGAAGAGGGAGAGAGATAGAAACACATTATTTGGTTGCCTCCTGCATACACCCTGACCAGGGCCAGGGATTGAGCCTGCAGCCTAGGTACATGCCCTTGAACTGAATCGAACCTGGGACCCTTCAGTCCGCAGGCCAACGCTCTATCCACTGAGCCAAACTGGCTAGGGCTATTTTTATTGATTTTAGAAAGAGAGAGAAATGGCAATTTTTTGTTCCACTTATTTATGCATTCATTGGTTGCTTCTTTTATGTGTCCTGACCTGGGATGGAACTCACAACCTTGGAGTATTGGGATGACACTGTAATCAACTGAGCTACCTGGCCAGATCTTGGATTCTAGATATTTTTAAAAGATAGAGCCCAAAGGATTTCCGGGTGAATAAAATATAGAGTGAGAAAGAAAACGAGGAGTAAACGTGATTCCTAGCTTTTTAACTGAGCATTGGATATGTGATACCATTGAGATGGGGAAGACTGGGTGGCTCAAATTTTGGGGGGAAGATGAGAAGTTCAGTTTTGGATAGTTTGTATGTGTTAAGTGGAGAGTTAGATATGGGCTGGAGGTAAAAAATAAATAGTATGTGCGAATCATCAGCATGTAGGTGGTACTAAATACCAAGAAAGTAGACGAGATTACCAAAGAAATAAGTATAGGTAGAGCAGAAAGTAGAGCAAGAACCTGAGGTCCATCAGTCCATCTCCCCCCACCCCAACCCCCATCCCCCCACTGCAATGTTAAGAAGTTAGGAGGAAGGGGAGGAACCAACAGAGAAGACTGAAAAGTGACTAGTGAGGTAGGAAGAAAGCCAAGTGAAGGAAGTACACAAAGTAGCTCCCTTCCCTCCTCTTCCCTCCTCCCCGCACACCAGGGAGGGCTGCTGCAGTTTGTGGTTACAGCATTACACGACAGAAGAAGAAAAAAGTTTGCAGAATGCCCCACACTGGAAAAAAAATCCAAAACCAAGCGAAAAAAACCAGCAAGTGGGCCTAGTGGACGGGGTTATTAAAGCTTAAAGCTTCATTGGAGCTGCAGCTGCTCCTCCCACTCCACCAGCCTCTGGGAGAGGAGCCTCGCCCCGGCCTGCCTGCCATCCCGCCCTCAGCTCCATGGACCTGGGAACTCTGGGGGATGCTAGCTTGCCTGTGCACTGCGCTATAGCACCTCCCTGCAGTGCCTGCCTGCCCTTAATCGCACAGGAGACAAATGGCCTGGTCTCTCCATCCAGAAGACCTATGACCTCACCTGCTACCTGGAGCACCCACTCTGCAGCTTGGCTGGGATCTAACTGAACTACCTGGGCTCCCCTTTCATCGAGCCTGACCTCAACCCACTTGGGCTGGAGCACAAGTAGAGGGATTGGCTCTGAGACCATGGATAATTCATCCTTAGTAACAGGAGGGAAGGCAGAGTAGTGAGTATGGTTGCTGATAGATGCATAAATATTGTGGTGGGAGTCTGTGGCAATTCCCTTTTGATTGTTTCAATTTTCTCAGTGAAGTAGGAAACAAAAGTCATCAGCTGAGAGTATAGAGGAGGAATTGTTCAACATTTGAGGAGAAAGGAGTCATCTAGAATAGATGAGTGAATAGAATAAAAGAGAGCAGCTTTTTTCAACAGGTGTGCCAGAAGAATGTTTAAAACATGCAGTACCTGACTGTTTAGTCAGGGGCACTGACTTCTTTTCCCTTAGATTATCAAATTAAAAATGACAGCAGCCAAGACAACAGTTGCCATCTGCTGAGAACGCCCTGACTTGAACCATAATATGAGATGCATCCTATTGGTCACATCACATAATAAGATTGTGTCTGATTGGTTAATTCTTGATACCAGAAATTCTTATATACAAGTATAGGGACCTAATTTTTTTTTGAAAAAGTCACTTTGGAGCAAAAAGGATAGGTAATTACTATTATTATTATTTGTAAATCAATAAAAATTATACCTATTTTTTGTTAAATCATCAAAAATATAATTTTTTGGTGTGCCTTAGAATTTTAGTAATTAGTTTCTGTGTACTATGAGATGGAAAAGGTTGAAAATCGCTGAGTTGGAGAGATACAGTATGATTGTCAGGCATCATTAAGGGCCCATTTTTGGTTCATGGTCATGAATTTAAAGTGAAACCAGTCTACATTCTGTGTACTTACCTCCAGCTACATTTAATTGCATGGGTGTAAATGCTGGGTAGGATTTAACTAAGATTGTGGTTTTTCCAAGTGAAGAAAGGGAATTATTATGAAGAGTGATCATGAGTGTAAGCTGGGAGAGAAGTGGGGAGAGAGTATCATGTTCACTGTGAGGACCAGTGAAAAAATAACAGTATTAATGGATTGGCGATCATGTTAGGATAAAAGAATTGTTAGAGTCCAAATACTAGAGGGAGGGAGCTGGCAAGTCCAAGGTGGCAGTTAGAGAGCAGGACACTTACATTTGAGATCATGGAAAGTTGCAGTTCTCAATGCTGATGCGGACTTTGGTGTGTGAACCAGTCAGTGGCTAGTGTGAAATGGAGCACAAGGTCATGGAGAACAATTCAAGGAAACGAGAAGCCAAGATATTGGAAGGACCTCTTATGAGTATAATTAAATTTCTCAAAGTTAAGACAGGGCTAGTATACATACATTTATGAATGACAGACAGACATGTGTCCTACCCTCAAAGAGCTTACAGTCCAGCCCAGAAGATAAGCAAGTCAAAGACATTGACAGCATACTGTGATAAATGCTCTGACTAGAAAAGTACAGGGAAGGGGAAGGACAAATGGAGGACACCTAGCTCAGCCTTGAGAGTCTTCCTGGAGGAAAGAGATTTGAGTTGGGATGTTGAAGAACACATGGAAGTTAACTAGGTAAAGAGAGAGAGAGAAGTACTCTAGAAGGTGGGAACAGTATGGCAGAGATAAAGGTGAGACAGGATCAGTTACCCCAGGTGCCATGTGCGGTGGTGAGAGATGAGGTTGGGAAGGTGAGCTGAATTGAAACATCATGTAGGGCCTTGGGGGCTATATTAAGGAGTTTGGATTTATCCCATGAGCTTTGGGAGAAGTATAGATGGGTTGGGGGATAGAAAAGGGGTTGGGGAATGATTTATAGATGAGTGACATTTGAGCTGAGTCCTCGTATCAGCTATGTTTGCATAACACATTACCCCAAAACTTAGTGGCTTAAAACAAACATCTATTTTCTCACAGTTTCTGTGTGTTAAGGATCCACGTGTGACTTGACTGAGTCCTCTGGCCTAGGGACTTTCAACAAGGGTACAATTAAGGTGTCTCCCAGGGCTGCAGTCATCTCAAGGGTCAACAGGGGCCTTCCAAGCTCACTCAGATGGCCATTGGCAGGCTTTAGGTCTTTGCAGACATCAGTTCCTTGTCACATGGGTCTCACTATAGGGTAGTTCATGACACAGTGGCTGACTTCCCTTAGAGCAAGCAAGGTAGAAGCCATGGTTCTTTTGTAACTTAATCACAGACATGTCATCTCATCACTTTGTCATATTATATTTATTAGAAGTGAGTCACTAGGTCCAGCCCATACTATGGATGAGATGTTGCATGGGGGCAGGAATATTAGGAGGTGGGATCATTGGGGGCCATATAAGAGGATGCTAAGGAGAGCTAAGGTGTTTGCCAGAAAAAGATGAAGAACAACTAGAAGATGGCACAAAAGCATTTTAAGGAAGAGGGAATAACATAGGCAGTGACATGAAAGCATGCAATGCACTCTGCTGCTATGGTAGACTGTGGACTATTGGAAAGGGTCTTGTGTGCTATACTGAAGAGTTTGGTCTTTACTTTTTGCACCAAGAGAAAGGCTTTGAGGCTTTTAGATAAGGAAGTGACATGATTAGTTTTTGGTCTCCGATGGCTGTGTACTGTACAAATGGAATTGAGAGGGACTGGTGACAGAGCGCCCTCCAGTGGATGAAGAGGACCTGAACCAAGGCAATGGCAGTGGGCCTTGTGAATGTGGCTAGATTCAAAGGCTATGTAGACAATAATTAACAAGTCTTGGAGTGCCTTCTAAGAGCCTCCTGGGAGAGTACAGATATATCAGATGCTTTTGAAATTCACCTGGATCCCTGAGGGTTCTGGCTAGAACTGAAGGTGCCTAACCCAGCACTGCCCCCTGTGGATGGGAGGATCATCAGTCCTGGCATGCTTGGCCTTCACTCTTCATTCTATTTGCTGACAGTAAAGAAGTATTTAGTTCAAAGTATTTTTAAAGTGCTTCCTGTGTATGGAATCTCATTCAGAGCGCTATGGGGAATAGAGAGGACAAGGCCCTCCTCTTGACAAAATGTCAGCCTTGTTCCAGGAGATCTGGTTTAGGTTTTGGACACCTTGACTCCGAAAACACTTGCATTCTGATGCAAGACAGGTGAGAGACTCCATGTGTCCCCATTGTGCAGGAGCAGCAGCATTCTGAAAACTGCTGATTTCTCTGTGGGTCTGGTGCGTGGTGAATCCTCCTAGCACAGTAGCACTGCTGAGCTTCCATTTCTACTGATTAGGCAAGGGCTTTCATCCTCCCCTTCCCGCATTCCAGCCCAACCTCCCAGGATTTCTGGGTCATTTAAGGGGCCCAAATCACCCCAAGATGGTCCTGGGCTCTAAGCTACCATCTGGCGTGGGCAGGGTTCCTTGTGCCCAAGAGGGTGGAAAAATATGGTGGCATTAATCCACAGTGCAGTGAATGATGCAGCCCAGGGAAGTTTGTGGTCCATTTTGCTGGGATCTTCTGGGAAAGGGCAGGATCAGATTGGAGGGTGAGCACTAAGTACCTTCTAAGTGCCAGAAAGAATGGCTACTGAATATGTTTCAATGTTATGTTATCATTTGACAAATACCTCCTTCAGTCCTTACAATAACCCTAGGATGTTGGCACTATTGCTATTATCCCACTTTTCATATGGGGAACTGAGACTCAGAGAGGTTAAGTAATGTGCTCAAGGCCACACAGCTAGTTAGAAGTAGTGGCAGGCCAGTCTGATCTTAGAATCCATAAGCTACCATATTGCCATATTCTCCTGTCTGTATGCTTTTATTTTTGTTAACCCACCAATCTCGTCTCTGTTCATATTATTTTGTCAGAAGATTATTTTTCCTCCACTGCTGGGGTAAATAGGCTATTCTTTCTCCTTCTAGAGTTTAAGTTGTCATTTTATGCTGACCCATCTGGAATTCATTGTAGTATATACACATTTCATTTTATTTTAGTGGTGCTCTTTTTTTTTTTTTTTTAATAGGAGTCTGCCTCTTTTTTTTTAAGGGGTTTA
>NW_005370597.1:2247091-2249817 GCF_000412655.1 Myotis brandtii | reverse complement strand
CATCGATCAGCTGCCTCCTACACACCCCCTACTGGGGATGTGCCTGCAACCAAGGTACATGCCCTTGACCGGAATCGAACCTGGGACCCTTCAGTCCACAGGCCGACGCTCTATCCACTGAGCCAAACCAATTAGGGCTAGTGGTGCTCTTTTGATCACAAGCCAAAGTTGGATTCTCCTAAGCTAGCTCAGGTAAAGATAAGCTTCCTGTAGGGAAACTTAGAGTAGGATCTTGACGAAGTCCATGAATGGGGCCCATAATAGGGCTGGACCTTAGAGACATTAGATTAGTCCCAAATGGCATGTGCCCAGCTTAGTTTCTGACATACAGTAGATGCTCATTAAATATCTGTTGAATAGATACAGCAAACAGTTGTGTGGTCAACTGCCCAATGAAAAGGGCCAGCAGCAACCCCAGTGGACCAGAGCCTTTTTGTTCTGGCTGAAATAACGTGTCCTAGACTACTTGAAGGAGATGGCAGTAGCAACACTAGAGATTCACAACTGTTGTGGGACACCTCTGATTTCCCCACGCATCTACTGCACAGACTCCGAGCTTGCCCTCAGTGGCTGCAGCCAAGGGGGATACACAGAGGACAGTCTCCCCATTGTGTACATATTTCTGTGTGGGTCCCCTGCACCTGCTCTTACGTGAAATGTCACTGAAGAGTGGTTCCTCTGACAGGACTGGTGGCTGTGGTCTTACAGCACCAGGCTTTCTGGTGACTGAAGATGCTATTAAGGAATAGACAGAATGGAAGATCTGGGTTCAGTTTTGTCTCTGTCATAACTGTGTGACTTGGGCCTGATCCTTAGCTTCTCTGGGACTTGGTTTTCTGATCTGTAAAGGGAGGGTTTTGGCCAAGTTTCTTTCCAGCTCTTGCGTCCCGTGAGTTGCTAAGTTGGGCCCAAGAGCACAGGAAACATTAGCATCACATCCATGTCCCCTTGAAACCCATGGATACGTCCAAGCAAATGGCTCCTTGGATGGAGACGAGGGTTTCTGAGAGGGAAAGAATCTTTCTCAGGGTTTGGGTGGGATTCTTTCCTTCCCTCCTACTGTAAAGATACTTGGAAGGAGGCTAAGTCTGGAGGCTAAGTCACCCAGGACTCTTGAGGTGCCGGAAATGGAGATGCCAAGGAAGGACCTGCAAACAGGCTGCCTGCTCCTCAATCCAGCTGGCATCACACGACAGTATGCCACTCCCTCCACCTGTCTCCCATTGACTCATCTCCTCTATTTGAGCTCTTGATCCTAAGCTGTGTTCTGTTTGTATCTGTTATGGCTCTGGAGTGAAATAAACAATTTATTTTTCTCTGGCTGGAAGAGGAAGGCTGCCTAATGTAAGTAATAAAGTCCTTGGTGTTCTGCACCCTGGGGCCCATTAACTGCTAAGTCAGATCCTGTTTGGGCAGAAGGCACTGCAGCTCGCACAGGATGTGAAGCAGGTTGGATGTATCTGATGTACTTTAGAGCCACCTGAGCTTTTTCAAAGTCCAGGGCTGGAGGAATAAATTGGTGTCTTCCTTCTCTTAGAGCAGGGCTTCTAACAGTAGCACTGACCCATCTGGAATAGTAAGTCGTCAGTTAAAGTCATGGTCAGGTTCTTGGAAACTGTGACTTTAAGAGAAGCATGTATAATAAAACCAATTTTCCCATACACTAATTGACAGAAACAAGAGTTAAGTTCCTACGGCATATTTTTGGTCACAAAAACATCGCTAAACTTCTAAATAAAAACCCAAGCATTTCTAGTATTAAACAGTGAAATAAATGTGAGCTACTAGTATATACATTTAGGAAAGATCAACAAAAACAAGTAAGATCATTATTTCCAACCCCTTATTTCAGTTCAAGGTCATGGGTGGCTGGAGCCTGTCCTGGCAGCTCAGGTGCAAGATGGGAACCCACTGTGGATAGGGCACCTTTCCATCGCAGGGCCACTCACACCCCTGGCCACACTCACTCAGGCAGGGGCACTGAAGACACACTAGCTCACCTCATGAGCACATCTCTGGGATGTGGGAAGAAACTGGAGTTTCCAGAGAAAACACATACACACATGGAGAGACTGGGCTGTCTCATAGAAAGATAGACGGTGGCACTGGCTGGAAACGGATCTTGACCAAAATGATGTTAAATACTTCTCTGTCGTGGGGTACTATCTTGTGCAATGTAAGATGTTCAGTAACACCCCTCCTCCAGTTCTGACAAACAAAAATGTCTCTAGATCTACCAACTGTCCCCTGAGGGGCGAAATTGTCCCATTGAAGAACCACTGCCCTCAAGCTACCATTGCACACATGCTGGCAGCTTGTGAAATGAGTGAGGCTTTTGAGGACCAGGATCTTTGTTTTTGGTTTTACTTCTGACTCAGTGAAGAGCCTAAGATAGTTAAGGTGACTCTCTGTAACTGTTTATTCACTTATAAAATGGGAACTATCTATTTTTCTTACTAGAATAGTAGCACATGTTTGCTGGAGAAAATTTAGAAACAATAGAAAAGTATAAAGAAGAATATCTAAAAAGACCTGTCAATACCTCAACCACCTATTTGCTTTCTGCATTTTTAATTTGCATACCTCTTCTCTCCCACACATCTACACCAAATAGATGTGTGGGATCATATCATAATGTACAAACTGTTCTTGAAAAATGCAATTTTTTAAAATTAAATCTTTATTGTTCAGATTATTACATTGGTTCCTCTTTTTTCCCACCATAA
>NW_005370597.1:2218686-2245421 GCF_000412655.1 Myotis brandtii | reverse complement strand
GGCTATCCAGCAAAAGCCTCCCTGCAGGGCTTGGGCGGGGCAGGTCCCACGGGATCAACAGGGTGGGGCTAGCAGTTATGGCTGCTCTCAGTCTTGCCCTCAGAGGCTTTTCTTCTCAGTGTCCGGGTAATCATTGCAAGCCCCTCGGAGAGAAAGCTGCCCTCGGGTTCCGACCGATGCCAGACAGTCCCGCTTCTCCCGTATGAGTCTGGGTCCCTAGAGACTCGCCCAGAACTGGAGCTCAGAGCCTGAGACTCCCTCCCGATTGAAAACGACAACCGCGCTCTCAGCCACCAGCCCGCTCCGCATGCACTCTGCACCTTAGTATTTTACTTCAGCACTGCGCCTCCTCTGAGTCTCGGTATGCTTTTCTCTTTCCTTCTAGTTGTAGAATTTCCACTCAGCCAGCCTTCCTGTGATTCTGGATGATGTCCTTTCCGTCTTTTAGTTGTATTTTTGAAGTGGTTGTTCAAGGCAGCAAACTCCGGTGTTTACCTATGCCGCCATCTTGGTTCTCTCCGAAAAATGCAATTTTTAATGTACACATAGAAGGCCATCTTACCAATGGCCTATATTTTTTAAAATCCATGTTTGGTTGTGTAACATTTATTGTAGCCAATTTCTTACTACTAAAGTTAATACTGGTAACCTTGTACCTTAATCTTTGTGTGTAACTCTGATTTTCTTAGAGTAACTCCTAGAAGTGGAATTGCTGGGTCAAAGGGCGGGAGCTTTTGATGCATATTATCAAGTTGCTTTACAGAGTGATTGTGCCATTTTGTACGAGCCATGTAAGAGAGATCCAATTTAGGGCAGTTTGTACATAAAAGCTTTCTTCAACACCTCAGGCTTCTGCTGGAGCTGAACAATCCCCATTTTGTTTATAATGGTGAACAAGATCCCTCCAAAACACAGTGGTGGTCTGCTCTCATGGTATAGCTGGGCAGAACATGTACTGACCAAGATGTGTGACAGATGGTACATTTTAGAATTATTGACAGAACTAAGACCCAAGACCCAAGACTGGAGGACCCTTGGCAGCTCATGTAACATTAGTGTACTAATGGCCCTTTTCTAACTGGTCTTTTGAAGGGGCCACTGATTTTCAAAACCTGAGCCCTAGACATCTTTGTCATGTGGTTTTCCAGTAGGAATTCACTGGCCTGTGTGGAAGGCCTGGAGAATGATATCTGAGGTGGAGTTGGCTAGGAGTATTGCTAGTGTTGCTGCTTCCCTCCCTGTTCCTCACTGCATCCTACCCTCTCCCATTTTTCCTCCCACCCCCTCCAGCCGGCTCCTGGATGCGTTCTAGGCTCTCTTGGTGAAAGAACCGTGCTGCAAGTGTAATTTCTCATCTTGACATGAACCCGAAATGCCTGCAGTGCTGAGGGTAGACTGGCTAATGGAGTGGACATGTGGTACCTAAGATGTTGGGTCTGTGTGGTTGTGGACATGACTTTGGTGGTCTTTCCGGTCTTGGTGACCAGAAGCACTCTTTCTGTGCTGTCTCTGTCCAAGAATGTAGCCACTGTGGGGAATGGAAGGTGAACAGAGGCAGGCAGTGATGCAGTCAGAGAAATGGGTTTTGAAACCAGGAGCTTGCTCCTTTCTTAAGGAGGAAGATGTTTGGGGAAAAGATCAGTATTGGCCCCAGCTGTGCTGTTGGGGCGACTGTGTCTGGGGGAGCACCAGCTTCTAGTCCCTGACCACCTTTCTTTGGCCAGTGGAATTGAAGGTGGAGGTCTCTGGTAAACTGCTAACTGGTGCTCATTAATGGCAATTTCAGATCAATCATTAGGTCCTTTTATATTTACAGGAGGAGTTCCCATATGTGGGAAGAGAGATACTTAAATCTTTGGGGTTTTTCCTTCAAATCCTCACTCTTGCCCTAGGGAGCTCAAGGCCCTTTGTAGAGAGCCTCACCCAATGACACATTTCCTGAGAGGACATCAGGTTCATCTTATTTTACTAGTAAAACTTAGAGAAAGGTGCCTGGAGTTGTGGGGTGATGTTAATCAATGGTAAATCTGGAGGCATAAATCTTTCTTTTTAAATTTTTTATTTTGAACTAATTTTAGACTCAGAAAAGTTACAAAAATAGTACAGAGTTTCCATACACAACTTCCCCTAAATTCCCTTAATATTAACATCTTACATAACCAGAGTAAGATGATGAAAACTAGGAAATTAACATTGGTATAATATTATTAACTAAACTGTAGGCCTTGTTTGAATTTCATCTGTTTTCCACTCATGTCCCTTTTCTGTTCCAGGAGCCCACCTGAGTTCTCACATCCCACTTAGTTGTTAATCCTCCATCCTCTCCTCTACTTTGTACCAGTTTTTCCTTGTCTTTCATGATCTTGACATCTGTGAAGCGTGTTGGTCAGTTATTTTAAAGAATATGCCTCAGTTTGGATTTGTCTAATGTTTTCTCATTATTGAAGTGAGGTTATGCCTTTTTGACAAAATCACCACAGGAATGAGATTGTGTCCTTCTCAGGGCATCTTACTGGTGCTGATAACCTTGATCACTTGGAGAGATGGTGTCTGCTAAATTTCTCCACTATGAACTTACTATATTACCCTTTAGAGTTAATGAATATCTTGGAGGACATACTTTGAAACTATGTAAATCCTTTTGACCACTAATTTTAGCATCCATTGGTGGATTCTGTTTGCAACAGAAGGTTGTGGTGTTTGCCTGATGGTAATTTTTCTGTTTTCTTCTTGCCTTCTGCATTTATTAATTGTAGAATATGATATTGTATCTACTATAAGGTAGAACTAGAGACATTATTTTGATGAGATATCATTCCTTGAGCAAGTCTTTATTCAAGAACAGTGGCTCTTTCCAAAATATGAGCTATTGATCTCCTTCTGCTTTTGTGTATTAGTTTCTTATTGGTGCTCATGGAAAACTTGCAAAAATAGTACAGAAAGTTTCTGTATACCCATCACCCAACTTCCCTTAATATTAACGTGTTATATAACCAGAGTATAATAGTCAAAAGTAGGAAATTACCTAGTTTATTTGAAGGTTATTTAACAACTAGGCAAGAGATAATGGTGGCTTGGATCAAGTGGGTAATTGGGGAGGTGATGAAAAGTGGTTGGATTCTGGACATATTGTGTTTTGAAAGTAGAGTGTACAGGATTTGTGAAAGGATTGGATGTGGAGTGGGAGAAGAGAGGAGTAGTATAGGATGGCTCCAATATTTTTGACCTGAACAGCTGGTTTTGCCATCTTTTGAATTGGAGAAGATTACAGGAGACATCCAGGCAATTTTGTCCATCAACTGACAAATTCCCCTTTACTCATCACCTCCCCAATTATCCACTCGATCTAGCCCACTATTATCTCTTGCCTAGTTGTTTTAATAGCCTTCAAATTGGCCTCTCTGCTTCCATCCTTACCCCTCTGCAGTCTGTTCTGAACACAGCAGCCAGATTGAAAAAATGAAAAATAAGCTCAGGAGGTTTTTCTGCTCAAAGCCCAATCTGGTTTTCTTTCTTGATCCGCATAAGATAACTAAAGGGCCCTAGCTGGTTTGGCTCAATGGATAGAGCGTCGGCCTGCGGACTGAGGGGTCCCAGGTTCGATTCTGGCCAAGGGCACATGCCTGAGTTGCGGGCTTGATCCCCGGTGGGGGGCATGCAAAAAGCAGCCAATCAATGATTCTTTCTCATCATTGATGTTTCTCTCTCCTCCGCTCCTTTCCTCTCTAAAAATCAATAAAATATATATTTTTTAAAAAGATAACTAAAGGCCCACTTGCTTATTCTGGTCTGTTACCTCTCAGACCCAAGCTCCCACCTTCTCCCCTTATTTCTTGCCTCTTACCCCATATGGTCTTCCTTGTTCTTTTCTGTACCTGCCAGACCTGTTCCTGTCTCTGCACCTTTGTGTTTGCTCTACTTGGAATATGCTTCACCTAGAAATCTGCATGGCTCATTCCCCTAACCCTTCACCTCTTCAGATATTACCTTCTCAATGAGGACTTCTCGGGCCATTCTATCTAAAAAGTGCAACTTGTATCACTTCCGGCTCCTCTCTCTGTTTTATTTCTCACCTTAGTTATTATCATTATCTAACATTACTATATATTTAACCAGTTTACTAGTATCTTATAAATGTTGTCTGTCTCCTTCCATTAGAATGACAGACTCCAAGAGGACAAGAATTTGTGTCTTTTTTGTTCTCTGCCACATCTCTCATATATAGAATAGTGCCTGGCAAATAGCAGGTGCTCAGTAAATATTTGTGGGATGAATGAATGTCTGCTTTTATAATTGGACTATATATTTATCAATTACTTCCTGAGATATACAAGGCACTGTGCTCTATATTTAGGCAGACAAAAAGAAATTGAAGACATGGCCTATTTCTTCAGGTTACTTATAATTTCACTGGGGGTACTAAGATATCCATGTGTGAAAAGATAACTAATGGTATCATCATCATAAGCTATAAGCATGCATTAAATACCATAAAGTATAGGGCATAGTGGTAAATGCTAGGGATAAACAAATATGAAGACACTGTTTCTTCTTTCAAGCTCTTCTAGGTTAGTTGTGATGATGCAAAGGCAAACAAGCTCTAACAGACTGAATGAGCCAGGTGCTCAGTAAATGGTATAGATGCCGACAGGAGGTCAGAGGGGGAGGAGTTTGTCAGCAGGGCTGCAGCAGCGGGCTTCATGTGAAAGGTCTCACTTTGGGTCTGGTAAATCCAGGGAACTCTGAGAGATCTGATGTAGTTAGAATATGAGGTGTGAAGGTAGGGTGGGGCAAAAGACAAGGCTAGCAAAACAGGTCACAGAGAGGTAGTGAAGGACCCTGAGTCCCATGTTAAAGAGTTTGGATTTCATTCTGTTCATGGGGAGGAGCCCCTGAAAAGTTCTTGAAGAGGTGATTGAACTGATCTGATCACATGTGATATTGGATCATATCTGCTGAGGGAGTAGAAAGGATTGAAGGTGGAGAAGCAGTTAGAAAGTTTCTATAGTAATCCAGGGGAAGACAACGTAGGCCTGAGGTACAAGGGAAGCTGTACAAAACAAAAGGTAATGGATTGGAGAGAGTTTGAAGGGGAGTTAGTACATCTGGGAGAATAATTACATGTAGCTGTAAGAAAAAAGTAATTTATTCAAGATAATGCTGATGTTTCTAACTTAGGTGATTGGGTAGTTCATAGAATATAGAAGAGTAGGGCTGGGGGTCAAGGTGGCAGGAGTGGGAAGGGGGAGGAGATGGCAGATATAAGGAGGTCCATGTTATCATCCTGGTAGATCTGCCTTTGGCCTCATTGAGTTCCCTGACGGTTGCCAATGGAATTTGTGTGATTGTTGGGCCAGGAAGGGCTGAGCCTGTCCCCAGCTCTGACTCCTGGAGCTCCAGGTCGGAGCAGCTCCTCTGCCCACTGCCTCCAACTTCTTCGAGCAGTGGCCCAGAGGAAGTTAATCCTGGCAGCAGGGAGGAGAAGGTGTGGTGCCTGGGGAGCATCTCTGAGGGCTTGGAAGGGAGCCAACAGGGAACAGGAAGGAGGCTTGCAGTGCCTGGGAGCCAAGTTCAGCTCAGCTCTATTTTGGGTGACAACATTTACAATGTTCTTTCACTCAGAATCATTCCGCCTGCCTGCCCGCCTTCGGTGTTTCCAGCTGATGGGTTCTCACACCTACTTAACAACTGGCTTGGTTCAGGGGCTCCCCAGCTCACTGCCTGCTGCCCTTCAGTCCCCTCACTGCTCAGCAGGGTGCCCAAGTCCCTGGGGTGGCCAGATTGCTAAGCTTGGTTCCCCCATGGCTTATAGGCAGAGAAGCTGAAAGAGTGGCGCAGAAGCTGGAAGCAAAGTGGGTGGTGATGGGAAATGTCAGGGTTCAGGCACAGAGGTATGCAGGCTATTGACTCGTATTTCTGTGCTTCACTTACTCTGAAAGACCAAGTTACTGAGGGAGAAAATGCTTGATAATGATATTTTGTGTTTCCACCTCTCTTGGAGAGAACCTCCCAGCACAAGATTTAGAGTCTGCTGTTTCCTAAATTACCCCAGTAACTAAATCTGTGGGTGATATAGGTCATGTTTAGGATTCTGCGGGTATGGTGTAGAAGGGACAAGTGTCATTCTTTTATAATTGAGTATTACATATTCCTTGTAGAAAGTGAATGCAAGAAAAGAATAAAAATGACCCGAAGTCCTGCCTTGCTGATGTTTCTTAGTGGTAGAGTGTCAGCCTGCATATTGAGGGGTCGTGGGTTTGATTCCTGGTCAAGGGCACATACCTGGTTTGTAGGTTCGATCCCGGCCTTGGTTGGAGAGGCAACCAATTGATGTGTCTCTCTCACATCTCTCTCTCTCTCTCTCTCTCTCTCTCTCTCTCTTCCTTTCTTCCCTCTCCCCCTCCCTCCCTCTCTTCCACTCTCTAAAAATCGATGGAAAAAATATCCTCAGGTGAGGATTAACAAAACAAAAAACTGACCCAGAGTCCCAATTATTCAGAGAGGACTATGGCTAATATTTTGATACCATTTTCCCCTGGGCATATGTATGTTTGTGTGTGGCACACATGCATGTCATCTCTCCCCAGGCTCCCTTTGGGTGGGTATAGAATAGGGCCCACACCCTCAGTACCCAAGTGTTCTCACCCTCAGTATATTTCCCATGCTGCCTGGGTGATATCCCTCCTATGACTCTCCTTTATCAAGAATGAAATCATGCTCCTTGTAAAAGACAGTTGGTTCTTCCAGGCGGTGGTGACATTTGGAGGAGCTCAGCATGGGACAGTGTGCAGAGAGGAAGAGGAAACTGAGGTTCTATACTAATCTTGCCTCCTGAACAAAGGTTGCAAAGAGCCACAGAGCACCAGTAGAGAACTTTCGGTCCCTTCCCTCGTCCCATGATTAGGCAATGGCAAGCTGGATTTTTTGTCTAATTGAGGTCCCAGACCTGATAAAGGGCATTATGGAGAAAGCTTTTCAGAGCAATGTGGCATCCCTTGGAAAAAGATGCCAAGTCACTATACGACTCTCCCATCAGCTTGTAAGCATCAGATTCTCTACTGATGTTTTTGGTTTGAGTTCACCTGCCAGGAGAACCTGAGGGGAGGACATGGGTACAGATAGTGTATTTGAGAGGAAATTTCAGGAAGCAGGAAGGAGGGAGCAGCCTGAATGGCAAGGAGGTAGAGGAGGAAGGGGAGCCAGTATGAGGGTGTGGTGTAAAGGGTCCTCTGTGTGCATTAGGGACTCCACTTTTCCAGGACTTCCTGGCAACAGTGCAGAGTGACTCATGGAATTGTCTGTTGGCAGGACTTGAGGGCAGAGCACCTATCTACTAGCTCTTATTTGCCACAGGCTGCGCCTTGTCAGAAAAGATGCCCGGGGAGGGTGTACTTGAGTTGTGACCCTGTTTGCAGGAGGTGGGCCAGTGGGATGGGATGTGGGGTTACAGAAGCTTCTGCTGTAACTTAGAAATTCTAGAACCCTTCTTGGTTTCACTGATTTGAGCAAGTTCTTTCCCCTGTCTCAGCTCCTTTTCCTATCTTCCTTTATTCCTACAATTCTCTGGTCTTGCCCCATATTTCAAGTGACAGTTTGTTTCTCTGCCTCTGGATGGTAGATGGTATTTGTTTTCAGCCAACTCCCAGATTCTGAAATCCTCAGCTCATAATTCTATTTCAGCCTTGTCAGGAGCAAGCACTGGCTTCTTGAGACTTGAGATGAGGGGTCAGGTGACTCTGAGTTCTGTATTTCTTGCTGCATCACCAGCAGAGATCAGACCTAGAGAATGACAGACTTGGAGAATGAGCAGAGTAGAAGGGGAGGCAGGTTATCTTGAGCTGCAGTTCACTCTCTGGGTAGGTCTCCAGTTTGGATATGGAGCAGATACTGCGTGGCTCTGGTGTGGAGCTGGTCTGCCAGGAGACCCTGACACAGGCTTACCTGAGTGTGCCTGAGATGGAGGGATGGCTGCCTCCATGGTTTTGATGGCTTTTGGTTTAGTCTAAATATATACATGTCGACCACAATAAAGGCATTTGTGCAACCCTCTGAGGTTTTCTTCAGAACCATGTTCTGACCTGTTAGCTCTCTTGTGGGCAGCATTGAGATCGGTCTCTAATTTTTCTAGTGTAGAAACTAGAAGCCTAAAGAGATGAAAATATTGACCCAAAGTTGTGTCATTTTTCACTAGTGGCAGAGCGCATTAGAACCAAGGCCTCCTGACTTCCTCCTAGAGTTCTTGACTTTCCCCTCCTCACCTCCACTCCCACCCCTGCTCACCAATGCAGAAACAGCATATTTGTTCTATCTCAAACTTCAGACCTCTAGCCAGATTATGGCTCCATAAAGAGGGCCCATGCTTTATTTCCCACACACCTCCCTGCTCTCAGCCCAGGTCTAGGCAGAGCAGGTGTTTAAAAAAAGCTTCCTGATTTTTGAGGAGGGACAATGCTTAGAGCCACTGAGTGCCGGGGGAAGGATTAACTTTGGCTCCTCTCAGGCAGGCCCCTGCCCTGGCACTCCCTCAGTCCCAGGACTTATAGAGGGAGCCCATATCCATGTGTGATAGACCTCAGTCTGTGGGCAGCAGAAGTTCCGTCTTCTTGATAAGTAGGATTCACCTGAGAGCTTTTCCTGGGAATTTGCTTCATTGCAGGGCATGTGGCAGGCTAAGTGAGGGTATCCTCCCTGACTGCCGAGCTCTCGCTCTAGGCCAGTGGTTCTCAACCTTCCTAATGCCGCGACCCTTTAATACAGTTCCTCATGTTGTGGTGACCCCCAACCATAAAATTATTTTCGTTGCTACTTCATAACTGTAATTTTGCTACTGTTATGAATCGTAATGTAAATATCTGATATGCTATATGTGTTTTCCGATGGTTGTGACCCACAGGTTGAGAACCGCTGCTCTAGGGGATGACTTCCATCTATTTCTGCTCTTGGGCAGAGTAGCTCTACTGCGTCCTTCACCTGGGATTAGGCTGTGGTGCCTTCCCTTACCTTTGGGGCAGGGCTGTCTTGCTGACCTTTGTTCTTCTCCCTCCTTCACTAAAGACTGTGGAAAGTGCTGTTTGGAGATAGTGATAGCTCACTTTTTAATCCCTTAGAGCAGTGTTGGCAGACCACATGTCAGATGGACTTTATAAGATCATTCCATCTATTCCTGCTGCTCTTTGAATTGTCAGAGCTTTGATTGTTTGGAGCCAAGGAGGTGAGGCAGGTTAGAGGCAGGGTGCTGCGCTCTAGCAGTGCCTTTGGATGGACAAAGAAAGGGTGGGCTTTGTTTCTAGTTCCTCATTCCCCGGGTTGGTGCAGCCACTATGGAAAAAAATATGGAGGTTTCTCAAAAAATTAAAAATGGAACTGCCTTATGACCCAGCAATTCCACTTTTGGGTATATAGCCAAAGAAACCCAAAACACTAATTTGGAAGAATATATGTACCCTTATGTTCATGGCAGCATTATTTACATTAGCCAAGCGATGGAAGCAACCCAAGTGCCCATCAATAGACAAGTGGATAAGAAAGCTGTGGTACATATACAATGGAATATTACTCACACATAAAAAAGAACAGAATCTTACCATTTGCAACAATATGGATGGACCTAGAGGGTATTATGCTAAGTCAAATAAATTAGAGAAAGACAAGTACCATATGATTTCACTTATATGTGGAGTCTGAAGAACAATATAAATGAACAAACAAAACATAAACAGACTCATAGATACAGAGAACAGACTGATGGTTGCCAGAGGAGAGGGAGTTGTGGGGGGGAGGGGCGTTGAAAAGGGTGAAGGGATTGAGAAGTACAGATTAGTCACAAAATAGTCATGGGGATGTAAAGGACAGCATAGGAAACATAGTCAGTAATATTGTAATAACTGTATGGTGCCAGTTGGGTACTAGAAATATCAGAGGGAATGCTTTGTAAAGTATATGACTGTCTAACCCAGGGGTCCTCAAACTTTTTAAACAGGGGGCCAGTTCACTGTCCCTCAGACCGTTGGACGGCCGGACTATAGTTTTAAAAAAAACTATGAACAAATTCCTATGCACACAGCGGCGGCAAAAACACCCGGCGGGCCAGATAAATGTTTTTGGCGGGCCGCATGTGGCCCGCGGGCCGTAGTTTGAGGACCCCCTGGTCTAACCATTATGCTGCACACCTGAAACGAATACAAAATAACATTGAATGTAAACTGTAACTGAAAAATAAGAATAGCCCTCGCTGGTTTGGCTCAGTGGATAGAGCGTCCACCTACGGACTGAAGGGTCCCGGGTTAGATTCTGGTGAAGGGCACATGCCTGGGTTGTGGGCTCAATCCCCAGTAGAGGGCATCCAATCAATGATTCTCTCTCATCATTGATGTTTCTATCTCTTCTGTCCCTCTCTCTTCCTCTCTGAAATCAATAAAAATATATTTGAAAAATAAAAAATACATAGTTCCTCATTCCCAGTGACTACCCATAAGCCCTAATTAAAATTCAAGGATTACTCCCTCCTCAATTCCCCTCAGGCTTTTAAATGAAATAATTTGACAAATAAATGTTCATTGAGTGCAAATCACATGTGCCGTTCTTTGGGTACTACGAAGAAGTATTCAATCTGATCTCTGCCTTCAAGCAGCTTCTAGTATAATTGGAGGAGCGAGGGATACATGGCAAAGGCCAGGCCAGGCAGGTTTTAAGTGCTAAAGGAAGAGCATGCCTGCTAAGCAGGCAATCAGAGTACTTGGGAGGGAGAGAAAGCCCTCTGGGTTGATCTGGTCAAGAGAAGCCTTCCAAGGAGAAATGAGATTTGAGTCAGGTCCGTGAAGGGATGTGTGCTCTTCTTGCCATAGGTGTTACTGGTGTCTCCCATTGGAGTAGGACTTTATAGCACATTTTAAACATATTCACCATCAACAACATTAGGATTCCGGGGATGAGATTATTTCGTTCCCAGATGTTCATTATAGCACTGCTTATAATAGCCAAAGATTGAGAACAACCTAAATGTCCAACAATGGGACTGTGGTCTCCCATATTCCCCATGCTGTAGGATGCCATGCAACCATCATACATCATTTTTGGAGAAGTTTACTTATTGACATTAAAAACACACATACACACACATTTACAATAGATTGTCCAGTGGGAGGAGGGGGGGCGGGAATCAGGTTCTGAAATAGCCTGTCAGTGTGAGTCCATTTATATTTGTTAACATAATAGCATGCTAAAACATGACTTTTTAAAATCTTCTTTTTGCTTATCCATTTTCTGATTTTTTGCAACATATGCATTAACTTGTAAATAAAATAGCTTCTAACGTCTCCCCCCTTTTTCAATCATACCAATTGTGGATGGACAGATCAGTGGAGTCACATGTCCCTTGTTGTGAGGGGACAGTTGGACAGTTGCTCATGCTCACTCTGGTCTTCAGTTCCTGAAAAGATAAGTTAGCTGGTTGGGGAGAGCAGTTGCTGGGGAGCTGGCTCATTTTTGGTCCAGAAAGCACTGCCTGGGAGGCAGCTGCTAATTGCTCCTTCTCATTGTGGGAGCCTGAGTGTTTCCTAAGCACGCAGCTGTGGCTGAGTTGCCCTTGTCGGCCTTTGTGGGAGCCTGATTTTTTAAATCCGGCCTTCTTCATACTTTGCATTTTATCAGGGAATCACTGCTGCCCACTGTCTAGCTAATTACAGTGCTGGGAAGGAAAAGGTGCTTTTGAGATTCCAGGCCTCTCTGAGAAAAGGTTATGAGACAAGAGTGATAGAATCTATCTTTTCCCAGTAGTGGTAGGGACAGGGTCTGTGTTCCCTGAAAACCTTATTCAGATGACCTATTTGGTCTAGACTCTGTGTCTGTCTCAGCCATAGCTGTCATCTGAATGTCACAGTAGAAGATCTCGTGCTTCCTTTTCCGTCCCTTTCAGCAGGTTTGAGATTAATGTGTACTATATTCTAATTTGAATGCTAATTAGTATTTTTAAAATACCCCTTTTATCACATCATTTCCCAAATCTAAAAACTTTCGTCTCTCCTCATTGACTCTAGGCTCAAGTCCAGACTGGCATCCAAGGCTGTTCACATTCTGACCCAACCCCCATTCGTGCCCTCATTCCAACTACTGACCTTCTTACGCCCTTTGTAGTTCCTCAGAGCTGATCGATCTGTTTATTCACTGGCCCCCAATACCTTTGCATGCTGGCTGCTATATGCCCTGCCTCTCCCAAGCCAATGCTATGCTTCTGCCCCAGGCCAACTCAAGTCCTTCCTCCAGACCCTTTGTGTGCAGTGATCTCTCCTAAGCCAAATGCTTTTGGCAGTATGGTCTGTACCACTTTATTTGGCATTTTAAAAAATGTTGAATAAAGACACATAACATAAAATTTACCATCTTAACCAGTTTTAAGTGTACAGTCCAGTAGCGTTAAGTCTGTTCTTACGGTTATGTAGCAGATCTCTAGAACTTTTTCAGCTTGCAAAACTGAAACTCTAGGCCCATTGAACACTGACTCCCCATTTCACTTATTTGGCATTTTGATATCATCAATGCTGAACAGTTTATTTCAACTGGCATTTACTGAGCACCAATGTTCCAGGTAAGCCCTTGGTGGGTTATAGGGGACTATGAAGCTAGATGAGACACAGACACCAGATGTGAAGCATTCACGATTGTTTTTGAATAGTTTTGCTTTGTCATTTGTGTATGTCTCATCTCCCTAAATAGATGATATGAGAGGGATCTTCCTATAAGCCACAACAATTCCTTTTTGGCACAAGGCAGAATATCATGACTAAATAAATGCAGATATGGTCCTTGAGCTCCTATGACACCAAGGAGAGGGTTGGGCATGCTCTTACTGTGTTGTTTGGTGATAGCATGTGCTGATGCAAATGAGTTTTTTAGTATTTCAGGGGTCTTTATGTGCTCTCCACTAGACTGTGAGTTTTTTTTAAAGATAGAACCTTATCTGTTCTTTCATCATAACAAGATTGCTTTTATTATTTTGTCTTATAATAAACACAATATGTGCCTGTCAAAGGAGTAAAAAAGCAGAAAATGCAGGCAAGCAAAAGAACGTAAATGTCAGTAATAGATGTCCTCTTGCTCACTCAGAGGTGGCTGCTGTCACAAAACTTAAATCCTGTCATGGATACATATTCCTTTTATTGGGTTAATGTGTTTCAAATATCTTTACCTATCAATAGATAAATTCTATTATAATATAATTTTGAGGCAATAAATACTTAGAGGACCAAATTTATTATTTCCTAATTTAGACATTAGGAATAAAGCAATGAACAAAACTTGCTTAAAGCTTCCATTGTGGGCTGGGATGAGGGAGAGAAGATAATAAAATAAATAAATGAACAGAATAATTCCCGACACTGATAAGGGTTATTAAAAACAAGCGATATGAGAGTGATGTGGGAGCTAAGCAATAGTCTATTACACGAAGCTACCATAATTTATTTAACAATCTGCTCTTGTTGTACATCTAGATGTTTACAATATTTTTGCTCTACAAAAACATCTAAAATGATCATCCTCATAGCTTAATCGTTATAAATCTTGAATTAATTCCTTAAATTCAACTTCCAGAAGTGGAATTGCTATATCAAAGGATATGTGCATTTAATAAGGCTTTTGATACATGTTACCAGCATACCTTCCTGAACAGCTGAGGCCCTTTAGCTCCCACTAGCAGTATGAGGTAATACCCACAGGGAGGCCTGCTCCATCCTTCTGTTCTCCATTCAGAGCTCTGTATCCAGGGACAGCTCATGAATGGTCTCCTTGGCAGTTGAGGACATGTGCATCTTCCTAGTAATTTTCCCTGGAATGATTTTTTTGTGGTTGCTCAGTCTCCTTGTAGCCAGAATCCTTACCCTTCAGAGAGTACGCCCTGCAGTGGGCAATCTCAGAGCTTTGGACTCCTGCACTGTGGCCTCTCCTGGAGCATGCAGTTCAGTCACCCTCTCCTTGGGGAAGGCTCCTTCACACATGAGTCAGAGAGACCCCTTCCCTTCTTTTCTGCACAAAGTCTTTCACTCAGACTCTGCCCACCCCCAACACACACTCAAAGAGCCGTGGAGATTTCTAATGAACCTGGGAGTTTTCCTGAGTCCATTGGGTAAAGGTTAAATAGGTAAATAACAAGAAGTAATCAATTAATTACTCAAGTTCATGTCCCCTCAGAGTCTCCAGAGAGGTGCTGCCATATACAGTAGCCAACAGCTATGGGGGCAATTTAAATTAGAATTTAAGTTAATTAAATAAATAAAAATTCAGTTCCTCAGTTACACTGTTTAAATTTCACATGTTCAATAACTACATGTGGCTAGTGGCTACCATATTGGACAACACAGATATGGACTATTTTCATTGTTCCAGAAAGTTCTATTGGACAGCATTGCAGAAGTTGGTTACTCAGGAAATGTCCCCAGGGGTCCTTTTAGGTATGGGGTCGGAGTGGTCAGTGAGGGTAAGTGGACATTATTGATATCAATGGATATGATTTGATAGATTTCTCTTTGCTGATCCAGATCAGTTCTTACCATATCTAAGTGGTGTGCGAGTGTGTCTATGTGTGTGTGTGTGTTTATCCTTCCCTCCTGACCTAGATCAGGGGTCTCCAGTTTTGTAACAGTCAGGACTTAAGAACTGTGTGTATGTGTGTTTTATAAGAGAAGTCTGATAACTAGTTCCTTACATTGACCGACTAAGGCCAAAGCCCTTTTCCTCCAGTGCAAGGTCCTAGAAGGGAAGTTGCAGGGGCCACACCTGATGTGCAGGCAGGCAGAGGTTTTGTCTGAGTTTGTTGCAGTGGTCCTAGGGAAGAATGTTAGATGAGCCAAAAATTCAGAGTTCTTCATTCCTTCCTGTTGCTTCATGTGTATTAAGTTTCTTCTTGTGTATTATGAGGATGTGCTTAGGGGGTAATAAAACTCCAAGTTTTGTCTTCTTTCTACTTTGCTAGAGCTGTGATCAGCATCTGCCTATGTCCAGACTCTACCTATGTCTAGACCCTGCTGGGAGAAGCAGCTCCTCTCAGTGGCCTAAATGTAGCCCTGGGAGCCCCAAATGCCACATTTCAGTCTTGGTTTGTGTATTGACTCATGATATGACTCTATGTTAAAGTCACTTCCCCTCTCTTCCTAATGGGTCATCCAGGGTGGAGGCAGGATAATGGCTTTGAGTCACATCCCAGAGAGGAACTAATTAGAGCTCATTGAGGCAAAGCGGTGGCAAACTGAAAGGGCAGGGAAGGAGCAGCTCTAGATGGAGCTCTGTAGAGAGGCCTGGCTTTCCCACTGCCTGGGCAAGCTGTCCGCTGAGGCCTGGAAGCCTGGGATCTTTGGTTAGCTTCAGGTCTGTAAACCTCCATGAATTATGTGTAAGAGTATGTGGGTATAAGCCTGCAAGCACTTTCTGCTAAGCACTGTGTCCAGCCCTTGAGGTAAAATTGAGGCACTTTTTGAGTCATCTACATCTCCCATTACATCTCGCATTCCCTACTCCTGAAGTGTGATCCTCCCAGTCGTTGGCCCTAAGTGAGGTTGGTAACTGTGTGGGCACACCCTGGAAGACAAGGGTGGAGCACATGTGCCTGAGTGTGGTGAGCCATGCTAGTCTCTGGGCTGAAAGGAAAAGCACGAGTCAGTTATGGAGAAATGGTCATCTGGAGAGTCCATCTGGGGAAGCAGAAGGGGTCTTAAGCTGAACTTGAGGACACCTGGATCCTGATCCTGATGTTGACGTTAAATTACTTTGTGGCACTGGTTTCTCTGTGCTTCTTATGCCATCTGTAAAACAGACTGACTTCTCCTGTCTTAAATGCTGACTGTGGTGGTGATGAAAATTAAAAAGGAATTTAACAAAAATTAGCATTTATGATGTTTTCTTATTTTAAAGGTAATAAATGTTCATTGCCGGAAACATGAAAACCAAGAAACATATTATAAAAAGAAAAATCATTTACAATTTTACTTGTAAAATATGTCAAAATACTTCCTCGTTTTTTTCTACTTATCGATTTATTTTTAATGAGGCATAATTGACATATAACATATCATTTTTAGGAGTACACTATAATGATTCAATATTGTATCCAAATCATTTTTCTGTGCATATTATTTCTTCACCTTGTTAGATCTTAATGTTCATGTAATTGTCTATACAGCCCTGAAGAGAAGCAGTCCCAGGATGGACAGCCTGCCCTTCAGGCCGGGCCTTGCACTGGCTCTGCTCTGCCCTGGTGCCCATCCCAGGCTAAGGCCCTGGGGACACTCAAAAAGCAGAGGCCTTTCTCACCGGACACTGGGCACATTGGGATTCAACTCTGGAAGGTAGTTTAGTGGCTTGTCTGGTGAAACTCACAGCCACCTTCTCTTTCAGATCTTCAGATAGACTGGCTCCTGGCCGGTGGGAATGGGAGGGGAGAGGAAGCCACTCTGACGTATCTGCTTACCCTCCAGCCCAGCAACTGTGAGAATCATAACAGAATATCTTGTGTGAAATGGCTCTTCCTTGTTCACAGGAATGTGCGATGCTCTCTGGTTCACAGGGGCCAGAGAGCAAGGGTCATAAACAGGCTGAGGAGCTGAGCAGGAGGGGCGAGTTAATCCCCCAGACATCAGGGCTCTGCCTGGTAGAGATGGGAGCAGGGCTGATAAAGGCTGACGAAGGGGAGTGCTGGTAGGGGAGGGGGGGCACTGCAGAGATGGTGGTATGCACCCCTGTTAAGGCAGTCTCTGACGGAGGCAAACCATAAAAGTCACCACTGGGCCAAGCTACTCCTCAGCCAGCTTAGAGTCCCACAACAAGAGCTGGTCTTCAGAGCCTGACCCCAGTCACTGTCCCCAGTGAAAGCGAGGCCCTTTGCAGGGGGCTGAGAGGAAGATCGTCCCTGAAAACGGAAAAGAAATCATTACTGGCATTTACTTGGCCAGCCCTGGGCCAGGAGAGACACAGAATAATCCCAACAGGGTCCCCACTCTGCAAACTTAAAACCTGGTGGTACTGTACTGACGGCTCTCTGCTGGCCCTGGTGCAGCTCTTCTGTTCCAGATGAGGATGACTTGAGGAAAAGCAACTAATGAGCAATGTGAGATGCTATAAATGGCTTGGTCACATGGTGCAGGCTAGGCGTGCTGTAGGAGTTTCGAAAAGGCAGAGATTAGTGTGGGCTGAAGTGGTTAGAACAGGCTTCACAGAGAATGGGACCAGGATCCAGTGATTGAAGGTTCAGGTCTGTTGTAAAGAGGGAGGGAGGAGGAAAGGAGCAGGGTTAGTGAGGGTAGGAATACACAGGGACAGATAGCAATGAACCAGTCTTCTGGTACCCAGGATTGTGCAGAGATGCCGAGGACCAGCTGTTAAGGGTGGAGAAGCAGTGGGAGGGTAGGGAGGCGGCCAGATTGTGGATTGCTTTGAATTCAGGCAGAGGAGTTTAGTTTTGACTCTAGCAAATAGAGAGTAGAAAGAACCCCTAGTGCGAGGAAGTGTAGGAAGCCATGCCTTGCTGATTACTCCCACTGAATTAAATTTCTTTTTCCCCCTCAGTGAGGCTGCCTAACCCCCTGAGCCATATAAGGCATCTTCTGAGCGCTGAGCTGTACTGCCCCAAGCATGCTCTGTGACTGGCACAGCCTTGGGGACAGCTGTGAGCCCCTCCTTCTCCAGCAGCACCTCCATTCTTTTTATTTTCCCCTACTTCATTCTTTATTCTTCTCTGCACTAATGTCTTCTCTAGGGCGGCAGGCTAGGGCTTGTCAGCCTTGGGGGCAGGGAGGAGAGCAGACATACTGGGGCTCGCTCTGGCCTAGGCTCTGTGCTGGGGCACAGGCACATCTGTCTTGGCCCTCACAACTGGGTAGCACCAGATTAGGTACCACACTCAGAGCATGACAGGCAGCTCCCTTCCTGGCAGCCTGGAGCCTCTAGTGCTGAATTGGGTCTTCCTCATAGCCCCCTGGAACCTTGGAGCCCTAGGTGGCATTCTGGGAGTTCCGGGACCTGCCCCTTGGTGACTTACTTATTCTTGAGTCTGGGATAGAAGCAGAACTTCAGCCTAGCTTTCACAGCCACCTGAATTCCCTCTGGATTAGCACCCCTGATTAAGAGAAGGGAGAAGGCCACAGAGGCATGACTGGCACTGCCCAGGGTGGTGGGGCTAGCTCTGTAAGAGTGCCACCTGGGGAAGATCCAGAGCAGGAAGGGCAGTGGCTGCTGGGAAGACTGGCCCCCTCCCCCATGGCTATGTAGGGTGGGTAGGCTACATTTTCCTGCCTGTGAACTCTAGCCCTAGGTGTTAGAAGAATGGTCCCAGCCCCTCCTGGGAGAAGGGGATGTTGGAGGAGCAGGGGCGGCCAGGGGCAAGGCCCAGTCCAAGATGAGCAGCCTTCACACTGGTGCTAAGTGTGAGCAGTTGCCATGTGCTCCGCAGCAGCTCTCTACCAGGCCTCAGCCTCATTTCTGGATCAGTCACACCACAGGAAGCCCTTCCTGGGGAGCCACTGCCACTGTTGATGCTTTTGCCAACTCTTCACAGCCGTGACTGCACCCCAGGAGCTCAGGCTTAGTGTCTCCACCCGCCTCCTGCCCCCTCAGAGAAGCATCTGCAGAGACCTCTTCTCTGCACTATCAGGCTCTTTGCAGGGGGTAATCAAGTCAAGAGATGCAGAGATTTCAGCCATTTGGGAAAGGAAAGTAGGAGGGAGATTCCTCAGGGAAAGGGGCTGCCTGGTGAGGTCAGGAACACGTTGGGGGAGGATGTGTAGTGGTAGGGAAAGAAACTGGGAAGGCAGGATTCTATATTGGAGTCAAATGATTGTGGAGATTGGGGTTGGCTTTAGGTGGAGTCCATGTTGTCTGAACAGGCAGTTCTTTCTCCACAGTGACTTCATCCTTTCAAGATCATTCTTTCCCCAAAGAACTCAGTGGGGGTGGGGGTGCTGAATGGCAGCCGGAGGAACTTGGACTCTTCTTGGAAGGTGGATGATCTTCCTGTTCCTCAACCTTCAAGGACGTCTGCCTGGGAATAATGGGCATGGAAATAGGGTGTCTGTCCTGGAGGGAACACACTGGCACCGCCTTGCACTGGGAGCGGAACTTCTTTGTCTGTACATTCCTACGGATCTAAGGGTTGGACTCTAATTTCAAGAATTTCTCTTTATCTTCAGGAAAGCCTTAGAGCTAAACAAGATAGATGCAGTAGTGGAGTAAACATTCTAGATTAGAGAGAGCAATCTTCCCAAAGAGCTGGGGCTGATTCTCTTCAGGACAACTGTTTGGCTTGATCTGAAGCAGGGCCCCTGCCTCGAGTCAGGAGAGAGGTAGGCTGCCTCACCTGAGTGTTCCTGGCCTCCGGAATGGCTGAGATCTTGCCAGTGTGGGGGAGAATCCCATGGGCTGTCATCACCAGACCCATCTGCTTTCAGATGTCCAGGGAGTGAGAGGAAGGAAGAGAAGTGATAAGCAGAAATGGCATGGGATGTGACAATGCGGAGGGGTCTTCATAGCATCTGATGGGCTTTAGGGTTTGGTTTTGCTTTGTTTCTGGCTTTACCAAATTTCTTGGTTTTCAACAAAGTACTTTCATCAATTTTCTGTTGAATTCGTTATACAATACTGCATAAAACATTGCCTCAAAGCTTAATGGTTTAAAACAACAAATATTTGTTATCTCAGTTTCTGTGTTTCAAGAATCCAGGTGTGACTTAGCTGGGTGCTTCTGGCTCAAGATCTCTCATGAGGTTGCAGTACAGCTGTCTTCCAGGACTGCGTCATCTCAAGAGCCAACTGGGGCTGAAGGATCTGTTTCTTAGCTCATTCTTGAATTGTTGGCAGGCTTCAGAAGATCTGCTTCCAAGCTCATGCACATGAACTCCTCCGCAGGGCTCCCTTACAACATGGCAGCTAGCTTTCCCTAGGACCAGCAATCCAAGAGGGAAGCCACAATCTTTTTGTACCCTAATCTCAGGGTAAAAAATGATGACATCTCATCATTCACCATTGTGTATTTGTTAAAAGCAAGTCAATAAGTCCAGCCCACACCCAAGGAGAGATGATTACACAATGGCATGAAAATCAGGAGACAGACAGGGATTTGGGGCTGGGGGCATCTTAACAGCTGCCTGCCACATCTCTCATTTCAGCCTTACAACAACTCTTATGCTCTAGACAGAGAAAAATAGTCCACAGGACAGGAGGAAAAGGAGCTCCAGAGAGGTGAGGGGCTCTGCCCAGGATCACAGAGATATTAAGTGGTAGATTAGAATTTGAACCTCAGTGTCTGTCTGACTTCAGATTCAATAGTCTTTCTCTGATGCTGAGATGCCTGTCCAACCAACCCATGCCTATTGATATCCGTGCTTGGGAGTTGGAGCCAACTTGAGTTGACTGAGTATGAGGGGCTTTGATGCTTGCTTCTTCCTGGCTATTTCTGGACATGGCTCATAATCATCCCTTCTATAACAAGGACACCTTCTACTGTACTCCTTTTAGGTTTTTTTAAAATAAACCTTTACTTTAGGAATTCTAGATTTACAGAAAAATTGTAAAGCTAGTCCAGGGGGTTCCCGTATATCCCAACCCAGTTTTCCCTATTATTAGCATCTTATATTAGTATAGCACATTTGTTACAATTAATGAACCAATATTGACACATTATTATGAACTAAAGCCATCCTTTATTCAGATTTCCTTATTACTCCTTTGTAATTGAACCAGGCACTGGGCTATACATAATTTTGATGAATTCTCAGACCAGTCCTGTGAGGTTGGCACTATTATTATCTCATTTTTTTTACAGAAGAGGAAAGTGAGGCACAAAGAGATTAAGTAACTTTGTAAGATCACAGAGCTATGCAGAAGCAAAGTGAGCATTTGAACTGTGGCCTCTCTTACTCCCACGTAGTGCTCTTAACCATGTATGCTTCTCTTCCTCGCTGTCAGCCTCTGATTCCTGCTTCTAGGGAGGGAATTACTCACATAAGCACTAACATCTGGCCCTACCACTAGGGCTTAAGTTTATGGGAAAGATAAGCGGATGCCTGGAGACTGACTATTTTAGTGACCAGCTCCTTCAGCCTCAGCTTTCTCATCTGTGGACTTATAGGATTAGGATAATGACCCCAGGTCTCTTCTGCTTCTGACTTTCTGCAATCCTATCAGTCATTCCTCAGCCCATGTCCAGAGGATCTGGGGGTTGGGGAGGAAGTGGGTCCTGCTTACCCAGGCACCGAGCTTCATCAGCACTTGGGGAATGAGTCTGCAGATGGGTATGATAGTTCAGTCATTGTATAGATTTCAATCACTAAGCTGCCCACCAAGGAAGGCCCCAAGGCTATGGGCTCTGTGTTGAGCTTACTGCCCTTAACTGGTTCAGTTGCCTTCAGTAATAAGGCCTTTAGAGAAGCCACTCTGAGCAATATTTTTTTCTGAAACATAAAAGAAACCCACCCTTTGAGCACAAGCACTAAGCAGATCATTGTTTATTCATAAAAGAGTAACTTGTCAGGATCCCCAGAGGCAGTGTCCTCAAGTGGTGAAGAACCTGGACTTGAGAGTCATACAGACACAGCCTGCTTCTTACAAGCTGAGGACCTTGGACAAGTCTCTGGACATTTCTGTGTCTCCATTTCAACGTCTGTAATATAAGAAAAATATAAGCATAGCTATGTCATGGAGAGGTTCTTTGGATTAAATATAAAATGCTTAATTAAGCCCTTAATAAGTTCTTAACAAATAAATGGTAGTTATATTCAGGATTTGCTTGAATAATAGACCAATTTTAATTCCAGCTCCTAAAATTTCTCTTTTTGTGTGTGTGTGACTCTGAGATCTGTTGCCCTATTGAAGTCCAAGGAGCTAGAAAGCACCAGTTGCTAAGAAGCAATTCAGTCCTGGGCTTCAGAGGGCTTTACTTTCTTTTTATTTATTTATTTTTGTTAATCCTCACCCAAGGATATTTTTCCATTGATTTTTTTTAAGAGAAAGTGGAAGGTAGGGGGAGAGACACAGAGAGAGAAACATCGATGTGAGAGAGACACATCGATTGGTTGCCTCCCTCGAGCCCCAACCAGGGCCAGCTATCAAGACTGCAACCAAGATATGAACTCTTGACTAGAATTGAACCCTTTAGTCCACAGGCCAACACTCTATCTACTGAGCCAAAGTGACTAGGTCCAGAGGGCCTTACTCTCATGTATTGGGCTGGGTGTGGGTGTGGTTCCTTCTCCACTAGCTACAAAGGATGCCTGCAGCCTTGGCCTAGCTCAGCCCTGACTGCCCAGCGAGCCTGTCTTGGTGCTGCCTGATATTCCCCCAATGGCCTGTGGGCTCTGGAGGGCCACCTCCCCTGTACAAAGAGATCAACAGGACTGTCCACAGGGTTCCTCCTGCAGGGTGTCTTCCAGTCCTGGCACCTAGCTCTGTGCCAACCTCTCTGGCTCTCCACAGAGAGGCTTAAATGCTGAATATCTGCCTGGAGCCTTGGACACCAGGCTCAAGAAGGGGAGTGAGAGCAACCTCTCCATCGTGGCAGGACCCAGGAGAGGGTGGGAGGCTAGGTCCAGCTGGGCCACCCACCTGGATTGACTCCTCCAGCAGGAGGTCCCAGCTGTGTCTCTCAGGCCCCAGTGCCTAGCAGAATAGGAACAGAGGGATCTCACTGTGAGTTCTTGCAGTGCTGGGAAAGGTGTTTAGGCCAGGCCGTTTTTTCTCTTTCTCCCACCAGAAGGCACAATAGCAGAGAGGCTGGACTTGATTTTGATCCCAAGTTCATTGCTGAATGGGGTTAGAATTGGCTGAGTGATTCCAAGAGATTTAACTATATTAATGAGGGTAGCCTGGACATACCTGTGTTGTGCACATGATAGATAGACTTTTGTAATACACACGTGAGGTGCTTGTGTATCAGCATTCAAGAAACCTCTTTTCCAGAGGCTGGTTGGCAGCCAGCCATATAGGAGGCCCATGACCCACATACAGACCGGGAAATGGGTTTTCCACATCCAAGGAACATTTATCACATCTAAGGAGTCCTTCCGTGGGTCTGCCCCCCTCTGGGCCTAGGAAGGAAACGACCTGGATTTGCGGCCTGACAGCAGAGGCCCTCTAAGGGCAGGAGGCCCGGGCAGGGCCCCTTTGGAGAGCTGCTGTCCCCAGCCTTGGTGCTGAGAATGGTTGGCCCTGAGGTTGGGGCCAGAATTAGGCCATTTCTGAGGCCCGTGTCCTGTGTGGAGAACAGCAGTGAGGGATGGTAACAGCTGGGGAAGAGAAGAGGCTGGATTTTTAAATGTTTAATCTAGGCTCTGACTGGCAGAAAAAAACTATTGGTAAATTATTCTACTAAAAGTGTTTAATTATGACCCTAGCTGAGTGTGCGACGGTCTTGCTTCTGCCTCCAACCTTTCAGGGAGCCCCGATCTCTGTCTGTTGCCCCACCTCTTGCTATTTTATGGTCTAGGTGGCTGCTCTTGATGCTCAGATTCCTGTGCTGCCAACTTAACCCAAATTCCTTCTTTGCTGGCAAAGGGCCTTCTCCCCTTCCCCTGGCTCAAAGTGACACACTTGGTTGATGCATTTTGGAGTACCCTGCTGCCTTCCAAGGGCAAAGACATCCCATTTTACTAGGGACAGAGGTGCTCCCTTTGGGGATAGGAGAGATGGAAGAGGAAAGGGGGGAAAGCTGGAGTCCTTGTCATGTTAAAGCCTTTCGTGGCAGTTTTCTTGGTGAGGAGCAGGAACCCAAGCGAGGAATTGGAATGAAACTGTTTGAATCAATTCAAACCATGCACGGATCAATTCTACTTAATGAAGCCTTTTTATCCCCCAGACCAAGCAGGGCCAGGAGGACTGGATATCTAGGAATTGCCTGTGGCTCCTAATTTTTTTCTTTTTAATTTAAACTTTGTGTTGTTAATCCTCACTAGAGGCTTTCCATTAATTTTAGAGAAAGTGGAAGGGAGGGGGCGGGGGAGAGAAGAGAGAGAGAGAGAGAGAAACATAAAAGTGAGAGAGCTACATCAATTGGTTGCCTCATGCACATGGGATTAAAATTGCAACCCAGGTACGTGCCCTTGATCAGAATCAAACCCAGGACCTTTCAGTTCATGGGCCAACGTTCTAACCACTGAGCTTGCCAGCCAGGGCTAATTTAAATATTATACAAGAAGTGCTTAGTATAGAAAATATGGTTGATCAAAAGAAAAAAAGAGAGAGAGAGAAAGAGAGAGAGAGAGAGAGAGAGGGGGGGGGAGAGAGAGAGAGAAAGAAAGAAAGAAAGAAAGAAAGAAAGAAAGAAAGAAAGAAAGAAAGAAAGAGGAAGGGAGGAAGGGAGGAAGGGAGGAAGGGAGGGAGGGAGGAAGGAAGGAAGGAAGGAAGGAAGGAAGGAAGGAAGGAAGGAAGGAAAAGAAAAGAAAGAAATCTTACCACCCAGCAACAAAATTTAAACATTTTGGGGTAAATTCCTCCAGACCTTTTACTATGTATAAAAAAATTGTTTTTATATGGGACAATAATGATCTCATAATTTGCCCCCTTTTTCATTTAAAAGTATATCAGAAACATCTTTTCATGGCAATAGCTGCATTTCTATGCCATAATTTTTCTTATTTTTAAATTTTTAAATGTTTTTTATTGATTTTTAGAGAGAGGAGAGGGAAAGAGAAACATCAATGTGAGAAACATCAATGGGCTGCCTCCTGCCTGCCCCCTACTGGGGATTGAGCTTGCATCCCAGGCACGTGCCTTGACCAGGAAGCGAATCAGCGACTTCTCAGTGCATGGAATGATGTTCAACCAACTGAGCCACACTGGCCAGGGGCAATTTTTAAAATTTATTTCTAGTTATAGTCTACATAAAAACTATGCCATTATTTTAAAAGTCCATGTAATATTTTATTTTATAAATACAACTCTATTTTATCAGTTATTTATTAGAAATTGATTTTGTTTTCAATCTTTTGTTATGCCAGTTGTGCTTCTAGATAAAGCTTTTGCATATTCTTACTTCCTTAGGATAAATTCCCATATGGAATTGTAGGGACTAAAGATATGCACATTTTAAGACTTGATACCTATTGCTAAATTATAATTTAGAAAGATTATATCAGTTTATACTTTACCACCAATATTTGAATACCATTTCCGCACACCTTCACCAATGTTCTTTTTCATCTTTACAAATCTGATATACAAAATGTGATTTCATTTTAATTTACTTTGATTACTACTTAAGCTGAATATTTATTAACATTTTGTATTTCTTTTATGTTTTTACCCAGTTTTCTATTGAGGTATTTATTTTTTTCTTTTTGATTTACAAGGTTCTTTTTTATATCAAGAGTATTAACCTTTATTTTGTTTGATAAATGTAGCATATAAGTTTTCCAGCTTATCTGCCTTTAATTTTGTGACATTCTTTGATACAGAAGATTTACATTTTTTAACGTAATCAACATATCAATATTTATTTTGGATTCCTTTGGATCTAAGCTTAGAAAGACTTTTCTACTCCTATGTTCCATAAGCATCCACCTAAATAAATGTTCTAGTGTTTATTAAACATTTAAATCTTTTCATTATCCCCAAGTTATTTCTGTGTATTATAAGTATGGTATTTTTAAAATGTAGTTAACTTCTTATCCCAGTACCATTATTGGACAATCCATTCTTTCTCTCTTAATATAAAATTAATATATTATCAAACATTTAAAAAATTATAAAATAAACACATCCTATGTGTATTTATACTATTACAGTTTATACTATTTGTTTCCTTTAGTAAAACTAGAACCTCGTTTTTTATTGGTAGACCCTGTACATTTCTTACTAACTTTATTCTTATCATTTTATGTTTTTATTGTCATTGTTGTATTTTCTAATTGTGTATTGGTCATATACATGAGAGCTCTTTATTTTTACACATCAATTTTCTAACTGGAAGGGAAGCATGTTATCTTCTGGTTTTCCTTTGACAGGTTTGTGCTAAAGGCGTGTTTGACCTAATTTGAGGCTATTTAATTCCTTCTGGATCTGGGCCATAGCTTCTCTGTCTTTCCCTGAGGTAGCATGGAGTTTGGGGAAAGAATGGCAGGTACAGTCGGCTCCTTGTCAAATGCCTTTTAAGGATGAACGTGTTATAGAACAGATGCCCACCTTGTTCTTTCCTCCTCCAACCCAAGCCATTTGGATGCCAAGGAAGCAGTGACATATCAGCTAGTGAAAAATAGATGCATGCATCCAAGCTGAGGCAGGCAGAGAGATCACGGAGGATGTAGAGTAGGTTAAATTTGGTGCCAACCCTGGGAGCTCTCAGGAAACCTTAAGGTCTTTAAATGCCATACCGTGGCATCTTTAGTGGCTGAAGACATCTGAGGGAGTCCTCACTGTGGTCCAGAGGCAGGGCTGGATCAACTTCTTTTCTCTCCATGTTAGTTAGAGAAACTGGGGTCAGGCAAATCGAATAGACTCCAGGATGGTGGTGTTGCAGCTGTATGCTCCTTCTCAGAAGGATGGAGCTTCTTTTATATATATCTACACTAATAAAAGAGAAACATGGTAATTGGCGTACGACCGCTACCCTTTTCATTGGCTAATCAGTGAGTATATGCAAATTAACTGTCAGCCAAGATGGCGGCCGGCAGCCAGGCACTGAAGCGAGCAGGGAGGCTTGCTTGCTGCAGACTCCAACGTTCCCCGCCTCACTTGCCGGCCTCTCAGCTGCAAGTCTAAGCAACTAT
>NW_005370597.1:2195504-2217469 GCF_000412655.1 Myotis brandtii | reverse complement strand
TATTTCAATATATTCATTGATTTTGGAGAGGAAGGAAGAGGGAGAGAGAGATAGTAACATCAATGATGAGAGAGAATCACTGATCAGTTGCCTCCTGCACGCCCCTTCCCCCCACTGTGGATCGAGTCTGCAACCGAGCATGTGCCCTTGACTGGAATTGAATCAGGGACCTTTCAGTCCGAAGGCTGATGCTCTATCCACTGAATCAAACCGGACAGGGCTAACTTTCAAAACTCAAGGGGAAAAAAAGAAAAAATGGTTATGAAGACTGGTTTCATTGTTAAGTCTGAAGCAAACATATTTGGAAAGATTTGATGGATAGTGCTGATTAAGGTTTTACACATTCTGCTTTGGTTGAATGTCCAGATTAACATTGCCATTTTTCTCTGAGTTTTCGCACTTGGGGTTATTTCCCAGTGATGAACACCCTCCTACTTTCCCCACTGCTCCCTGCCGCAGTCACCCCCCTCTTCCTTGCTTTCTGGTCTTTCCTACACAGGTTGCATGCTGGAGTAGAAGGTGACCCCAGAGATGCCCTAGAGAAGATCAGCCCAACAGAGGGACATAGGGCTCTAATTGTTAGGGAGAGACGTGGAGAGATAGGGGAAGTAGTAGGGAGAGCATGGCCATGGGCATGAAGGTTTAGAGTCAGGAGCGGGACTTAGAACCCTGTGGTCAGTCTTATTCAGGGCACGGCCCAAATAAGCCTTGACTGCATTTTCTGGCGCCTCACTTGGAGTGTCCCTCTAGTGAAAGTGGGGACATTGCTCAAGTCCTGGTGGTCCTATAAAGGCCACCTTCTTAGAGTTTTACCAACCTGGCCTAAAGGTCGGCCAAGTGATCAACCTTATTCAACACTCAAACCAAGTCATTTCCTCTACTCCCTTCCTTTTGCCACTAGAACCCAGTGGAAATGCATGTTGTTTTCTGAGTCTTGCAAAGCCTTGGTTGGTATTTTACTCCTGTCTTTCCTTCTTCCCAGATGGCTATATTTTACAGCCAGTGTGACTTGCGGTGTCAAACCATTATCCTGTGGCCTGTCTTAGAGAATGTGGAGAACAGTCAGACACCTTATTTTTCTGTTGAGTCTTTTAGAGACTTGAAAAATTATTAAAGCTGTTTTTGGACTTCTGCCAGTACAATTAAGTAAAAATCATACTTTTCAAGTGAGTAAAGAGGGGTATGATGCCTGAGTAAAATCCTGTTGCTTGTTTTTATTGTTATAATTTATATTATTCTTAGATCATGATAGCAATCCAGTTTTCAAGTTCATATGTAAGTTGGAGCTAGAGAATTGTTCCAGTAGGATAGAAAGGGCACATATTTCTCTTGCCCTTCCTGTTTGAGAGGTTAATGTATAAGCTAAAGGTCATCATCATATATTATTTCAGTGGGTCTAGAGGCTGACTACCCCACTAAACTCTAAAATATTTGAGGGCAATTGTATCTTATTCACCTATGAAATTCCAGTACCAAAGATAGGGTTGATTTAATAAGTTTTTGTCATGAAAGGTAGGAAGAGAAAGGAATAAGCTGGTATGGCATCTTTGGGAGGGACTCAAAGATCCATGTACAGAAGCTGCCATTTTAGCATCTCTGCCAACTAGTAATCTTGCCTTGCTTCCATGCACCTATTGCCTGATATCTCACTCCTTTTGAAAGTTGCCAGTGGAGTCCACTCTTGTTAGTAGGAATATTCCTTCATTGAGGCAGAGTCTGCTTCCCCTCAAATTCAACCTGTTAGGGTTAAATTGGAATGGTGCTCTCCCAGCTCTGCCTGAGGACTAGAGTCTACTCCCTGGGTCAGAGGACTATGACTTGGCCTCTGAGCCTCTGCTTTAGCTATTTCCCCTCCTTCTACCCCAGATCAGTCCAGCAATGTGTGCTAATCATTTGCCTTTATCCTGTGGCCTAATAGCATAATGGTCAGGGCTGCAGACTCTCAAGCCAGATTGCCTGAGTTTGCATCTTGACCCAGCCAGTTAGTTATCTAACCTCTCTCTGTTTCAGTTTCCTCATTTGCAAAGTGAGGTTAATACCCCATACCTCATAGGGGTTTAAATGATCTACTTCAGATAAAGCACTGAGCCCCCTACCTTGCATATTGTAAGTACTTAATAAATGTTAGCTGTTGTTATTATTAAAATTGTAGTTCTTCTTGTTCATGCTGTAGAGAGAATTTTGTATTAAATTCTGCCTTAGCTTTGCCCAATATCCTGTATGTACTTATTGGTGTCTTTGTCATTCACTAGACCATGAGTGGGAAGGGTCATTTCTCATTCATTTTGTTGCCACTGTGCCTGGCATATATAGACAGTCCCTGACTTATGATGATTCAACTTACAATTTCTTGATGGTGTAAAAGTGATATGCATAATAAATTAATGAGATATTCAACACTTAATTATAAGATAGTTTTTGTGTTAGATGATTTTGCCCAATTGTAGACTAATGTAAGTGTTCTGAACACATTTTATGTAGTCTAGGTTAAGCTATGATGTTCAGTAGGTTAGGTGTATTAAACGCAGTTTCAACTTATGATGGGTTTATTGGGGTGTAACCCCATTGTAGGTCGAGGAGCACCTGTATTAGGCACTAAGGGAATGTTTGTTTCACAAAAGAAAAGCTCTGGGTTTGTATTTAGGCTCTGACACTTACCAGTTATGAGGCTTTGGACAAGTCATTTAACTCCTTGGAGCTTGAATGATTTCATGTGTAAAGTGGGAATAATAATGCATACCTATCCAGGTTTTGCAAGATAAGGGAGACGATGTATGTGAAAGTCTTTGGTAAAGAGGAAAGTACTAGAAAGAAAGTGGGGGGGGGGGCTTACTTAGGTAAGGACAATAGAGCTTAAGCTCTGATGGCTCTGATCCAGTCTTGTAACTTTTATTTCCCTTTAAAATCTGCACAATATCTTACATATAGTAAGAGCTTGTAAGTACTTGGTTGGATAAGATGAGTGGGTGGATGGGTGAATGAACTGAATTGAGTAATTGAGCATGTACAATTGTATTGTCTAATCTTTCATGTAAATGAGCTGTTTCCCCCCAAACAACTGTGAGTCTATAAGGATCAGAATCATGTCCTAGAAGGCTACAACCTTCCTATTCCAGTATAGGGACAGCAGGTTGCCAAGTTCAAGTGCTCAGCTGCTGGGGCTCACTTCGTGAGCACCCAGTTTTCCACCAGGTGGCAGGGCACTACCTGTCTGAGCATTGTCTGGAGCACCTTCCTTCTCTCTCCACCAGGTGGCGGGGCAGGCTGCTTATCCGCTCCTGTGCTGCCCTCTGGAAGGAGGCCCCTCCTCCTGGGCTAAGGCTGCCAGGAAAGCCTAACCAGGTGCTCCCTAGAAGTTGGCCTCTCTCCCCATTTAGGACCAGCTGGTGCCTCTGCTGCCCTGTGCAGACAATGGAGTGGAACTCCTGGTGGTCTTGCTGTCTGAATCCTGTGCAACCTATTACAGAATTTACAATGTTGCTCGGTGTCTAGAACACAACCTAATAGGAGCAGGCCCTCAGTGCAGGTTAGTTGAATGGACACCTCCTAGTGTGGATGGCGACTGATGCTTTAGCTCAGGAGCTACCCCTCCTGCCCTTCCCAGACTTCCTTCCTCCTTCTGAAACCCACAGGTCTTGAAGGAAAGCTGCTGCTGTCTCCATACTCAGCACCTATCTACCAGATTCTTCCCTTCACACAACTGGGATAAAGGCCAGTGCTGGGGCTTACTGCAGAGTTCTGCGGGCCTCTTCTCTGGCGGTTCAAGTCTCAAGCTACACCTAAAGTCTTGGGGCTCCTGGCTGCCTCACCCAGGCCCTCAACTCAGAGTCCAGACCCTCCGAGTCTTTTTTGGTACTCTGTATCAACAGCTGCTCAAGCTTCTTGCTTCCATATCCTCCCTTCTAACCCTTCCTCAGACAGTCTGACAACCATGGTCATTCTGGGCCCAACCTTGGTATTGCATCGAGGTGGGGACTACTGAGTAGAAAGGTCTAACAGGAAGGAGGCTGCCAGTGTCTACTAGGAATGTAGACGCTATTTCCATCAGAGGCCTTAGGAGTCAACACAACTTCCCCCCAATGGTTCAAAGCACTGTTCTCTTTTTAAGGGTAAAAGAAAAAAAAATGAGGCCTTGGCTTGAAAATTTCCAAAGCCACATGGTTGGTTGGTTGGTGGCTAATCTGACTAGAATTCAGGCCTCTTACAGGTCTGGTGAGGTCTTGCTTCCCAAGGGCCTTAAGTTACCAGCCTCTCCTTAAAAGTGTCTCTGCTTGTCTTCACAAAACTGGTCACTGACTGTCTTCTTGGCCCACCTCATGCACTGCAGCAGCATTTTCATCAGCTTTTGTACCCTGACATGGTGAGAGGGCATGTGCCTAGATGGTTACCTGTGGAAGGAGGGGAAGGGGACTTGTTCTCCAGTAGGGTGGCCTATGTCCTGAGAGTGCCCGAATGCGTTTTCTATCACTCTGCCCAAAAGGCATACTTCTTGGGCCTCTACTTTGTACCCAGGATTGAGCAGGATATGAGATGGTCCCTGAAGGTACTTGGGATCTAGAGAGGAAGTTGACTATAAGTAGCTTCTTGGTCCGAGGCCCCAGCATCATTCTGTGCTTCATCTTCTCTCCAGGCGCTCCCACACGCCCTATCCCTGTGGGTGGTGCAGATGGAGGACCCTCACACACAGTTCCCGCATGACTGGCAGCTCAGGTCTCCTGCCATTTCCCCAGGGAGTAACCTCTCAAAGCAAGGGGCAAGGAGGCAAGGAATCATCTATTGGCTGGAGCCACTGCGGAAGGCCGTGCCCAACCCTGTTTCCTCCCAGGCCTCTTTTTGAGCGGCTCTCATATTCTCCTACCATCCATTAGAGATGGAGGATGGGCCACTTGCCCTCTGCCTGAGCAGGTGTGCTCTGAGCTTCCTTTTCGAGTACTTAGGCACTTTTCTAAGTCACAAGCATAGATTTTTTTTTTTACTTTTCTGCACACAGCCCTTCAGTGGCTCTCCCCACTGTGTTCCAAGCCCTCCAGGGTCTCATGCCTGCCTTTCTAGCCCTCACCATCAGTGGCCACACTGAACTTTCCTTCTCTGCTTGTAGACTCTTACGACTCTTGCATATACTGATATCTTTTTATGAAATCCTCTTTTTCTCCCCTTCCTTTGCTGACTGATTCATACCATCCTTGGAGTTCATCTTAGATGTCCCTTTTTCTGGAAAATTTCTATCTCCCTAGGACTGGCCTGGGTCCTCTGTTCTCACCTCTCTGATGACACTTGTTAGACTGAATTGTCATTTGCTCCCTGATATGCCTTCCTTATCAAAATGCTATCTCCTTAAGAGAAGGGGCCAGGTTTTTGGAGGTCTTTTTTTGTTTTGTTTTGTTTGTCTTAATTTCATGGAGGTGTCCTCAGCTCCCACTGTCACATAATAGGTGCTTGGGATAGATTTGTGGAATGTGGTATGAGCTGATGGGAGCAGGTGGGCCTTCCTGTGAGAACTTCCTGCCATTCCTGATCTGGATTCTCTGAGCCTCTAGGGACTTCACCCCTGTGTTTCTGGGCAATGGAGTTCAGTGTGCCGAGATTCTGTAGATAGAGACCACTCATTCATACATTTAAAAATATTACTGATCCCCAGTAAATAAGACAGACATGGTCCCTAAACTCATAGAGCTTACATCCTAGTGGAGGAAACAAATAATAAATATGAAAATAACACAAGTGCATAGTGTGATAAGTCCTACATAGGAAATGCCTAGGCTGGCTGAGGTTAATAGGAGGGGCCATGCCCACAATCCTCTATCCCCTGTGATTAGCATACCTCTTCCTTTGCTGGGGCTTGAGCCTCCAGTCATTCAGAGTCGCATTCTGAGCAAGAGTTGTACTGATGAGCTCCTGGGAGCTTTTTCTCTTAGCACTGACTGCGTCTGGGGTGATGGATCTCCAGGGTGGGAAGGAGATGTGTCTGGGCAGCAAGGATGTCCCTGGCTTCGCTGGATGGGGAGGCCTTCAGGAGGGCCTGGTTTCATCAGCAGAAATGGAGTCCTTCTGCCTGGGCTCAGGTGGCTGAACTGTTTGGACCCTGGCTATATCTTAGAGCATCAGCAGAACTGGTGTGAGGTGGCATGAAAGCCATGACCTCCCAGTGGCACCTGGAGCTGCTGCCAGTGGCACTGTCCAGGAGGACCGTTTCACTCACTGTTCTTGGTCATGACCTAGGGCTGGAGATACAGTGTCTCCAGCTGTATTGGCAGCTGTGTTGGTATGGGCTGCTTTCCTCTTCTGAACAGCTGTTTGCCTTCTGGGAAAACATGGCTTTGGTTTGGATGAGCTCATGTTGAGAGAGTTGCGGTGTCCCTTGGGGTGCTCTCCCCTAACCCAAAGTGGAACATAGTGAGCTGTCCAGCTTCCCTGTGTCCCTCACCTCGTTCCCCTCTGGATTACTCATACAGACTCTTAGAGGTCTCCGAGGGGAGCATGTGCCAGCCTGTACCCAGAGCAAGGGGGCTCTTGCTTTGCGGAGCCTGGTGGGGAGGCTGGAGGGCCGCCTGACCATGTGGGGTTAACAGTGTGGCGGCAGGGTTCCTGCCCTGGGGCAGCGCTGACGTGTCTCCTGCCACCAACAATTGTGGTGCCCTTGCATCAAGGCACCTTTGTTTCCCCTTCAGCTGGGAAAGTGGATGCCAGCTGCAGGTTAGAAGCTCCTGCTGGCCTGAAGCCAGAAATTCCACTCTCCCAGGAGACACAGTGGCGTCTCCTGACATTTGCACACAAACCATCCTCCTAGTATAAGCTTGACCTCTATTGGCTCAGGGTAGACAGGCTAGGCTTTGGGGTAAGGGTCATAGAAAGAGTTGGGAAGGGCCTTGCTCCCTCCCCGTACTAGATGGGACCCAGCCAATTCATTAACTCCAGAGAGGGAATGGAATGGGGGCTGAGAAATAGAGGCCCCATGAACTTTGGGGACCCCTCTAATTCAAGGGTCTTGCTCCAGCCTCTTTTGTTATCTGGGCCTGTCCACAAATGCCTGTGTCCAGTGACGTGGTCCCCACTCCCAGCATGTGCATGTGATGATGTTTGTGCCTAAGAGAAAGGGCATGTTTATGGCAGCATTTGGAAACATGTGATTGTGAGCGCATGTGCTCATGATTATGTGTCTCGGACTCAGGGGGGTTGTGTCCCTTAAGGCTCTGAGTGCCTCTGTGAATAAGAGCAGGCTGGTATGTGTGTTCATGACAGTCTGGAATTCTGGTGTGGGCAATCTCTCTGGAGCTACTCCTCTAGGCCAGGGAGGGAAGACACAGTGGAGTCCAAGGAGAGTAGGGGGTACACACTGCAGGGCCAGGTTGGGAACTAGAATTTATCATTTTCCAGTGTTTTCCTTCCCTTTCTTCCTTATTCTCTCACCCAAGTCTTGGCCTGGAGGTATATGAGGGAAGAGAAGACCCTAAAAAGGCTTTGTGACCAATGGCCCTGCCAAATCTGGGGGCCAGGCACGGCTGGGCTTGTCCAAGAGTCAGAGAAGTGAGAAATTGGGCAGCACAGAGAGAGATGTTACAGTTCCTGGAACAGAGCTCCTTTTTTTTCCCCTTGTTCTTTTTTCCTGGCTTGGAAATAATAGGTCTTCAATCTGAGATTAGGAGAAAAGGAAACAACCAGAAAAGGAACCAGTTTGAACAAAGACAAGTTGCTGGATTGAACAACACCCACTGTTGCGATCGACTGTTCTAACTAGACGTAGTTCTGCATGCTGGGGTGGGGGTGTGAGTTGGGCAGGGAGCACTGGGGACTTCAAGTTTCCTTACAGACCATGCCTAGGGAGAGGCAGCAAGCAAGGTAAAGGGTGGGCTCTGGAGTCAGGCAGACCGGGGTCCAAGCCTGCCTGTTATTTCCTAGCCAGACTTTACCTCTCTGAGTCTTGGTTTCCTCTCCTGTGACCTATAGGGTGGTTGTGAGGACCAAATGAGAAAATAAATATATAGTGTTTGGCACAGTGCTTGGCACATGGTCAGTACAAATGATACCCATATAAGGCTCAGTTCCTTCCATATATCAGGATTGTATAGGTGAAGATAAGGAGAATTTTCAGGGAGATAGGTCTTAGCTGTCTGCAGAAGTAACTCTCTTTATCAAAGACCCCAGCAGAGATGTCAACCTGGTTAAGATCAGGATGGGTTTCCCTCTAGGAGCTGGTGCCTATGCTTTATTTGGACACAAAGAACACACGTGCACACGCAAGTGTGTGTGTGTGTGTGTGTGTGTGTGTGTGTGTGTGTGGTGTGGGGTTTAGGAGGCAATGAGAAAACAGGTTGCTCCACTGTAGCAAAGGCTCTGAAGATAGAGAAGCACTAAGGTAGATAAGGAGGGAAAATACCCATGGTTTGGTTTGTTTTTTTAAAAAAATGTATTTTAATTGATTTCAGAGAGGAAGGGAGACAGAGAGAGAGATAGAAACATCAATGATGAGAGAGAATCATCGATCGGCTGCCTCCTGCATGCCCCCCACTGGGCACTGAGCCCACAACTCAGGCATGTGCCCTGACTGGGAATCAAACCATGACCTCCTGGTTCATAGGTCGACGCTTAACCTCTGAGCCACTTGGGTTGGGCAAGATACCCATGTTTTTAAAGTAAGAATATGGCTCAAGAATATCTCCACACTACCCTGAGCTGGCGCTGCACGTGGATCGTGTCAGGTTGTTAGGAAATTTAGAGGTGTGGGGACTGTGATTTGAGATCTGCTTCATGGAGGTCCAGGTGTGGTGCTCATCTGGAAGCATTGGGTTTTTTTGTGCATTTATTTGCCATCCATCCATTCATGTTATTGTCACAGAGCACCTAGTGTGTGTCCCATGTCAGTCATGGCAGCTTTGGGCCTACAGAGAAAGAAACTGTTGAGATTGAACCTGGAGAAGAGAACTCCAAGGGGGAGAACTCCAAAGTAACCAAGTCTAGAGAGGCTTTTCTACGACTCCATCTTGCCTAAGAACCAGACAAGTTGTATGTTCAAACCGCAGCGGGAAGGATTCAGGCTAGATTTGAATTCAACAAATATTTGGCACTGGTGGTTTAAAAAACACACACACAAAAAGCTTCCTGACATGTCAGGCATAGTCAGGAAGCCCCGTTGTTGGGATCCGGCATGCCTGGGGCAAGTGGTGGAGTAGGTGACCTCTTGAGGACCCTTCCACGCCTGGGGAATCTAAAGTATTCCACTGGCTTGGTTGCTGACTTACCCTAAGACCTTGGGCAGATGACTAAGCACTAATGAGCCTCAGTTTCCCTCTCTGTTAAACAGTGATGAGAGTGTTTCTTTTCAGTTTCTCCCTGCCTTCCATGGTTTGGGAACTGCGAGGGGCCTGCCTCTGTAAGGTTGCTTGGGTCTGAAGAAGAGGCCCCGATCTTTTTAATTTCAGGGGTTTCCTGTGAAGATAGTCTTAGCTGACTTCCCTGGCTACATCCACACCCCATCCTGAGTCTACATGCTTCCGTCACTGCCTAGGATGTCCAGATTGCAATCTGGGGTCACCCTCCATTCCCCACCCCCAACCTGTGTGCCCTGTAGGAGCTAATTCTCCTGGAAATGCCAAGTGACTTCCCTCCTCCATTTCTTGCTGGTGTGTTACCCTGCCTGGCATGCTCGCCCGAGTCTTTTCCTCGTATATCCCATTCTGTCCTGACTGTTTCAAGCCCATTGGTTTCCGGCCAGCCCTGCTCCCATTGGAGGTTCAGTTTTCTCCCCCTCTCCGTCCTCCATAGTTTGCCTCCAGCACAGTGTTCCTCTCTATGCTTGCTTTGGCTATCCCAATTCTGGCGCTCGGTGTCTGCCACATGATCCGCCGTAGGGGCTCAGCAATGTTGGTGGAAGGAAGGACTGGCAGGGCTGGACCTGGGAGTAGCAGGAGCCTAAGTGAGGGTGGGAGTGGGGAAGGATGCCAGGAGATCAAGGACTAGTTCTTGGGGTAGGAGAGATAGATTGGAAGAGGCATGCAGGTGACCCTTGCTGCCAGGGCCTCCTGCCATCTGGCCATCCAGTGACCTGTTGCTCTTTGAGTTGGTCGGGAAAGCCAGAGCTTTGATGAGAAGGAGACACTTTGGGAGAATGAGAGGCATTTGCTCAGGGCTGCCTCAACCCCAAGTCATCTTGGGTTCCAAGTTGGATGAGTTTTCATGTCCTCAGGCCAGAACTAGGATTAGGACAGAGGCTATTGCAGAGTCTTCTTGCAGCTGGACCGAGCTGCCAAGGAGAGAGCTCTTCTTTTAGGGTCTGGGTGGCGGCCTGGTTTCTACTGCTCTTTGGCTTCACCAGCCCCCTGTCACCTCCAGTTCCCACTGGTGATACATAACAGGAGTAGTTCATCAGGGCCTTCTGGAGGGATGCTTATTTATGAAAGCCTCCCTTCCCTGGTCAACCTGCCATGAGAAGCTTCCTGGGGAGGGGAGGGACTGCAGCATCTGGCCAGATGTGGAGGTCACAGAGGCAGTCCAGCCCCAGGTGATGGTCCCCTTATAGGCCACTGTCCCTGGGCTGGTGGGAGAGGGAGGGCCTAGCCTTGGGGAATGTTTTCTTCTTCTGGCTGCAGCAGCCTAAGACCATGGCTTCCACATGTTTCTAAACAGGCTTGATTGTCCTCTAGACTCAATGTGTCACACACAGGGCTGGAGCCAGAGTCCTGGCAGGAGGGGAGGAGAGAGGGCAGGCATGGGGGTGAGCGATGCTGGGATTCTCAGGGAAACAGAGACAGGAACCCAGAGAGAGGAAATCCTGCAGGAAGCCAGGTCACAGAGATGCACTAATGCAGGGCAGGTGAGGGCACCAGCCCAGGCTTCCCCTTCAGTGCGACCACAGACCCACTCAACACTCCCCACCCCCGTCCTGTCACTAGCAAGGCCTAGAACCGTAAACAGCCTGAGTCAGAGCTGGGCAGCAGCTTATGAGCGTGTGGGTTTTGTCATCAACTGTAATAGCAGCATCTCACCCCACTGCTGGTGCCTTTCATCCAAGCTTCTCAAGGCACAGGGCTCTATTATCCCATATTACTAATGGAGAAACCAAGGCCCAGACGAGCCTGACAACTTTCTCAGAGTTCATGGAGGAGTTGGCCGGAGGCTGGGAGCGGGCAGGTTCTATCCAACTTAGGAAGTAGGTTCTTTTTGTTGTTGTTAATCCTCACCAAAGGATGTTTTTCTATTGATTTTTAGAGAGAGTAGAAGGGAGGGGAAGAGATAGAGAGAGAGAGAAACATCAATGTGAGAGAGACACATCAATTGGTTGCCTCCCACACTGGCCCCAACTAGGGCCAGGGATCCTTCAGTCTGTGGGCCCACGCTCTATCCACTGAACCAAACCGGCTAGGGCAGGAAGTAGGTCCTGGGTTCTTAGGTATCCACTTGTTTATTCTTTCTTCCATCAGTTGCCAATATTGAGCAGACAACAACAGTAATAATAGCTACAACTTCCATAGCATTTACTGTGAACCAGAAGATATAGATGCTGGTGTTATTTCTACTCACAGATGAGGAAATTGAGTCACAGAAAAGTTAAGTAACTTTCAGGTCAGTCAACTAGTAAGTGTTATCATCAGGATTCAAACCCCAGGTGTCTGGTGCCAGAGTTTTAACCTCAAAATCGTATTACCATTCTGGACCATACCTGGCAGAACCTTGTGCCTCAGCTCCCAGGAAAAGATAGCCCTTGTCCCCTCTCTTTCTCCCTCCTTGGGGAAAATTGGTCTGTGGAATAATGTCCCTGGAGCCTTGGCCTGGACCTTGGTCAGAGGGACATTGTGGAGGAGAGTCTTTTTTCTTTTTATATATATATATTTTTATTGATTTCAGAGAGGAAGAGAGAGATAGAAACATCAGTGATGAGAGAGCATCATTGATTGGTTGCCTCCTACACACCCCACACTGGGGATTGAGCCTGCAACGCAGGCATGTGCCCTGACCAGGAATCAAACCGTGACTTCCTGGTTCAGAGGTGATGCTCAACCACTGAGCCACACTGGCCGGGAAGATTCTTGATTTGACAGTTTCTGAGTAACTATGGGGAGCCTGGGACCCAGGGGAAGGAGTGTAGCATCACCAACCCTTACTGGCTTTTTCCTCAAGCCAGACATCCACGAGCTGGGCAGGAGGTAGTAGAGCTACCTGGGGTGATGGCTAGCTCAGCGAGTGTATTCTTCCATGAGGGACCATCACCTTTCCCTTCCAGACAGGGATGAGGTCTTTTTCTCTGTCTCTAGGCCTGCACCCTCTCCTCTGTAATGCCTCCCTTAGTCTCACTGATGTGCATGGCCCAGGCCCAGCCACAGATGGTTTCTTCTCCCTCTCTCCCCCCCACTTTATTCACTTAATTTTTTATTATTAATGTTTTCCCATTTATTAGGTATTTGTGTGCATGATTTTTTTTTATTGAGGTAACATTGGTTAATAACATTACATACATTTCAGGTACACAACCTTATAATTTGTTATTTGTATGTTCAATTGCATGTTCAACACCCAAAGTCTAATTTCCTTTCATTACCTTATGTTTGATCCTCTTTACATATTATGCCCGCACTCCCTGCCCAAGGCCTGCCCTGCAACATTTCTGGGGGGAGGCGGGGGGCGGGGGGATAGCCAGGTAAAAGCCAGCTTGGGGATCTGGTTCTGCCATAGCTGGCTATGGGGCCTGGGACAGGTCACTTAAGCCCTCTGGTGGGCCTCAGTTTCCTCACCTATGAAATGAGGATGTTAATCCAGTGCTGAGGTCTCCCCCAGCATTCGGTTCTGTGCCTGGCTCTTGGTTCTAGGATGCCTAAAAGGGAAAATCTCTTGAGAGATGCCTGGGCTCCTCACAGACATGAGCAGTAGGCAGGGAGGGCAGGGAAATTGTGTTAGGCAATGTCACTAGCCATTTCTGTTACATGCTTCTACAACTATTTGCAACTTTCTGAAAAGTTCATGGTTTGGGGGTTTTTGTTTTTTTGTGAGGTGTGTGTTTTTTTTTTTCTCATTTTTTCCATATTTGGTCATGGCCTAGAGCAATGATTTTTTGAAAGATAGAGTAAAACCCCCTCAGCTGTTTGTGAGCATTGCAATCACCCACAAAAAATATCCTTTTTCCATTTAGAAACAAAATAGTTATGTTTTCATTTTCAGCTCATGTAACTCCCTGACAACTCCAAAGACTTCAAACTTGGCCAGTAATTAATCCTTAATGAAGGGACTGTACAGTATGTGCTGTGAAAAAAAGAGGTTTCAAATTCAGAAAATTATCGATGCTTGAAAAGGCCAGCATTCTTTTCTATTTGCTGGCCCTCGGCCCTGTACAGCAACCCCTCTTAAGAAAGCTAAAGTAGACCCGAGTCTCAAACTACAGCTCAGGTGGGAGTGATTTGGGGGTGAGGTGGCCACACGTTCTGCTTGAAGATGCTAACTGTTTCCTCTCCCCCTCTCAGTGGTCTGCCTATTGCACAGACTGAGAGACTAAGGCTGGGCAAAGTTAGAGTCAGACCTTGCTCTGCTTTGTAAGATGAAGTGAACTGGTTTTTGAAAAGATTACCTTTGAGGTCCTTGTCCCAGGAAAGTTCTAGGAGATGCCTTATAGTGTAGAGCAGTCACTGGTTCTGGAGTCCCAGGACCCACTGTGGGGAGAATCCAGAAGGGCTGGCCCCTGAGGAATGGAGTGATGATGGCGCAAGTGCCCATAGTAAACGGAGGGTTCTCCCTTAGGTGAGAAAGGGCACCTCCCATGTCAGGTCACAAGGCCTGTGCTCCATTTCCCAGAAGCCAGTGTTTGGGGCCTCTCTTCTATCATCTACCCTCTCCCCCAAATCCCTCTTGGCTTCTTTCAAACTCTACTTAATCCTACTTAATCCAATCTGGAAGAGGATGTGCCATCTGACATCTGTACATCCACACCTACAGCTCTTGACAGTGAGAACTTCAACCTGGAAAACAGGCTCTTCACTCCCCAAATCAAGACAGAGATTAGAGCTGGATGTTTTTTTGGGGGAGGCGGGGGCAGGGGTGGGGGAGAGGTGGCAGTGTGGAAAGAACATTGGAAGCCTGATGCCTGCTATCAAAGTCTACTAGATCCACTTCTTGCTTCCTAAATGCCCGTGGCAGACCTCTCCTCTCCTTCTTGGCTTCCTTACCTGGATAGCAGGTGGGTGGGGCTGCATCCTCTCCAATGCTCCTTTCAGGGCCAGGGCTCTGACTTGGTACCTGAATGTGCGTGTTTACACATGCATATGTACACACACACACACACACACACACACCAGGTTTTTGATTGGGGGATGGTGACCAGCTAGTTCCCATCTCCATGGGACAAGATAATAAATTAATTCTTGGGTAAACCAAAGCCAGATGTGATGAGCCACTTGGCCAACCATAGGAATCCTATAGCTAGGGATATGAGATCAAGGGAGGCATGCTGGCAGGGGCACGGACAGAGAGACCTTGAGAAGACCCTGCCAGCTGGAAGGGTGGAGAATGGACTAGCCAATGCCAGGATGTCATTTTCTCACATCTGGTTCCACATCTGGAACCAGCCAGATGCTTATTCAAAGTGCTGATGAGGCCTGCTGATGAGGTTGCCTCAGGGAAAAGGCCATGTGATGACACTGTCTTCCAGAGCCGTCATCTTCTCCAGATGGTAGCCCATTTTTCAGCTATGCTTCTCTGCTCTGGACACACCCACAGTACCATGAAGCTGGGGAGGGATTTGGGGCAGCTTCCTGGAGTGAAGCCTTGCCTTAGACCCCTTGCCTTAGGCACTAGAGCCTGCCTACATTTCCATTTCTTACAGGGAAGCTGTTGGCCTCCCCCCCTGCCCCATCACCTTGCCCCCAGGAACTTCCACATCCTGCCCATTGGGATTTTGGCTCTCGCTGTCCAGCTGCTTTAGCCTTTTCACCTAGCAGCTACATGAACACTGATCCCAGCTTATAGCTCTTGCCTGGTGAAAGCAGAGTAGGTGTGTGTGTCAGGAGAGGCATTCTACTCCCACTCTCCGGCTCTGGCCCATCCAGAACCCCAGATCCTTCCTCAGCTTCAAAGAGGAAGGAGCAGGAACCAGCACCCAACAACTTTGGGAAGCCTGTGCTGGGTACCATGGCCGATGCTGGATAGGCAACAGCCAGATCCTGCCCTCAAGGATCTTAGAGTCTTGAGAATGGGAGGGCCCTCTGAAGTTTGGAGCTCTTAGAGGGAAGTCACAGTCATGTACTTCATGAATGGTGCTGCCTGGAAGTGCAAAAGTCAAAGATGGGAGAGAGCACTGTGAGTTGGGGGTAAGTCGGCAAAGGCTTCCTGGAGGAAATGTTAACTGGTCAGGAAGGGACAGCCTAAAGCAGTGGTTCTCAACCTTCCTAATGCCGCGACCCTTTAATACAGTTCCTCATGTTGTGGTGACCCCCAACCATAAAATTACTTTCATTGCTACTTCATAACTGTAATTTTGCTACTGTTATGAATCGTAATGTAAATATCTGATATGCAGGATGTATTTTCATTGTTACAAATTGAACATAATGAAAGCATAGTGATTAATCACAAAAACAATATGTAATTATATATGTGTTTTCCGATGGTCTTAGGCGATCCCTGTGAAAGGGTTGTTCGACCCCAAAGGGGTCGCGACCCACAGGTTGGTGACCCACAGGTTGAGAACCGCTGGCCTAAGCCTCCTAATCTGACATCTTCAGGTCCCCGATTACTGCAATGTGTTGGGAAATGATGACTAGGCAACTTCCAGGGGTTGATAGTGATTCCCACGAGCTGGAGAGAGAGAGAGAAAGAGAAATGGATAGAGAAGGCATTGTGGATGAAGTGGGGGAGTTGCTGAGAGACACACATTTATTTCTTATTCTTCTTGGTTGGGATCCTTTCTTCAGCCCTCAGAGTCAGCTTCCCAGTGGGGTCCAGCCTTCCTCTCTCTGTCTCAGCATCTGCTTCCTCCTATGGCTTCCTCCTATGTGAGAATGCCATTTTCACCTGCATTCTCACATATGGTAGGCCGGTAGAGAGGTGGCATGGTTCTGTTCACAGAAGAAGAAACTGAGTGTTAGGGCACTTGAGTGGTTTGTCTCCAGGCTGCCTGCGGCTGGATGCTGATCCAGGTTTTCCCCCACCTGGCCCCACACATGTGCTTAGCTTCTACTCTGTGCACAGCCCAGTGTAGTCTATGGTCTGCCCTCAAGCAGCATCTAATAGATTTCTACGTACTTATATTCTACATCATTTAAAACGGCATGTGACAAGGCACCAGGTTTACATCTCCTGAGAGACAAATCTGACAGATGTGAAACAGTTAAAAATAATTCCAGACGTATATGTTAAGGGCCAAAGTGAGCAGCACAGCCCCTCCCATGATTCCCCATTGCCCACAGGACTCAGTCCCAGAATCAGTCCAGCTCACACAGCCTTTCCAGATCTCACTCCTGCCAAACCTCTCTAGCCTCAGCTTTCACCATCTCTCCTCACAGTTCATTCTTAACCCTACTGAGCTCACTGTAGTTTCCAAATCCATCACCTTCCCCTCCCCTCATGCTGTTCTTGCTGTTTTTGACCACCCCCCCCACCACCACCCTCTAACTCCTACTCAGCTTTCAGATGCCCACTTGTTTATCACCTTCTCTGAGAAAGCCTTCCCTGATCCTCAGTGCTGGTCTTACCTCTGCTCCCATGGTGCTCTGTGCATAGGAATTCTGAGCCCAGCACTCGCATGCCTTCTTGGAACTGCCTTTTGCTTATTTAAGTTCCTCCAGACTGTAAGTTCTTTGAGGGTAGGACAGTAACTGTCTCATTCCCCACTTCCTCCTTGCTGCCTGGCGTGGTGACTAGCATCATGTAGGGTACCTGACACACATTGTTTGAACAGAAGTGAGTTGAGCTGGTAAGTGCAAGAAGCAGGTCGATGACAATCCTGGGTGGGCAGATCAGGGAGTTGATGCTTTATTGAGATGGTGGAACTTGGGCTCAGATGGGAAGGGGGATGAATAGAACAATAATAACCATACAAATAGCTAACATTATTCTGTGCCAGGCTCTGTTCCAAGCACTTTCTAATTTTATCCTTACAAAAACCCTATGAGGTAGGCATTATTACCCTCCCAATTTTACAGATGAGTGGAATGCAAAATAATGAGTTGGTAGAGACGAAAAGGCATTTTGTGTTAAGAAAACTGAGCAAAGATTCAGAGGGACTTGGCAGGAAATGCGCAGGGACCTTTGCGGAGAGTAGATGGAGTAGAGGGCTTGGTTCAGGGAACCATGGGAGTGGAAACTGATGAGGTCTAGGGGGGCTAAATCACAGACAGTCTTTGAATTTGTGCTCCGATGTTTGTCTTAATTTAGGTGTTAGGAAGCCATTGCCATTTTCTCAGCAGGAGATTGGTGGGGTCAGATCTAGTCAGGATGTTGATAAATGAATTAGGAGGGGGAAAACAGGCAAGAGGGCCAGAAGGAGGGTATTGACTTAACACGACTTCCCTCTTTTTCTGCTCCTCTAGCCATTTCAATTCTTCTTTTTCACCACTGCCCACTATAGGTGCTGACCTGAGTGGCCTGGAGACCCCAGGGCTGGACAGCAGCTGCAGGTCTCCTGGGCCCTAGCCTGCTCCTCTGGCTTGGCTGAGGCTGGCTGCTCGTGGCTCTGACCATGACCTGGGCTGGGCTAGATTTCTCGTCCACGGTCACTTTTGCTAATGAGAAGCAGTTGTGTTTGCCTCAAGCTTGTAGGAGAGAAGACAGCCCAGCCCTTTGCTGGCTTCGGCGTGTCTCCCACCCCTCTCGGGGTCCCATTCTTCATCATCTTCTAACCACCACCTCCCCTTCCTTCCTAGTAAACAGTTCACCTGCCCTCAACCTTGGCCCTTTCTTTCTGGCTCTCTTTGGGTTTCCAGAGCAGAGAAGCTGCCTGGGATGGGGATGGGGTTCCCCAAGTACCTGTAGGCCCATTGTTGAGGATCCCTCTCACAGCTTCCTCCTGCAAAGTACACCTATTTCCTCTTTCTTCATATTGTCAGATATGAAGTCACATGGGCTCTGAGGTCCTTTTGGTTCTCGTGTGATTTTTCTCTTTCATTCTTCCCTGACTTCTTCCTCTCTGCCTTGGCTTCTGGGGGCCTGACCCCTTCTCTGCTGTCCTCATCATGGAGCCAAATCCCTCCTATCTCTTGAGACCCCCTAACCTCCAGGAAGCCTGCTGTGACCACCCCAGCATGTCAATGTTCCCGAAAACGCTGGCTGTAGCCAGGCCTGGCGCCCCAGGTAGTAAGGCGCCCAGCCCTGATATCCTGGCTCTGCATCTTTGTGGCTTGCCTAACTAGTTCTCTCGGGATGGGGAGTAGGGTGGGAGTGGGTACAGTGGAGAGGGGAGAAACCGACAGACATTCTAGTGCTTTCCCTATAGGAAGCATCCAGAATACCTCATTTCAGGAAGGCCAAGGAAAGGGGCCCAGAGCTCTTTGCTGGCTCACTTGTATGTAGTTCTTCCCAGACTCAGGCGCCCCTTTTCCCCAGTCCCATTAACCCTTTAACTTCAGTCACAAAGGCTCTTTTTGGCTTAGAGCTTTCAGTATTTCTCTCTGCAGGGTGGGAGCCACCTCTCCCAGCACAGCACCCCACTCCTCACAAGCACACACATTGCTAGGCCCAGGATTACATGCTCGACTGGACTGTCTCTGGGCTCACCCCCACCCCAGAAAGTATGTCAGAGGCCCGCTGACAACACTCAAGGCCTTCCTCTTTCCTCTTCTCTCTTTATTGAGGACCTTTTTAAACATGGTGATGCTGTTGATGGTGCACATATTCCAGAGTAAAATGTCAGGATTAGGCTGCACAAGGGGGTTATGACTCCCTCCTGTGCAGCCCCCACCCAGGGGAGCTTGCCCTACGTCTGGCCAGCACACATCTGGCTGAGGCTCACAGCTGGCCAGATGTTGTTTCCCTCTGAACCCAGGCCTGCAGCCTCCTCTGCACACACACCATACACACATTCTGCCCCCCTCCATTTGGAGCACAGAATCACTGAGGTCATCTGGCTCTCCAAGGGGAGCTCGGCCTTGGTGCGATTATTCCTCCTGCACTATAGTGGGGCGGGCAGGCTGTTGGGACTCCTCTGCAGAGGTATGCAAATATCAGATTCCCTGCTTCCAGCCCAGACAGGCCAGTAGGAAGGACGCACTTGAAACCAGGCTCTGAATCTGGAGCCTGCGTGACTTCCCCTCAACTCCCCGCCAAGGGCCGCTGCTTTGAACAAGTTCCTTCTGCACTTCTTTTGAGGTACCCAGGGCCCTGAGCCACACATGCTCTCCAGCCTCATGCTGAGGCACCCCTCTGTACCCTTCTGCTGTTCACCCACCTTCCCACCTCGTCTTATTTTCCTCTTTCCCACCTTTTTGTAGTCCACAGCTTGCACAGTTTGAAGGACCAAAGGATGTTGGCTGAGCCCTGGTTCCTCAAATAATTGAGAGGTGATCTGCCCAATTTGTTTGCCCATTGGTGTTGCCAGAGGCTGGGTAGGGGCTCGGGGGAGGGAAAGGAGATCAGCATTTATTAGGTACCAACTTTGTGTCAGGTACTGAGCTAGGTGCTTTAAATATGTTATCTTGGTTAATCCTTGCTACCACCTGCAAGGTAAATATTATTACCTTTGTTTTACACATGAGGAAAGTGTGGCTCAGAAAGGTTAAATCTCTTGCCCAAGGTCACATGGCTAGAAAAAGGCAGAGCCAGAATTCTAAGCCTAGGCTGTTGGACTATAAATTACATGCTTTTATGCCATGCTGTCTCCCTGGCAACTTAGCCAGTGAATGCCTCTACTCATCCATGTGTCCTTCTTCCTGGTCACTGCACTCTACAGAGACCCTAAGGCTATGAACTTTGGCCTTCCTGCCAGGCCAGTAAGGACTGTCAGGGTGAGCCAGGGAGATGGTATACCACAAGGGGATGCTGGGCTGAGGTTGCAGTGTTGTAACTATTGGATTTGTCTGCCTGGTTGGTTAAGGGCCCAGGGACTGAGGTCTCAGAAACACAATTAGGAGTTGAGAAAACTGGGTGGTGTAGGATGAAAGGCAGGCAGAAGGGCCGAGGAGGCATCTGTGGGGAGCTTGGGAGCTTTCCATGGCTGTGGGGCAGAAGGAACTTCATTAGAGGGAAAGATGAGAGCCACAAAGCTCAGGCTGCTATTGTTGCCTTATCATTCCATCAGCCCTCTAAAGGGCTCCCAGCAGATGGAACATTCTGATGGCATTCCCAGGACCCATCTTCCTGACCACAGAATATGGCACCCTAGCGGGTCAGCAGGAGGTGGACAGGCGCCCTCCAGCCTGACCATGACTAAGTCCCCATGGCAGCTCTAGTTCTTGGCTGCTCTGGGCTTGAAGAGCAGGAACAATGGCCTCACCCCTACCTCACCTCATCTCAATACATAGCCACAGATGCACCCACAGACACACATAAGCACTGCCTCAACAAAACTGTCATTGTGGAGATGAAAGTGAAGCGCTGAAAGTAACTGATTGGTCCAAGGTCACATAGCCAGCAAATTTGTGTGTTGTCCTTCTCAGTCAGTATCCAAACCTCAGCCCACCTTAGGGAGGCTGCAGGGGGGCAGTGGGAACAGCACAGGCTCAGGGTCATCCAGACTAGATGGGAAGTCCAGCTCCACCACTTCTCTGTGCCATGACTCAACATTTGGGAGCCACGGTTTCCTCTTCAGTGAACTTGCAAGTTCGAAGTGAGAATTAGAGCTAACATAGCAGATGCCCAATAAATGGGAGATGGTGGTCAGGATATTGACTGGATTGGTAGTTGGGATGCAGCTAAGATGGCGACTGGAATGGTGACAGTGAAAAAGTGATGGTAACAATGATTTGTGAAGTGGATCTCTGTTTAGGGGACAAGCTGGGTCCATTCAAGTTGAGTTTCTCAGGAAGTCCAGAGCTGAACTTTTTTCCCACCACTGGAAGGATTGGTACGTGAGGGCCCTGAGGCTAGACATGACTCACTATGTCAAGTGTAGTGAGATTATGTAGACTCTGGTTCCATCCTGGCTGTAGAGAGTGTATTTGCCCCAGTAATCTGCCTGGGACGTCCAAGACCACCACCTCAGTTCCCAAGGATGGAGTAGGTCACAGCATATAGCTTTGGGACCAGCACCTTCCTAAAGAGGTAGGCTCTTAGGTTTCAGTGAAAGGAAAGCTTTTGCTCTCTCTCAGCATTGAGGATTTTCTACTTAGAAGCTAAATGTTCTACAAAAGGCATATCTTACCCCTGGGTGTGAGGGAAGTATTGGAACCTCCAGTGTTACATTCCAGCTCCCAAGGATGGGGAAACTCTCCAGCTCTCCCCTGGGATCAGTCATGAAGGCTCAGCCAGTCAGGGACGGGGCCAGCATTGACCATCTGTGTCCCTGGCATTGGGAGTCTGGTCTCTGTGTGTGGCTTACTCCAACTGACCTTCTAGGGGACATCTTGGAAGTGTTGAAACAGCCTGGCTCAAAGGCAACTCTACCCTGGGGAGCCTTAAATTCTTTTTCTACTAACGATCCTTTGAAATAATCCTTTGAATCAGTTTCCCCTAGGAAGAATCTGGGACATCATTCTCTTAACAAATTTTCACTTGTCTCTGTCACGAATGCGCCAGTCCTAGCAGCAATTTGCCATTTAGACAGAAGCAGGAGCCATGCAAAGAATGTAGTAATTCCAGCTGCCTTTTGGGAGACTTCACCCCAATACCAGACTCTACCCTGGCTTTGAGGTTGTCTGTTACTTTTCTTTTTTTGTTGTTGTCCAAAACAAAGGTGGGCAGAGCTTTTGTAGAGGAAGCTGGTAAACATTAACACCTAGCCATGGCCAGGCTTCCCGCCCCGCCTCCATTAGAAACAACCACGTATGTGGAAACCTGAGAACTGTGACTTTTGAGGGCTTGAGAAAGCTCTCTGCACCAAATAGCAGCCACACTGGGGA
>NW_005370597.1:2187996-2191798 GCF_000412655.1 Myotis brandtii | reverse complement strand
GGCCGGCTGAAAGCAGGTTTCTGGGTTTTGTTTAGCTTCTATATTTGCAACAATGTTTCTTAGAGAGCAAGCTCAGAGCTGGGCAGCGGCAGGCAGGGAGCCTTGGCTTCCTCCATCACTGGAGCAAGCAAGCCTCCGGCTCGCTTCAGTTGCCTGGCTGCTGGCCGCCATCTTGGCTGGCAGTTAATTTGCATATCTCGCTGATTAGCCAATGGGAAGGGTATCGAAGTTACAGTTAATTACCATGTTTCTCTATTATTAGATAGGATTAGTTGATGGACATTTGGATTGTTTCTACTTTTAGCTATTACAAATAAAGCTTTTATGAACATTTGTGTATAAATTTTTGTATGGACATGTGTTTTCATTCTCTTGAGTATATACCTACCTGGGAATGGGATTGCTGGGTCATATGCTATCTCTGTGTTTAACCTTTTGAGGACCTACCAGACTGTGTTCCAAAGCAACCGAACCATTTTACATTCCCAGTGGGAGTGTATGAGGGTTTCAATTTTTTCACATCTTCACCCACTCATGTTATTACCTGTCTTTTGTATTCTAGCCATCGTAGTAGGTGTGAAGTGGTGTCTCATGATTTTGATTTGCATTTTCTTAATGACTAATGATGTTGAACATCTTCTCATATGCCTATTGGCCATTTGTATATCTTCCTTGGCAAAATGTCTATTCATGTTTTTTGCCCATTTTTTAAATCAAGTTGCTTGGTTTTTGTTGTTCTTGAGTTTTCCTTTTCCCATTTTAAACTGAGTAGTTTATCTTTTTATTACTAGGCTATAAGCATTCTTTATATATTTGGGAGATATTGCCATCTTAACAGTATTACATTTTCTGATTTATGATCACAAGAAGTTGACATTTATTTAGATCTTTAATTTCTTTCAACAAAGTATTTTGTAATTTTAGGAGTTTAATGTCTGCGCTTCATTTGTTAAATTTATTCCTAAATATTTTATTATTTTTGATGCTGTTATAAATGAAATTATTTTATAAATGAAATTATTTCATTTTTTATTGTTTATTGCAATTGAATAGAAATACAATTGAGCACTATCTGATTTGGCTCAGTGGATAGAGCGTCGGCCCATGGACTGAAAGGTCCTGGGTTCGATTCTGGTCAAGGTTACGTACCCTGTTTCACGCTCGAGCCCCCGCCTTGGTTGGGGCGTGTGTGGGAGACAACCAATTGATGTGTCTCTCTCACATTGACGTGTCTTTGTCTGTGTCTCTCCCTCTCCCTTCCATTCACTCTAAAAACCAATGGAAAAATATCCTCAAGTGAGGATTAATGACAAAATAAAATTGATATATATTAATTCTCTCCAGGTTCATCCATGTTGTTGCAAATGGCAGGATAATATTCTAATATATATATATATATATATATATGCCCCAAATATGTATACACACACTTTGAATAATTATAAAGGTAGTGTTTATTAAAATATATTTTATTTTCAAAATTGAGCTATCAGCTTTTAAAGTGTGTATACATTTTTTGGGACACCTTGTATGTATCTTGTGTCCTGTAAACTTGCTGACCTTGTTTATGACTTCTAATAGTGGGTTCCTTAGGATTTTCTATATACAAGATCATGTCATCTATAAATAGTGATAGTTTTACTTCTTTCTCTTTAATCTGCATGCCTTTTATTTAATCTTCTTGTCTATACATTTTTTATGATTGAAAAAAAACAGAGAACAACATTTTCACATGTGAAAATTTTATGAAATTCAAATAGCCATGCCCATTGGTTTACATATTGTCTATGGATGTTTTTGCTCTATAGTAGCAGAGTTGAGTAGCTGCAATAAAGACCTATATGACACTGTCATCACTTTGCGCTGCTGCGCTACAACTCACAGTGATGCACTTATAATTTGACAGTGTTTCAAGTAACATGCGTATCATTGTACTGCAGCATTTTATTTTGTATTACCACTGAATATTTATCATGTCAAAACAAAAAAAAAAGAAGAATAAAGTGGACTTTGAATGTCATACTTTTTTTAAAAAAATGTATTTAAAAATTGATTTTGAGAGAGAGAGAGAGAGGAAGGGAGAGAGAGAAACATCGATGAGAGAGTGAAACATGGATTGGCTGCCTCCTGCACTCCCCCTACCAGGGATCAAACCTGCAACTGGAGTATGTGCCCTGCCTGGGAATCTAACCAGCAACTTTTGCGTGCATGAGATGATGCCCAACCAACTGAGCCACACCGGCCATGGCTTGAATGTCATGCTTTTGAGTACACAGTAGCTTATGGATTATTTTGTTGTCAAATTAAATTACAAATAATTGTTTTTTTACCCAATGACACTATAGCTATGCTAAAAGAATGCAATATATGTCAATGTTGCCAAACTAAATTGTTCATCATAATATTCCCAAGCAATGGTTAGAAAAATTAGAAACTTTAAAATGGAATATCTCATCACAGAAGGATTTCTTCACAAAAATAAAAAATGAGAATCAGACTGCAACCAAAGTAAGTTTCCGAGTGGCTCATTTGTTAGGAAAGCAAGGAAAGCTGTTTACAAATGGCGAGTTAATTAAACCGTGTTTGATTGTAGCAACGCAAAAATATGTCCAAAGAAAATAAACTCATTTAAAACTATTAGCCTTTCGGCAAGAATAGTTGTTCAAAGAACTGACGACATTGGAAGCAACATAAATAGTAAATTAAAAGACAAGACAAATGATTTCAAGAGGTTTTCCTTGGCTCTTGATGAGTTGACAGATGTTAATGATACTAGCCAGTTATTATTGTTTATTCGAGGAATCAATGCCAAGTTTGAAGTGACTGAAGAATTAGCTCTAAGAGTAGTCTGTATCTATATAGAGAATTACAGGTGAGAATAGTTGAGAAAACACTAATTCAGTACAACCTGAAGTGTAATCTGCTATGACATATTATAACTAATGATGGCAAAAATATGTGTGGAGCAGACAAAGGCTTAGCTGAGCAGATTTACAAAACTTGTGAAGATGTAAAAGGTGTTTAAAACCCAGAATGACTCATTGTATTATTCATTGGCAGGTACTTTGAAGAAAATATTTTTACTCTATCGTGTTATTCAACCAGTCGTGTCAACAGTAAACTTCATAATACCAGGTGTCCCCAAAAATGTATACATAGTTTGAATAATTATAAAGGTAGTGTTTATGTAAATACATTTCAATTTCAAAATATAATAGAAATCAGCTGCTAAAGTATGTATGCATTTTTGGGGAACACCCTGTATATATATTTTTTCTTGGAAACTTGACCATTGACAATTATGTGAATTTTTGTCAGAAATAAGAGCTACCATTTGCAACAGCATGGATGGACCTGGAGAGCATTATGCTAAGCGAAATAAGCCAGTCAGAGAAAGATAAATATCACATGATCTCACTCATTTGTGGAATATAATGAACAACATAAACTGATGAACAAAAACAGATCCAGAGACAGAGAAGCATCGATCAGACTGTCAAACCTGAGAGGGAAGGTAAGGGGGAGAGATCAACCAAAGGACTTGCATGCATGCATATAAGCCTAACCAACGGACACAGACACCAGGCGGGTGAGGGAACACCTGGTGGGCAAGGGGGGGGGGGGGGTAAGGACCCATATGTAATACCTTAATCAATAAAGAAAAATTAAAAAAAAAGAAAGAAGAGCTGAATATATTAACATCTCCTACCATACTGTGTTTTGATGGCTTAATAGTAGTAAATATTTTTTCTTTATTGATTAAGGTATTACATATGTGTCCTTATCCTCCCATTGCCCCCCC
>NW_005370597.1:2168481-2187967 GCF_000412655.1 Myotis brandtii | reverse complement strand
TGGTTAGGCTTATGTGCATGCATACAAGTCCTTTGGTTGATCTCTCCCCCATACCCCCACCCTCCCCTACCTTCCCTTTGAGGTTTGACGGTCTGATCGATGCTTCTCTGTCTCTATAAATTTTTATTGTGATTTTTTGAGCTCAGAGCTGAATGAGAAAAACTGCCCTCCACCACTATTATCAAACCTAAATGGCTTTGGAATTTAGCTTTTTCTATAGAATTTATATATTTATTAATTAATTAAACCTAAAATTACAAGGCAAAACCATGCATGTTTGTGAAACTTGTATTGTGGTAAAATAATCTCAACTACAGCTAATGTTGTTTGAATCACAAGTAATGTCAAGCTGCCTCATGTACTTCCCATGCTGTCAGAAGTTGAAATAAGAAGCAGGATCTCCACTCCCATAGAAATTTGAACTAAAGTGTTTTCTAACTCAAACTATAGCCCCAATGTTTTTTCCAACATTCATACAAGCGCAAAGGAAATTTCCATATTTCAAAATTCATTTAACTGTGCTATTGAGGAACTTTCACCTAACCTTCAATTGGAAGTGATTAATCTCCAATGTAATGACAAGCTAAAAGGCAAATATCAAGAAAAGAATCTAGTAGAATTCTAAAAATACCTTATAAGTGATGAATATACTAAATTAAAATCATATGCTCATGGATTGATACCAATACTTGGCAGTACTTATCAGTGTGAAAAGACATTTTCAAAAATGAAATACATAAAATCTCACTAAGATCAGTATTAACAGATGAACATTTGCAATCAATTTTGATGATAGGGAACACTAACTTTGCATCCCAATTAAGTGAAATGTTATTCCCCCTTCCACAAAAAAAAGTATTCCCTTCTCATTAGTAGAACACTATATTACAAAGTATTCCATTCAATTATCATATTTTGAATTTCCTCAATAAAAATTATGGAAATTAATTTTTCTCTTCTTGTATAAGTATCTGCAACATAGCCTTGATTTTGCCTCTTGGCTCACAAAGTCTAAAATGCTTACTATCTAGCACTTTATTGAAAAATTTGTTGACCTCTAGCTTACAGGATGAAAACCTAGCCCCCACCTGTCTTCCCAACCTCATCTTTGTCCTTTAATGTTCCAGCTGTAACAGAACTAACCTGCAGTTACCTAATGTCATACTTTTTTATTTTCTTTGCACATGCTATGCCCTCTGCCTATAATGCTCTTTATCGTCGTCCCCACTTCCATTGCCTGACTCCTTATTGTCCTTCAGGGCTTAGCTTAGATATAACTTTTTTAAAGACAAATGTACTCACACTCCCCAGCAGTGTAAGGTAGATATTCCTCCTATGAACTTCCACATCATCCTGTACCTCATATATCAGTTATGTTTAATTTTAAGCAAATGTACATGGCAGAAAGTCCCAGAATACATGATAGAAAATAAAGCCTGCCCATTTCAGACTCCAGACACTGAATTCTTCTTCCCAGAGGCTACCACTATTACATTTTCTTGGGTATCTTCTAGAGATATTCTCTGACTATATGGGACATACATATATGTTTTCTTTTTCCCCACAAACGAGAGCAGACTATATACATAATTCTGCACCTAGTGTTTTTTTCACTTACTATAAACTTTGAAGTTTGTTCCATGTGTACCAACAGAGCTGCCTTATCTTCTTTTTGAGATAGAATTTACATAAAATAAATTGTACTAATTTTAACACGTTAAGCGCCAAGCCTGTTTTGTCTTCCTTTCCGTTTCAGTCGCCAGTGACTGGCATGGTGCTTAACGTGTTAAGGGTACAATTTGAGTTTTGACAAATATATACAGACCTGTAAAACACTACCACTATCATGTTACAGAACATTTCCATTACCCCAGAACGTTTCCTCTTGCCCCACGCCATCACTGACTTGCTTTCTGTCACTGCAATTAAGTTAAATTTGTCTTTCTAGAATTTCATTTACATGAAATCACAATGTATGTATTCTTTTGTGTCTGATTTCTTTTACTAAGCATAATGTTTCTGAGATTTATCCATGTTGTTGCATGTTTTATGTTTCCTCTGCTTTATTGCTAAGTAATATTCCATTGTATACCACAGGTGTTTACCCATTCACCTGTTGATGGGCATTTTTATTGTTTCCAGTTTCGGGCAATTAAAACTGCTGTGAACAGTTGTGAATACAAGTCTTTGTGTGGACATGTTTTTATTTTTCTTGGATAAATACCTAGGAGGGGCATGGCAGGGTGATATGGAGGTACATGTTTAATATTTTAAGAAACCACCAAACTGTATCATTTAAAACTTTCCCAGCAGCAGTTCATTAAAGTTCCAGTTGTTTCCTTTACCTTTATATCCTCCTTTACCTTTTTCTATATGATTCTTTCTAATTTTGGCTTTTTTAGGGGACATATAGTGGTATCCCATTGTGGCTTTAATTTGCATTTTCTTGATTACTAATGATGTTAAACATCTTTTCATGTGCTTATTTGCCAGTGGTCTATCTTTTTTGGTGAAGTGTCTGTTTAAATCTTTTGCCCATTTTTTGATTGAGTTGTTTGTCTTTATATTACTTAGTTATAAAAGTTCTTTATATATTCTAGACATAATTCCTTTGTCAGATATGCTTTGCACATTTTTTCCAATCTGTGGTTTGCCTTTTCATTTTCATAGAACTGTTAGGAGAGCAGAAGTTTTTAATTTCGAAGTCCAATTAATTTTTTTCATTTATATTTCATATTTTTGAGTTCTGTTTAAGAAATCCTTGCCAAACCCAAGGTTACTGAGAACTTTTCCTATGTTTACTTCTCAGAAGGTTTTTAGTTTTAGCTCTTACATTTAGATCTGTGGTCTATTTTGAATTACTTTTGTATATGGTGTGAGGCAAGAGTCAAGGGTTTTTTTGTTTTGTTTTGTTTTGTTTTTTGTTTTTGGTTTTTTTGGTATGGCTATCCCATTGTTCTAGCACCATTTGTTGAAAAGATTATCTTTTTCCCCCAAAAATTCCTTGAACTACCTTAGAACCTTTGTTAAAAATAAATTGATGAAAAGTTAATAGATCCTTCCTTTTTGTGGCTGGTATTAAGTTTCTTTTTAGGTATTTTTTTACAACTTTTATTTTCAATAATTTCAAATTTGAAAACCAGAAAAATTTAAAGAAAGAGTCACCTATTGATGACACTTAGCCACATTTGTTTTATATCTCTCTCTAAACACACACACACACACACACACACGCACACACACTTTGTTAAACCATTTGAAAGTAATTTGTGTGATATTTTACCCCTAAATTCTTCAGTATATATGTCCTAGCAAGGACATTCTCTTACATGATCATATCACTATCATATCCAAGAACTTTCACCTAAATATACAATATTATCTAATATTCAGACTACACTAAAATCCCTTCATTTGTCTATGGTATTGTTTCAATAGTTTACTTGTGCCCTGGGTAATTATTGATAGAATAAGTATGGAAATACAATTGATTTTTGTATAACAGTGATGTATCCTACAATCTTACTAAGTTCACTTAATAGTTTTGGTAGCTTTTTTGTAGATTCTTTAGGATATCCACATATACAATGCTATTATCTGTGAATAATGACAGTTCTACTTTTCCAATCTGTATACCCTTTTCCTCCTGCTTTTTTTTGCACTGGCAAGGATATCCAGTTCAATGTTGAATAGAAGTGATAAAAACAGACATCCTTGCTTTATTCTTAATTTTATTTCTCCTTTTCCTTTTTAAAAAATATTTTTATTGATTTATAGAGAGGAAGGGAAAGAGAGAAAGAGAGATAAGAAACATCAACGATAAGAGAGAATCATTGATCTGCTGCCTCCTGCATGCCCCACACTAGGGATCAAGCCCACAACTCAGGCATGTGCCCTAACCAGGAATCGAACCATGACCTCCTGGTTCACAGGTTGACACTCAACCACTGAGCACACTGGCCATCTGTTCTCATTCTTAAGGATAAAAGCATTTAATCTTTCACTATTAGGTATGATGTTTAGCTGTAGGATTTTTTTTTTTTTTGTAGATGCCCTCTGTTTGTTAATCCTCACCCAAGGATATTTTTCCATTGATTTTTAGGGAGAGTAGAAGAGAAAGGGAAAGAGAGAGAAACATTGATGTGAGAGAAGCACATCGATTGGTTGCCTCCTGCATGAGCCCTGACCAGGGCCCAGGCCAGGGAGGAGCCTGCAACCCAACCAAGGTACGTGCTCTTGACTGGAATCGAACCCAAGATTCTTTGGCCTGCAGGCCGATGCTCTATCCACTGAGACAAATACCAAGGTACGTGCTCTTGACTGGAATCAAACCCAAGATTCTTTGGCCTGCAGGCCGATGCTCTAACCACTGAGACAAACCGGCTAGGGTGAGGTGATCATTTTTTAGTTTAATAGAATGAGTTACATTGCTTTTCTAATGTTAAGCCAGTTTTGTAATTTGAGGATAAACTTCATTTGTAGTATCCTTCGAAATACTGATTGATTTGATTTTTAAAAAAATAATAAAATTTGTATCTGTGTTCATGAGAGATATTGGTCTGTAGTTTTCTTTTTAAAAAATATATTTTGTACTGATTTCAGAGAGGAAGGGAGAAGGAGAGAGAGATAGAAACATCAATGATGAGAGAGAATCATTGATCAGCTGCCTCCTCACACCCCTACTGGGGATCGAGCCCACAACCCAGATGTGTGCCCTTGACAGGAATCGAACTCCCAGACCCTTCAGTCCGCAGGCTAACCCTCTATCCACTGAGCAAAACTGGCTAAGGCGGTCTGTAGTTTACTTTTCTTAATGTTTTTGATTGATTTTGATATCAGTACAATGCCAGCCTCATAGAATGAGTTGGGAAGTGTCCCCTTGTCTTCTATTTTTTGCAAGTTTGTGTAGAATTGGTATTATTTCTTCCTTAAATGTTTGCTGGAATTTACCATAATGCCATCTGGACCTGGAATTTTGTCTATGGGAAAGATTCTAACTACAAAATTCTATTGCTTTAATAGATATAGGGCTATTCAGGTTATCCCACTCCTGAGTAGATTTTGATAGTTTCTTCCTTTCAAGGAAATTTTCCATTTGCCTTGTATATTTCTTTTGACTCATGGATTATTTTGAAATTTATTGTTTAATTTATAAGTATTTGAGGATTTTTTATATATCTTTCTGTTATTAATTTCCAATTTAATTTACTATGATTAGAGAACATACTTTGTATCATTTGAATCTTTTACAAGTTATTGAGATTTATATTATGGTCCAGAATATGGTCTAGTTTGGTAAATATTCTGTGGGCACTTGAAATAAATATGTTCTATTGTTGTTCAGTGAATGAATGTTAATTAAGATTATTGGGGTTGTGATTTAGTAGCTAGTTATTTCTAATCTTTTGCTATGAAATTATCAATGAACATCATTAATTTTATAAGTGAAAATTGCTTGATCAAAGGATGTGTGCATTAAAAATTTTGATAGCTATTACCAAATGTCCTTCCACGTAGGTTATATAAATTTACATCCTACCAGCAATGAATGAAAGACATCATGGCACTTATTACATGGCTTGTTTCACCCACTAGACTCATTGTTCATCATTGTACTCCCAACACCTAGCACAAGGCCTACAAGCCTTGTCTCCCTCTATGTGTTCTTTAAAATTAACTTGCCTATGCTTGACCCTTTGGCTATACTTCACTTTTTAAACCTGGCCCTGGCATTTCCTCTGTGGCCTGGAAATAGAAGAAGGGCTTCTTCTCTGCTTCTCCCCTTCATACTCTCAAGGACCTACTCTCGTCCCCCCTTCTCCAGATTGACTTCTCTGGTGTGACCATCAGAGATCTTGTTCATCTCTGAACTGTTACATTTAAAGTTGTACCCTACAATCTAGTGCTTGATCATATACTCTTTGTTTGCTAATGTTCATATAATTTGTATGCCTAACTAAATTATAAACTTCAGGATTGGGGTTATTTTTTCCCATGTAGAATATCAACAAATTGAGTTCCTTCTGTGTGATAGATCTTATCTTGGGCACTTTATACTTTCATTTCATCTTATCTTCTCAACAGCCTTGTAAGGTCGGTATCATTTTCCTTATTTTATATGTGAGAAGACTGAGAATCAGCAAGGTTAGATGGAGAATCCAAATTTACCAGCTAGTGAGAATGAATGACTAGGCTAAAAATTCAAACTTCAGTCCATCTGACTCAAATCCCATGTGCCCTTGGCTTTTTACTCTAGCTAGAATTCTAACCTCTTGCTCCTGACTGTCACCATATAGAACAAACCCAGATAAATTGGTTCTTTAGTTGCTGTCCAATGGCCCAACAATCTCTGCAAACATCTTCGGCCTGTCTGCTTTTACCCAGGCTACCCTTTCCATCAAGATCCCCCATAGGCTGCCACTCCCTGAACCCCTGCATGGTAGCCCACCGGGCCTTTGTTGTCCCCTCATGGGTTTTCCCCAGCCATTTTAGCCAAGTAGGGCCCTGAGCAGGCCAGCAGCAAATGGTAGGTCATGCACTTAATCATTAGAAGCAAAAGTGTGTTCTGTAAGGAACATAAACCAAAGGGAACCTATCTCAAGAATTGAAATCTGCTCTTTTCTGTCTCTGAAACCTGGAGGAGTTTGGTTTCTTTGTTGAATCATTTTCTAAGTAAACCCTCCACGTGGCTAAAGCATAAAATATACACCATCTCTTTGCAAGGGTTCTTCAGGAAACATCTTGTCCTTAGTGCCTTATAGACATGATCACCTCTTCATTCCAGTGTCAAGGTTTCTGGTTTATTCCAGTGTCAGTAAACTGGAAGAGAAAACTTCTTTTTTTTTTTTAACTCATTTACTTACCTCCCTCCCTCCAGGGAAATCACAAAACAGCACATTTTTAGAAGAAAGAGGCCAGTTATGCTTTAGGGTGTTTTTTTGCTTAGGACTAAGAGGGAGTAAAGCAAATCTTGACACAGAGTGGGAGATATTTAAGAAAGTGGGAGAGTCTATGGGAAAAATGTTCTAATCCTGGTTTGTCCTTCAAACAATCATGCTAATATGTCAGTACAGAAGCCCTCTTTGAAGCTGAAGGGGGTTTCTTGGGTTAAGAAGTGCCATCATGTATTCAAACAAATCAGCAGTGAATGTTCCAGGTGGTGATTTTCTTCCTTTGTCCCTGAGGTAGAGTTGGAATTGACTAGAACATGGAGGTGACTCTTCTCACTGACACAGTGACCCAGCAGCTGATGGGAGGGTTGATGTGTGAGATGCCAACCCCCATTGGAGAAAAGAATCTGAGTGTTGGTGGGGTCTTAAGAAGTTATGGTATCCAATCTTTTGACAAAGTAGAGAAGCAATTCTGTGATTTAAAACATTTAGAGAAGCCCTGGCTGGTGTGGCTTAGTTGGTTGGGCATCATCCTGTACACCAAAAGGTTGCTGGTTCAATTCCTGGTCAGGACTTATGCCCGGGTTGTAGGCTTCATCCTAGTGAGGAGCATGACAGAGGCAGCTGATTGATGTTTCTCTCTCCCTCTCCCTTCTCTCTCTGTCTCTAAAAATTAATTTAAAATCTTTTAAAAAAACATTTAGAGAAAAACCTACAAGTAGCCTCTTAGGAAGTACCATTTCGTTGTTACTAAAATGGAAAGAGGGCTTCTTTGTTTGGCAGACAATTCTGTACAACTGTGACCATTCTTCACACCTGCCTTCTGAAGAACTCATAGCCCATACTCGATCTTATTTAATCTCTTGCCATTTGACAAGCACTATGAACACCCACTCTGTTAGGTGCTAGGAGTAGAGTGATGAAGAATAAAAGGGCCCTATAAGTTAAGATTATGGTCTAGTCAGGGCACTGAGGCCACAGGAATCATTGTATTAGAAGCATGATGTGATTAAGGAAGGCTTCGTTGGAGGAAACATGTGATCCTGTCCTTTAGGGATGGGTAGGTAGGCCTAGAAATAACAGAGATGGCATAAAGAATCTCAGGGCCACAATAAACAATGTTTATTTGGTAGGAACCGGAGGGTGTGTTTGGGAACCATGTGACCAGAACAATGAGAAAAGATACAATATGGATGCCTTGAATGCCAGGCTACAAGATTTGGGCACTAATTTAGAGCTAATTGAAAACTCAAAAAGGCTTTTGAGCAGAGGAGTGACAAGACAAAAGCTTTTTTGGGAAAGATTAAACCTGCAACTTTGTGTGGGGTGTAAACTAGAGAGAGAGCCAGGATGAAGGGAGGCTCTGGAAGGCTGGATGGTGGTGGTAGTGATGAGAATGAGTAGAGAGGAAGGGGTAGATGTGTTAGAGGAACATCGTGTTGGCATAATTAGCTAGACATGGATGGTGACTGGATATGATACCAACCTGTCAGTCAGAGACAACTTCTGATTTTCATTTCCAGTGGCTAAGAAAATGCTGAGGCAGGTAACAGAAGTCAGAGAGTCAAGAACCAGAGGGAGCACACTCAGGGAGGTGCCTTTTGTAGTGTCTGAGTTTTATCTTCTGGAGTCAGGTATCCAGCTGGAGTTAAGAACACAGGGTTGATCACCAAGAAAGACCTGGATTGGAGACAAGGAAGTGGTGGTTATTGCTGCAGGGATTGTGGAAGTCCTTGAGTGGGGAGTGAGAAATCAATGGCCAATGCCCAACCCGGTACCTGGCCCAGAGTAGGACTCATATGTTTATGGAAGGGAGAAATAAACGATGGATGAATGAACCCAAGACAAAGTCCTAAGAATCACTTAGAGTGAGAGAAAAAGGAAAAGTCTGTCAGTGTAAGAGAAAGAGAGAGAAACAGACTTTGTTGCTATGAACTGAGCAAGTTTCATAGCTTACCTCAGTAATGGTTCTCTGGGCCTGGAGAATTAATGCTCATCTTGTTGCCTTTCCTGCTTTGTCATAATGGCTGTACCTGTCATGTGATATTGGCCATGGGGGGGGGGCGCTGACTGATGGTGAGGGAGCTCCTTTTTGTCTCTTGCCTTTGGCCAGTGGTGAAGGACTGCAGAGCCTACCGTGGGGTGATAGTGTGAGGACTGAGATGGTTCTGTTTTCTAAGACAAAGAGACCTTCCTAGGGCAAGAGGCAGAGTAGAGACATAGCCCACATCGCTGTAAAGTCTGCATCTTGCCCTCCCAGAGAGAGAGTAGACAAAGCTGTGAGCTGGTGGCCATCCCATCCGAGGCCAGCTAAGTAAATGTAGGGATGCTTTTCTTTGGACATCACATAAGAGGAAAGTGGTGCCAGAGAGTATTCAAAACTTGTCCTGTTCCCTTTGCCAGGTTTCTTTTTTGTAATCTTCATTTTCCTGTCTGATGTATGCTTTGAGGGAACTGGAGGGCTTCAGGTATAGGATGGGGTTGAAAGGTAGGGTGAGAGGAGGGAGAGGAGAGTAGCTGCTTGGAACTCACTGCAGTAAAGGTTCCAAATAGGATGGGGCAATAGGGCAGGGGTGAGGCATCTGGGCCCCAGAGAGAGCCAAGATTAACCGCAGCAGGGAGTGGGGGGAGGAGACACTGCTACTCCCACGAGCACGCTCTCCCAGTATGGTCTCCTGGACAGGCAGTTGTGACCCTTGCCAGGTACCACATCCTTTTATTGTGTTCTTCTTGGCCTCTAAGAACAGGACTGTATAAGAATTTTGACTCTTTGGAAGAAACTAAGGTTAGGCTGCAGTAGGAACATCCCAACAGTGAAGTACTGGTAGTGGGTGGCTGGCACAAGGCCCTGAGCTCCATCCCCTTGAGAGCCAAGCAGTTTTTCTTCCTTCCATAGTCACAGAGGGCGCTGTGTCCAACTCCTTGGTAGGTAGATGGAATGTGCTTAGAAGGTGAGCTCAGGTGATATACCTCATGGATGGGGCTCATTGCATCCCCTTTGGAATGGGAGAGTTGTAAGTTGTGAGATCAGACCTCCCAAAGGATAAGAAGCAGGGGTTCCATTCCTGGAGGGGTTTGCTGAGCATTCACATATCTCTTTGGGTTGAGGCGGGCTTGCCTGCACCTGGAGTCTGGGGGCTGCCCACTTCTAGCCTAATGAATGAAGTAAGGAAGCAGAACAGCACCGGTAGACTGTTTCCTCTCCGTGTGTACTAACCTAGCAGAACGGCCAGAGCGGCTGATGTGGCTTGTTATTTCCTGAGGAAGTGTATCTGTAGTGGTGGTAAAGGTACTGCTCTTTTTCTGTCAGAGGAAGTCCCCCGCTCTCCCCACATCCTGCCACTATGTAAGGGGCAGTAGGATGACTAAGGCTGCTGTGGCCACATTTGCTGCTCCTGCTAGATGCACGTGGCAAGGGTTCATGTGAGGTGGAAGGAAACAGGGTAAAGGTGTCCTGGGCAGACAGAATGGGCCCTGCCAGGTGGCAGGAGCAGCCTCCCTGCACCTGTGGATGGCTGCTTGGGAGATCCTGGGCCCTGGGTAGAGTGGTAAGGCCTGTCAGGCTGTGCTGGCCAGGCGGTTGAGGGGAGATGGACCATAGTCTTGCCCTGCCACCTTCCCTTAAGCTCTCAGTTCCTGCAGAGGTCCTCTAACAGACCCCAGGAGCCTTGCTATGGGCACAGTTCTTTCTTTTTCTTTTTTTAAAAGTCTTATACACTTATTCTTTTTTTTAATACTTTTTTTATTGATTTCAGAAGAGGAAGGGAGAGAGAGAGAAAGATAGAAACATCAATGATGAGAGGGAATCATTGATCGGCTGCCTCTTGCCTGCCTCCTACTGGAGACCAAGCCCACAACCCGGGCATGTGCCCTTGACTGGAATCGAACTGGGGACCCTCCAGTCTCGCAGGCCGATGCTCTATCCACTGAGCCAAACCAGCTAGGGCCACAGTTCTTTCTTAAGCTTAGTTTGCCTAAAGGGCCTGTGGTTTCCCCTAAATCAGTTGATCCAAGGGCCTGAATTGCTGAATACCCAGCAGCCCCCCAACTCCGGGGGGCTGGAGGGGGCGAGTGCAGATTAGCTACAGAATAGGAGCCCTAGAGAGGCTTCTAGCCTAGATGGTAATGGAAATCAAAGGAAATAGGCACCAGAGAAGAGCAGAAGCCTTTCCCAGCGACTTGGCTACAAGGAAAGTTTCCCTTCCTGAGACCGTCAGGGTAGACACAGTCAGTGGGCTCCAGCCCTCTGGGATTGCTCATGTTTGGGGGAGTATTGTCTCCATTTCCCACCAGTGTAGAAACTCTCGAGGGCAGAAGTGGGCTCCCCCTACCCAGCAGCAGGAGAAGACCACATACAAGAAAGGGCTGAGTTGTGTGGTACAGAGGTCACTCAAGTAGATTCTTCAGTGAGGCATCATTTTGAACCCAGCCTTCCATTCCATAGGGATTTTGGCACTGGGTTATACTCAAGACTTAGCTCCTGACCAAGAAAACCATAAAGAAGACAGCCAGACCGTGGAAGTGATTAATGAACTGATAACCATGTCTCCCTAGTTCATCCCAATACCTTGGTTAATCTCACATCTTCCTTGATCTCGGGCTATACTAACATATTCTACTCTCTCAAGACTTGGACAGGCCCTGGGGCAGCAGTCACTGCCTCTGCTCAAGGTCCCACAGCAATGTCATTTTCACTCTTGTACCTTGAGGTATTGGCAACTTAGTGCCCTCACCTTCCTTGGAGGGATAGGCTCCAAGTGAGCAATGATCTTTGTCCCAGAAGCAGCAACAGAGACATCAGTGAGGCCTTGGAAAAGGAGGTGGCCGATAGAACCTGTGCCAAGCCCTGCCGGCCCAAGGAAGCCTTACAGAAAGATTCTTTCTGGAGGAAAGAACAGATTAGCTGAGCCTCCCCAAAGAAGAAAAGTAAAAAGAATACAGAAATATTTCCTTTAAAGGGGAACAAGAGCAGATGGAAAGAGGGTTTATATTAATGAAATCTCCGGATATTAAGGATGAAATGAATGCCAGGGAAGGTTATTATCATTTCATTAGAACACAAAGGAAGAAACAAACACGTTATTATATGAAACCAAGAAGTTATGAACAAGGGAATCCAGCAGGGAAGTTATTAGCTGGGTTAATTAAAACAGAACAAGCTGGTTGAGTAATTCCGTCTGTAGGACACAACAAGGAAGGAATAATTCATCTTTGAGAAAAATATTCAGGATTTTTCTTCTTTTCTCGTTTACCAGAAATTCTGTGCTTTTGATATTGCCTCGTAAACCAAAAAGACTTACTCTTGTCAAAGCCTAATTAATTTAGCACCAGGATCTTTTATTAAAGAGAGTTCAGTTCTGATCAGAAAAGATGGAAATCCACCAGAGACGCTTAAGCCCAGACAGCCAGGCCCCTTTCTCCATCCAAGATTATGGGCCCCTCAAAGATCTTCAGTGCCTGTCTGCAGAGTTATGGGAGATGGCAGTGGAAGGGGGGATGAGGCCTCACTCATCCATCCCGGTGATCCTGGGCAGGGCTGGACTGTGTTCTATCTTCCCTTTTGCTCACTATCTTCTCTTCTCTGCTTCCTCTTGCCATCTTGAAGTTGGGAGTCCTTGGCACAATGCATTCTCTCTGGAGCTGTAGGAGCCAGTCTTTCCAGCTAGTCCTGTTAGCAATCAGCACCAGGGGGAAATAACCAATAGAGCTGCTGCTGAGTACTGAGCCACCTGGTCACAAGAGCCTGGGATCCACTTGTTTGGGTAGAGCACGTTTATCTGAGCTGCTGTCCCCTTCAGGGAGTCCCCAGCAGGCCAAATGGATCCTATCAGCTCTTAGGATCTTGCTGGTCTCTTATCAGGCCTTATGAATTACAACTGGGGTTTGGGATTGGCTGAGCCCTGAGCCCTTCAAGGTTGATCTTCAAGGGCCTTTTTTCAAATTAAGGTACCAAGGAGCCAGAACTTCTAAGTTCTTTAGCACAGGCACAGGGTGTGAGAACTAGAAGGGGCCTTGCCGAGGGGGATAGTCCATCTACACTCTGGGGGGAAGAGTCGGAGACCTATCTGAAGCCTAGTTAGTGTCTGAGTAGGACACAAACCAAGGTTTCTTAGCAAGTCCTGGTAGCTCACTTCTGCCTTGTGTTCATCATGCTCTGTCCTTCTAGGTCAGGACTGTCTACCACAGACATGCCTAGGAGACCTCTAGAGAACACAAGATACATTTTAATAAGAGATCATGTGGTAAAGTACTGCTTCATAATTGCCATTTGCCTTTTTTTTTTTTTACTTAATAAACTTTATTTTTAGGTAACTTTTAGATTCACAGCAAAATTAAGCAGAAAGTACAGAGATTTCCCATATATCGCTATCCACAAATGCATAGCCTCCCCATTTTCAACATGCCTCCCCACAATTGTACATTTGTTATAGTTGATGTACCTACATTGACACTCCATTATCACCCAAAATCCATAGTTTACATCAGGGTTCACTCTTGGTCTTGTACATTTACATTCCATGGGTTTTGACAAATGTATGATGACATGTGTCTGCCATTACAGTATTATACAGAATAGTTTCACTGCCCTAAAATATCCTCTGTGCTCTACCTATTCATCCCACACCCCTGGCAGCCACTGATCTTTTTACTGTCTTCATAGTTTTGCCTTTTCCAGAATGCCATATAGTTGGAATTATATAGTATGTAATCTTTTCAGATTGCTTTATTTCACTTAGTAATATCCATTTAAATTTCCTTCATGTCTTTTTGTGGCTTGATAGCTCTTTTTAGCGCCACTTCATTGAATGGATACCAGTTTATCCATTCACTTACTGAAGGACATCTTGGTTATTTCCAAGTTTTGACAAGTATAAATAAAGCTACTATATATACCACTGTGTAGATTCTTGTGTAGACATAACTTTTCAATTTATCTGGGTGAATACTAAGGAACACAACTGCTGGATCATCTGGTAAGAGTATGTTTAGTTTTGTAGGAAACCACCAAACTATCTTCCAAAGTGGCTGTACCATTTACATTCTCACCAGCAATGATGAGAGTTCCTCTTGCTCCACATCTTTGCCATTATGTTCTGTCGTCAGTGTTCTGGATTTTGACCATTCTAATAGATGTGTAGTGATAGCTCATTATTTCAATTTCTAATTCCCTAATGACATGTGATATTGAACAATTTTAATATGTTTACTTGATATCTGTATATATTCTTTGGTGAGGTGTCTGTTTAGGTCTTTTGCCTATTTTAAAATCAGGTCATTTCTTTTCTTATTGTTGAATTTTAAGTTTTTTTTAATAAATGTTGGATAACAGTACTTTATCGGATGTGTTTCTTTTTTTTTTTAAAGCTTTTTTTTAAAATATATTTTATTGATTTTTTACAGAAAGGAAGGGAGAGAGATAGATAGTTAGAAACATCGATGAGAGAGAAACATCGATCAGCTGCTTCCTGCACATCTCCTACTGGGGATGTGCCCGCAACCCAGGTACATGCCCTTGACCGGAATCGAACCTGGGACCTTTCAGTCCGCAGGCCGATGCTCTATCCACTGAGCCAAACCGGTTTCGGCTCAGATGTGTTTCTTGAAAATATTTTCTCCTGGTCTGTGACTTGTATTCTCATTTTCTTGACATTGTCTTTAACAGAGCAGAAGTTTTTGTTTTTTATTTATATATAATTGACATATAACATTCTGTAAGTTTAAGGTGTTCAAGGTGTTGATTTGATACATTCACACATTGCAATATGATTTCCACCATAAACATTAGCTAGCACCTCTAGTATATCATATAATTACCATTTCTTTTTTAAGAATATTTTAATTTTAATGACATATAGCTTATCAATTATTTCTTTCATAGATTATACTTTTGGTGGTGTATCTAGAAAATCATTGCCAAACCTAAAGTTATCTAGATTTTCTCCTGTATTATCTTCTAATTTTATAGTTTTGCATTTTACATTTAGATTTATTATACATTTTGAGATAATTGTGAAAGATGTGAAGTCTATTCCTATATTGACTTTTTTCATGTGGATGTTTAGTTGTTCTAATACCATTTGTTGAAAAAAACTATCTTTGCTTCATCATATTGCCTCTGTTCCTTTCTCAAAGATCAGTTGCTTGTGTAGGTTCTATTCAATTGATCTATCTGTCTATTCATTCTCAATACCACACTGTCTTGATTACTATGAGAATTGCTGCCCAGGAACACTCCTCAGCCTGTAACATAGAATCCAGATACCTTAGGTTGGCATGTAAGCCTTCACATCAGTATCCACATGCTAATTTTCCAAGCTAAGCTGGATTCCTCACTGTGCCTTGTTATAGTCTATTCTCTCTTTGGGATGTTCCCACCCTCTTTGGTCTGGGTGACTTTTATCTATCCTCAACATCCACTAGTTGCAATCTCATTCTTCCATTACTACTCTATTCTCCACAGTTCTATAGCAACTGTTTTCTAGACCACTTATTCTTTGTTGTTGTTAATCCTCACCTGAGGATATTTTTCCATTGATTTTTAGAGAGAGTGGAAGGGAGGGGGAGAGACAAAGAGAGAGAAACATCAATGTGAGAGAGACACACTGATTGGTTGCCTCCCGCACAAGCCCCGACCGGGGCCAGTGATGGAGCCTGCAACCCAGACAGGTGCCCTTGACTGTCATCGAACCCAGAACCCTTCAGTCCACAGGCCGAGCCTCTATCCACTGAGCCAAACTGGCTAGGGCTAGATCACTTATTTTTATTATGAACCTACACAAGTTTACAGGAAGAAAACTTATGGAATGCCAAACATGTAAACCCTTACTTGTCCACCATCTCTCTGATTCTGGTTGACAGTCTTGCACAGCTGTCTCTGGTGTGGTCTCTGCCTTGTCCAATTGCTGTATTTTATTTACAATCTTTGTACATCACCATAGCCAACATATTTGTCATTGAAGTAGTTATGTAGTATTCCATGGTGTACATTCACTGCTTCTCTTTGAGATCACTGTATTGTGTATTCTAATTCAATTTTGCATGCAGGTATGTGTAAGAGACCACATCTCTTGTCCGTTAGTATGGCAATTGTGAGCTCTTTAAGACAGAATTATCTTCAATATCACTCTATCCCCCCCGACCAGATAATATTGAAGTGATATTATCTTCAATATCACTCTATCCCCCCATATGCTTAACTTGCATATACCAGATGCTCAGAGAGCCCTGCTCAATAGAATTAAATTATCACAAAGCCAGGCATTTAGCCATGTAATTCTCCCCCCACCTCTACCCTAATACAAACTAAACCCATAAGGGCTAAGATGTGGTACAAGAAAGTATCCAGATGCTTGATCACTGTAACATTTCAGTGTTACAGCACCTCTCATCTTCTCACCTCCCATGGCCCCTTCCCTCTCCTGAGTATCACTTGTCTATAGGGATTCAGAGAACCTCAAAGATCAATTTCTCAAGCAACTAATGTTTAGCTAATGCATAAAAGCTAAACATAAGGCAAGTGTTTCTTGTTCTTAGTAACACAAGGCCATAGGGGCCTTGGGGTCATGGAGAGGGTAGGGTTAGTGACCCCATACACTCATTTCCCTGACTTTGAATGTAAGCTCAAAACTCACAGGATTGCCTGCTTAATCTATACTCAGACTGAAGAAACCTGGCCTGGCTCCTCTGCCCTTGGGAGGGTAAGCATTTCAGAAGCACATTGTTCTCCCTTCCACAGACAGACATAGCTAGCTTTTGATTTCAGAGAGGAAGGGAGAGAGAGATAGAAGTATCAATGAAGAGAGAGAATCATCGATCAGCTGTCTTCTGCATGCCCCCTACTGGGGATTGAGCCCGCAATCAGGGCATGTGCCCTGACTGGGAATTGAACCATGACCTCCTGGTTCACAGGTCAATGCTCAACCACTGAGCAACACCGGCTGGGCTCAGGCAAAACTTTTATGTGAAAATTCTCTTTGAGAGAGAGGGAAACAAATATTAGAGAATGATCATTGGCTTTACAATTTAAGAAGGGTTTCCTTCAAGAAACACAGCCCCATCAAGCAATAAAGTATGATCCAATGGCCAACACTTAAGAGCAATGATCTATGATATTCCTTCCCTGCCTCCTCCACTCACATACCTCTGCCTTTGGGAGTTTTCACCCTCCTGGCTAGGAAAATTCTTCCACCTCTTTTCCCACTCACTCTTTTGATCCCTCCTGGTGCCATCCTCTGATGATTTTTTCCTGGCCTCTCAACATGGGCCTCTTCCCATGAGTCTCTGCTTCTCTTTTCTCTCTGCATTTTTTTCCTGGCGACATGCTTGCCCTGATGACTTCAATGATGCCCTTCAACAGTGACTCCTCAAACCATATCTTCAACCCAAATCTCTTGAGCTGACTCTACCTCTGCATTTTCTGTTGTCTGCTAAGTATGTTCTGCTGGCAGCCCAAATCCAACCTGTCGAAACAGTTCAAGCAACTCTTCCCCATTTTCCCAACTTACATCACTGATGTTCAGAATCTTGGGGCCTGTCTTGTCTGGGTGGCTTACTAACCACATCTTGAACCCTCACTTTCCCCATCTGTCATATGGAGATGGTAATGCCCTCTCTATCTCACTAAGATGACTGAATGAGACAAGGTATATGGAAATATATTATAAGCTGTAAAAGGATACACAAAGAAAAGATTAATCATAGTATTATCATCTTTAGATTTTTGTTGGTCACTACTACCACTCCATTATCTTATATTAACTATTTCCTTCATCTCTATATCTCTCATTCATCCCCCTTTTATCTTAATTCTTGATATGACCATCATTGCCTAGCCTAGTTCTGTATCCTCTAATTCAGTGGTTCTTAGACTGTAGTTCACATAAGAATCACTGAGAGGGACTGATGAAAAATACAATTGTAATCTTTTTCATAATGGTGCTAGGACAACTGAATATCTATATGCAAAAGGACACCTCACAACATATACAAAAATTCACTCAACATGGACAAAGACAAAAATGTACAAGCTAAAAATACAAAACTCTTAGAAGAAAAAATCGACATAAATCTTGCTGACCTTGGATTAGGTAATGATTTCTATGATATGACACCACAAGTACAAGCAACCAAAGAAAAAAATAGATATATTGGAATTCATCTAAGGTAAAAATATTTGTGCTTTGAAGGATACCATCAAGAAAGTGAAAGACAGCCCAGCTGGTGTGACTCCGTGGTTGAGCATCAACTCATGAACCAGGAGGTCATAGTTCGATTCCCAGTCAGGGCACATGCCTGTTTTGCAGGCTCCATCCCCAGTATGGGGTGTGCAGGAGGCAACCAATCGGTGATTCTCTCTCATCATTGATGTTTATATCTCTCTCCCTCTCCCTTCCTCTCTGTGAAATCAATAAAAACATATTTTTTGGAAGAAACATTTTATAAATTCTATATCTGATAAGGGACTTATATGTGTAACATATAAAGAACTTTTCTAATTCACTTACAAAAAATGATCCAATTAAAAATGAGGAAAGAATCTGAATATACAGTTCTCGGAAGAAGATATACTAGTACAAATGGCCAATATGCACAAGAAAATATGCTCAACATCATTATTCATCAGGGAAATGCAAATCAAAACCATAATGAAATAATGTAATATTTGAAAAAACATTTAATTGTATAAATGAGTGAACTGTATGGTGTGTAAATGATATTTCAGTAAAGCTACTTTTAAAACATACACACACAATGAGATAGCACTTCACACTAAGATAGCTAAAATCAAAAAGTCAGATAAGAATAAGTATTGACAAGGATGTGGAGAAATTGGAACCCTCAAATGCTGGTGAGAATGTAAAATGATGCAGTTCCTTTGGGAAAAACTTTGTGGTTCCTCAAAAGGTTAAACAGAATTACCATATAACCCAGCAATCCCAACTCTAGGTAAATATATAGTCAAGAGAAATTAAAACATACATCCACACAAAAATTTTATTCATAATAGCCAGAAAGTAAAAACAACCCAAATGTTTATCAGTTGATGAATATATAAGTAATAAATGATATATCCATACAATTGAATATTATTGAGCCATAAAAAAGAATGAAGTACTGACATATTCTGTAACATGGATGAATCTTGAAAATAGTGTGCTAAGTGAAAGAAGCCAATCACAAAAGATCACATGTATAATTTCATTTATATAAAACTAGAGGCCTAGTACATGAAATGCATGCACTAGGGGGGTCCCTCAGCCCAGCCTGTGCCCTCTTGCAGTCTGGGAGCCCTCGGGGGGATGTCCAACTGATAGCTTAGGCCCTAAGCGGACAGTCGGACATCCTTAGCGCTGCTGCGTTCTCCCACCACTGCCGCTGTGCTCTCCATCCATGAGCCCAGCTTGTGGCTGAGCAGTGCTTCCCCTGTGGGAACACACTGACCACCAGGGGGCAGCTCCTGCATTGAGCATCTGCCCTCTGGTGGTCAGTGCGCGTCACAGTGACTGGTAGTTCCATGTTCAGTCAATTTGCATATTAGCCTTTTATTATATAGGACTAGAGGCCCGGTGCACAAAAATTTGTGCACTGGGGGGGGG
>NW_005370597.1:2164174-2167087 GCF_000412655.1 Myotis brandtii | reverse complement strand
GTCACTGGAGCAAGCAAGCCTCCCTGCTCATTTCAGTGCATGGCTGCCGGCCGCCATCTTGGCTGACAGTTAATTTGCATAAGGATATGCTGATTAGCCAATGGGAAGGGTAGCGGTCGTACGCTGATTAGCATGTTTCTCTTTTATTAGTGTAGATATACAAATAGGCAAATCTATAGAAACAGAAAGAATAGTGGTTGCCTAAAGCCACCACTAGGCAAAGGGGGAAAGGGGGAAGCTAGAGTACAGGGTTTCTTTTGGGGGGAGAGTGATGAAAATGTCCTAAAATTGATTGTAATGATAGTTGCACAACTCTGAATATATCAAAAAGAGTGAATTGTACACTTTAAATGGGTCATTTGTATGGTATGGTAATTATATCTCAATTAACTTAAAAAATACAGTTGTAAGGGAAAAAATTAGTGTGGGCAGTTTGCAGGAAGCTGTAAATGCCAAGCTGAGCAGTGGGGGCTGGATTCATAGAGCATTTTTTCAAAGTGTGTTTCATATGCCATCTGCATCAGAATACGTAGTTACCAATACCAAGTCTGGCCCCAACCCAGAGTCTGTAATCCAGAATGTATTGGATAGTATCAGCACTCCGCATTTGTAGCAAGCACCCAGTGAGCCTAAGCAGGTGGCTACAGCCCATTGTGAAAAAGTTGCATTGATCAATCTTGCTGCCTCCGGACTCCTCATGCTCTGTTCTGGCCTGCACCACAGTGCTGCCAGATGAGTCTCCAAGAGGAAAACTTGGGTTGGGTCACCTCCGTGCTCAGAAACCTTCTGTGACCTCTCATTTCCTTGGCATGAGCTGCAAGAGCCCTAAGCCATGTGGTTCCTACCCTTTTTTGCCAGACTTACCTCCCAGGACTCCCCACATGAGTCTTTTATGTTGGTCATTCTCTGAACCCACTAATCGCATGCCTGTGCCCAGGCTGTCCCACAATCCAGGCAAGCATTTTATATACTCCCAGCTCATCTGTTACAAAACAAATGTTGTCACGATCCTTTCATTTTAACCATGATTCCTTTCATTGTAACTAGATGATCATCTAGAATTTACCACACAGCCTTACATAAACTTTTAAGCTATGGAATTTTACTGCTTGTAAATCAGATAACAATACTCAGAGTTATGAGAAAATACATGTTGATCAGGCAGCACAGCCTGGCACACGATAGGAACGTAATAACTGAGCAAAGTAACAGGTAACAGAGCCTTCAGTGCATAGGATATGGTATGGAGGCCGTAGTGCCGGCATGCCAGGAGCAAAATTCAGTGGCTCCTGAGAAGTTCAATGGCCTCTCTGCAATCCAGAGATCAGGGATCTGCATCAGATTCCTCTGTAATGTGTCAGGACCTGAGGGGCCCTGGCCACTACCAAGCCTGTCAAGCCTCTGCAGCTCATCTGGCGCCGGCTCCTCAAAGTAGCTGGAAACTGCTGAGCTGAATTTTCATTTCAACTGTTGACCCCGAGTGGAAAGGCTCCCCACCCCATTGTCCACCAAATCACCTTGTCTCTGTCTCCACAGCAGGAGAGAAGGCTAGAGAACAGATCACACTCTATTTGGTAATGAGCTCTTAAAAATAAAATAATGATAGTCAGATAATTATTTTACAATGGAACAAGAGCCCCCTTGCAACCATTTCAGTAATTACATTAAGCCATTCTATTTGTAAGAAGCTAATAGAAAACAAACCATTAATTAGCATTTTGTCTTTTTCCCCACTGGCCCTTCCCCCTTGAATTATTGGAGCTTCACCCTAAGGCCATAGAACAGGGGTACAGGCATGGGGTGGAAAAAATGACGAGATACAAGGGTCAGGGCTCACTGATAAAAAAGAAAGAAGAGCAATGGGAAGTATCAGAATTTTTGTGATTCCAAAGAAACCAGCCTCAGGGTCTACCATGACCTAGGGCTCACCTGAGTAGGGCCAGTGGGGCCCTGTGTCCCTCCTTTGGACCTGGAGTGGAGCAGCCAGTAGCTGTAAGGCAAGCTGAGCCCAATGTGGGCACGTTCCCAGGGGCCTCAGCCTGTGGGTGGGGCGGGCACCTGGGCAAACAGAACTAAGAAGCGGGCAGGAATGAATCAAGGACAGCTTAAATATGCAGAAATGCAGCTCATACCTCTGGGCACAAATAATCCCAAACAGAGTTATGTAAGGGATGGGAGGGATAAGCTCGGAGGGATGAGGCTGCGAGGTATAGACTGGTATGAGTGAATGAGAAAGAGAAGGGGGTTCTGGGGGATTTGGCAGAATAGCTCACGAAGCCATTGTTTTTAGTGTGTGTGTGTGTGTGTGTGTGTGTGTGTGTGTGTGTGTGTGTTGTGTGTGCGCGTGCGTGCTTACTGGGGAGGGAGTAGAGTCCTTTGTGCAACCCTGGAAAGCAGCTAGAAGAAGGTAGCTCAAGTGAGCCTGAGTTCTGTGCCCGAGTCCACTCCAAATATGTGGACTCCCGGGTCCTGAGGTGGTAGGACAGGGAAATGGCCAGAGAGCACAGGTGTAAGGTTTGAGACACCAGAGTTTCCCTTATTAGTCAGTAAACCTCCCTCTGACTTCCAGATCCCGTCCCAGCTCACGCCTCACCTCCAGCCCTTTCTGCTAATTGCCATCTTCCCTCTCCTCCTGTAGGAAGCCCCCTTGACTGACCCAGGTCACGCCAACTATCTATCCATCTCCCCAAGGAATGTCCAGGGTATTTGTCTGCTCCTCTGGTAGGAAATTATCCATAAGGTGCTGCAGCTGTCTTACGTGTAATTTTGTCCATCAGTGAAAGTGCTGTCCTTCCTCTAGACCAGTGGTTGGCAAACTCATTAGTCAACAGAGCCAAATATCAACAGTACAACGATTGAAATTTCTTTTGAGAGCCAAATTTTTTAAACGTAAACTATATAGGTAGGTACATT
>NW_005370597.1:2155880-2163622 GCF_000412655.1 Myotis brandtii | reverse complement strand
TATGAATCGTAATGTAAATATCTGATATGCAGGATTTATTTTCATTGTTACAAATTGAATATAATTAAAGCATAGTGATTCATCACAAAAACAACATGTAATTATATATGTGTTTTCCGATGGTCTTAGGCGACCCCTGTGAAAGGGTCGTTCGACCCCCAAAGGGATCGCGACCCACAGGTTGATAACCACTGCTCTTTGCCTCCTGCTGTGCCCGGCACTGTGCCTGTCATAGAGCAGGTGCTGGGCGAGCAATATCTGACTTTAAGGAGAAAGCAAAGGCCAGTCAGAGGAGAGGATGCAAACATGGGGAGCTCCTCAGGCAGCTGAGCTCCTGAAGCCACTGGCCGTTAGGGCACTAGGGGTGGGTTGGTGGTGTTGGAGCTGCAAGCTGATTTAGGAGGGAAGACTGTATGTAAAATTACATAAAGGAAGCATCTGGCTGGACATCAGTCAGAATCCAGAACAATGTGAGTAATTAGACAAAGGCTTGTGGTAGGCACTCCTACCACAAACCACAGTTTTAGAACCCACTGCTGCAGAGTGGGTGGGAGAGGGAGACTCTCCAGAAGCCTGGGTGTGACTGGGGCAGGGTACAGGACACATATTTAGGGGTGAGGATGGCCAAGAGGGCCATTGAGGTCACCATCATTGTCATCCTCCTCTTCATTGTCGTCATGATCATGATGGGGGGAGGGGAGGGTTGATTCGATGCTGTGGCCTGCAGCCCTAGGAAAACAGCAAGAAATTCTGGGGCAAAGTGGTCAGGTGCGCAGAGCTCCGAGGCCATGAGTGTGCATGCTGGTTCCCATGGGCATTCCCATATATGTCCACAGGCTGGCTTATAAGAGCAGAGGTTCCAGAAACCAGTGGTGGCCCTTCCAAAGGTAGAGGGAGGCTGCTAGAGAGCCAACTACAGGAGCAGCAGGTGATGGCAAGGGATGAAGTTCTAAGAGTTGGCAACATTTGGAGACTCAGAGCTCTTATGACTTTTATTTCTGTCTCAAGTTTTATTATCAAAATGGCCCTTGGAGAGCATTTTGGTTCCCTTGCTTCACAGGTAAATAGATGTTGAGACCCAAAGGGAAAATATACCCCAGAAAAAAATAAAACAAAACTGGCCGAGCTGAAAGGAGAAAGGTTTCCTAACCCTATCTTGCTAGTCTATCTACTTGGAATTTGTATATCTTGCTTCTGGTGAATTATGGTATTCATAGCTCCAGGGTGCTCTAAGATCTAACAGCCTCAACATTCTGGCGATTCGTTCTTTGTAGTTAGTGGTGAAACCTTCATAATCTGTGAATGGAGTTTCTGAGGAGAGGGAAAGGGGTGATTTGGAGTAGTGGGGAGAAATAGGCCAGAGCCAGAGTTGGGTCTTCAGGCTCCTTGAGGCCTACAACAGCCACTGTAAGGTTAGCATCTGTGAGGTTGTCCATTAGATTCCAAGAGGCCTAAGTCTGGCATGAGAACCAGCACCTAGATCAGGCCAGGGAAGCTGGGCTGTGGTCCCAGGAGCAGCCGAGGCTAGGGTGGCAGGGCTGGGCTGGGCAGGGCTAGGCTGGGCAGGGCTGAGAGAGAGGAGAGAATTTTTTGGCTCTAGGCTCATAAATGCCTATATTGGGCAAGGCCTCTTGTTTCCTTGGGTGGTGACCAGGAGTCTCTCCAAATTTGCCAGCCTGGCTTGAATTGTGTCCTTCTGCGTAGAAAGGGACTGCAACCTTGTAGAGGAGCCCCCTCAGTCCTCAAGGGGATGGAAAGGGCCCTAGCCCCTCCAGCCTGAGCTCCTAGAGTGGATGAAGAGTTATAAACAAATTGCATGTAGTAGGCTGGCCCCTCAGTCCCCCAGCTACACTAGAAGAGGACTCACAGGGCAGGGGACAACTACTTCTGGGAGACATGGCTCCCATGGGTTGCTGATCCACGCAGTCACTGTGTCCCCAGGGTGGTGTAGACAGTAGCTAAACCCTTGTGCGTGGTCCCCACAGCCCCCAGGCCAGCAAACAAGTCATCATGTCATTACATAAATAAATTATGTACTTAACACAGGACTTGGTGTGTAAGTGCCGGTTAGCATTATTGCTGTGTAATTATGCAGTTAGCTTGAAGAGTGAGGAAGAAAGACTGAATCACTCCCAACCCTTGGAATGGTGGACAGGCTCCCCCACCTCCTAACCCAGGGAGAACTGTTGCTCTGGGTCACAGAAGAAAGTGCTGGCGTCTCCTAGATGTCTCCATGCAGATGGGGCAATTTACCCCAAGGCTAGGCCCTTGAAGAGGCCAGTGCAGGCATCCAGGCTTACTCACCTGATACACATGCATGCCTCGGGCTTTCAGCCAGGCTCTGGGATTACCTCCCCGCAGCCTAACAGAGGGGGCTCACAGACAACAACTCCGGGCTTCTGCCAGGCCAAGGGGCCACAGAAGTAAAGGGCTGAGGGAGAACGTGGGGCTGGGAGGACGGCCTATGGACCAATAACATTGAGTCCCCAGCTGTGGGACTAGGGACCACTCACTCCTCCCAGCCCTCTCCCCTCTTGCTGACAAGTTTGAATGCTGTGGTTCCTCAGATGGTTGGACCTATAAAGAACATCTAGTTTAACCATTTTCCAGATGGGGAGGCAGGCCAGAGAGGGAAAGGAACTTGCCCAAGGGCACCAGCAGGTCCCCAGGACACTGAAAGCAGCTTCTGTCCTCCCTTGTCCCTCCTTTGTCATCTCACTCTCCCACTGCCCCTCCCTCCTCACTGGGTTGCTCCAGTTTCTCACTTCCTCTCCCCGTCCTGCCTCCAGCTCTGCCTGGGCCTGCCTGTAGCCTCACCTCTCCCCTCATTTGCTCTCCCATTGCTGCCTCTGCTTTCTTCTCCCGGCCCCTGGAGCCAGGGGAGGCTCCCCACCCTCTCTTTGGCCAATGCTTTCTCTACTGGTCCCTCCCAGCTTGTCTTGGGGCTCCTCCTGGGGTGGGCTGCCCCTTCCCTTCCACTGTCTTCCTCCCAAGGGGGTCTGAAATGAAGGAGAGACTAAACTGAGCAGGGAGCATGAATTCTCTTCTGGGTTTGGGATTGGGTGGGCTGAGGCAGGAGGAGCCTCCTAAAGGTGGGAGTGGAGACAGAGCCTGAGCTGGGCCCTGGCTATGGGGGCTGCCATGGGTGGGCACCTCTGAGGCAGCTGACCTGTATCCCATGGGAGCAAAGGGAAAGGGGATGGGGTCAAAAGGGCATGGCAGGGAGGCGTGGACCAGCACCATAGCACTGTCCTTAATTCCGGGAGAGCAGAAATGAACAGCAGATTGATGGGGAGCTTGGGAGGGCTGACTGATCCCAGTCTCTGCAGTGCCGGGGCTCAGGGCAGTTCATGCACCAAGGTGTGAGTGTATGTGTTGAGCAGGTAGGCACAGTTCTGAGAGGCAGAGTCGGGCTTTACGTGTCTGTGTGTGGCTCCAGAGGCATTCTCACCTGGCAATCGAGTGCTTTTCCACAGTGATCTCAAGTCCTTTACTCCTTCAACCACCCTGATTCCTGTGGCTTTCCCAGGCTGGTGGGCAAAGGGATCTGGGGACCCATTTTGTAGCCTGAGTTCCTAGTGAGGAAAGTGATCTGCTCAGATTAACCTAATCTCAGGGGTGAAACTGAGTATAAGCCCAGGTGTTGTAGCATCTAATCAAGTCCTTCTGGTCCACACCATACAGCCCCTTCTTTTTGGCTGCCCAGTTCTCTGCAGGCTGTCTGAAGGAGGTGAGTGTGAGCGAACTTGGGCGAGAGAGAACTCTGGGGTGGTTCACAGAGTTGCTCAAGCTGCGGCCAGGATGCAGCTTCTGGGAGAGGTGCTCTCTGGGCCTGGTGAGCTGGGACTGACCCTCATGTGCTCCTCTCCTCAGGGTAGGCCTGGCTCCAGCTGGGGATCCCATGCAGCCTAGAGTCACAGGGGTGATGGGGCTTCCTAGGCCTTGCATAATCCTCCAGGGTGATGGGGAATGTCTCTGGTCCTGCAGGGAGTGGCATCTTGATCTATTTCCTCCTCTGGCAGATTCCTTGGTAGAGGGCAAGGTAGAGGAGCCTTGTGACTTGGAGGCACTAAAATGGACATGGCTGAGGGTAAGCGTAGCCTCATCTTCTCCAAGGACTTCTACCTCCTGGGCGAACACACGGTGGCTCAGGGCTGATTCAGGGGTGCCCTTTCCGGATGCTGGGGTGGTAACTAAGGAACTGCTGTAGGCTCTCCCTGGCCTGAGGTCACTGGTACTCTCCTTGAGGATTCCCACCAGGAAGTGAGTCCAAGGGCAAGGGGCTTGGTCCCCAAGACCCCTTTTCAGGAGAATTCTATGGGCAATCCTCTTGGAGCCCCAAAGTCTCGGGTGGGGGGAAGGGTAGTATGGGTGGTGTTTTTTTTCCCCTTTTCACTGAAAGGCATTTTTGCACATGACTCAAACAAGTCTAAACTTTCCTAAACTTCAAAGTTTGCCCATGGCACAGCCTCAAAGTGCAGGGGGAAATGTTAAAAAGGAAAAAAGAAGTTTGTTAGCCAGTTAAACATTGTGTTTTTGCTCCATAAAGGAATTGAATTAGCTTGTTATGTTACTATTAGTGTCCCATTGTGAAACCAGTGTTGGGGAGAGGCTTCTCCTCTGGGTGATGTGGTATCTGGGCCGGTCCCCAGGTTCGGCTCTTCACCCAAATGAGGTTGTACAGGGCATTACACAACCTGTGGTAAGAGGAAGGAGTCCCCATGGCAATAGGCCTGGCTCCCAGGGACATTTTCAGGCTCCTGGCAGGAGGCCTGGTCGGGGTTGGGGGTGCTCCAAGTGCCTGCTGTCCTTCACACCCCACATCTCCCCCCTCCCCTCAAGCCTTTGCTGCAGGAGCTGGGAGGTCAGAACAGTGGAACCCTGCTGGCATGCCTCATGAAGCCACTTGCCCATGACCTAGGCACTGAGCGTCGATCACAGAGTTGTAGGGGCCGTGCAGGTCCTGAGGCCAGTGGTTGGCCTTGAAGAGGCCCTTTCTCTGCTCTCTGTCCCTATTCCACATCTTCTTGAGCAACACCATAGAGCTGTGCTTAAGAGGCTGGCTTTGGGTCCCCAACTGCATAGGTTCCTGACCATGCTCTGCCACTTACTAGTTGTTTGACTTGGACAAATAAAAATAACTTTGGCCTCCCTGTGTCTCAGTTCCCTCACCCACAAAATAAGGAGAATAGTAGACTTATTGTATATTAAGAATATAATATTAGCTACTTTTACTACTGTTTTCACTGCCTTTACTCTCTGGCTTAGGCCCTCCTTACCTGACCCTCATAATGTTCAGGTCCTGGCACATAGTAGACTATAAAGAAACATTTAAGGGTTGACCTGCTTAAATGGGTCCCTTGCCTCCACTCTCTTCCCCTTTCCATCCATTCTACACACACCAGTCAGATTAATTTTTCTAATGCACACGTCACTCTCTTCCTCAAAAAATCATCAGTGAGCCCCCCCTTATTTACTAAATAAAGTCCCAAAGCCTCAGCCTGACAGTTTGAGTATATCTCTGGCCTGCGCACAGCAATGCAGTGTGATGGTGAGAGCATGGCACTAGTAGAAGGTGGCAGCTACATAACTTTGAATGAGTAATCTTTTTGTTCCTGGTTTTGCTCATTTTTCTTTAACATTGAGGTAATGATTGAACCTACCTACAGGGGTGTTATGGGGGTGACAAAAGATAACACATATAAGGTTCTTAGCACTGTTCGCTCTACTAAGTGCCCAGTAGATGCTTGCTATATTAATTATTAGTAGCTCCCCAAGTTTCCTAACATAAATCTAGTCTTCTCATTGTCTCCTGAGTGAGTACCCAGGCCATGCTTCATCTGGGTCTTTGCCATCTCTCACCCAACAGAACCCTTCACCTACACCCCACTGAAATCCTCCCATCTTTAAAGACCTTCTTCAAAACCCACCTCCCTCAATACTGCATCTGGGTACCCCAGCCCATGGGACGTGCTCCTGCCCCCTGTGAGTACCTTTAGTGTTTCTGACTCGTATCATACAGCACACTCACACCCCTCAGCACACTGACCATCTTCTGGTTTTGCAAAGGCACAAAAGCTCCTTCCTGTCCCACAGCTATTGTAGTCTTCTGCCAGGAATGCTCTTCCCACTCCATGTAGTCCAGCCAACTCCTACTCATTTCTTGAAGCCCAACTTGTTTTCTAGGGAAAGCCTTCCCTCACTACAGTTTGTTTACTCTATCAACCTGTATATCAACATATAGAAATGTTTATTGAATGAATATCTCTTTAATATTGAACACAAATTTTAATTAATTCATTGTTTGTGTAATTAGTTGTTTGTCCAGCCTTACCAAGACTGTAACCTTCATGTAAGTAGGCCCATGTCCATCTTGCTCACAACCAATCTCCAGCACATAGCACTGTGCCTGAAACACAGTAAGCCTTACTACATATTTGCTAAATGACTGAACAGAGAGGTTGGCCAGCCCAAGAAGTGGGGGAGGCCATTTTGGGCAGAAAGAGTATGTGCAAAGATGTGGAGAGGAGACAGGATAGTGTGTGTGGCTTGTAGGTAAATGTGGCTGAGGCATAGGAATAGGGGGCTAGAAGGCTATGAGCTGGGGTCCAATGGAACAGGGCTGTGGACTCAGTAAGGAGCTTAGGTTTAACCCATGGGTAATAGTGAGCGAAGTGATCTGGTTTAAGTTTTCGAAATCTCACTCTGATGACCTTGAGGAGGTCAGAATCTATGGGACAGGAGGAGGAAGTGAACTGAGGCAGGGGTTCGATGTTTGGAGAGGAGTGGATGTAAATGCCATTCTGGAAGCTGAATGAGCAGGAGGTTGGAGCAGGAGTAAGACCTGGGCTCTGGCTCTGGCTCTACCTAGGACACCTCACTGCCTACCTCACAGAGAGTGATACCACACGAATGGAGGTGAGTGTCCACTACATCTCAGCTGGGATGTGGGAGAGGAGGTATATCTCTTGCACTTGGTCTTCCCAGAGCTGCCCCCTGGTGGGACAGGCTTGAGGCCCAAGAATACCAGAGATCAACCCTCTGCATGGACATTGCCTCCATCATCTCTCTTTTTGTGTCCACTCCCCAGTTTGGCCTCAAGGTCTGGTCAGTTCCCCAAGTACCCTGGAGCCCCAGAGTCCCTGGCCTAGACCCAGAGTCCTAGCCTGCTCCAGGCTCTCCTAAGGAGGACACTGTCCAGAGAAGCCTTGGGACCCTCTCCTGAGCAGGCAGAGCACTGGCTGAGATGATCTTTGACTGGGATTCCAGTTGGGATGGCTGTAAGGGGACACCTCAGGCAGAGAGAGGCAGGCAAACCGCAGGCTCAGGCTTTCTGGGAGCCAGAAGAGGGAGAGCATTAGCGATGTAACCCTTTCAGCACCACACCCAAGCAGAAGGCAGGACGCTGTCCTTTTTGGCAGCCCTGGTGCAGTGGCTTGTGAGAAGTGTTGCTGGGAGAGTGGGGGGAGGCCGTGTCAGTGTCTGAATTCACCTCCACAGGCCTGAAGAGAGGAGCCAGCTGGTGTTGGCAGCCGGGGCTGTGGAGTGTGTGTGGGAGGGGGGCTACAAGCCACCTGGGGCACCCAGGCTTCCCTCAGGCTGCAGCCTGCCCTGGCTGGGAGGGGCTCCTGGGCCACAGACCCCGGTAGCCAAGCACAAATGGCAGCTGCATAGAAAGTATTCCCCCAGATGGTGGCATCCCAAAGGACTGAGGTCAGACTGTCAAGGTTGAGGAGGGAAAG
>NW_005370597.1:2100079-2155614 GCF_000412655.1 Myotis brandtii | reverse complement strand
GGCCCCCAGCCCAGCTCGAGCCCCCTCTCTGGCGAGGAAGGAGGTCCGTAGCACTCTGCTGGGGCGCCTATCCCGCCTCGCTGGCTCCCTCGCTCGGTGGGTCCAGGGAGGGAGTTGGAGCGAGCTGCCCGAAGCCCACCCCCCTTTCGGCAGCTTGAACGGGTGGGGAGGGGGTGGGGGAGATGAGGGCTGCGGGCGCCCAGTGGGAGGGGAAGAGTTAAGGCTCTCAGCTCCCCTCCCCCGGAGGGTGTGACCGCCTATAAGACAGGCGCAGCGCTCAAGCACTGGGGCTGCAGGCGGCGGGGGGCGCAGCTTGGCGCCGGAGAGCAAAGGCCGTTCCTGCGCCTTCTGCACCTCGCGTCTGTCCCACCGCCCCAGAGCCGGGGCAGAATGTCGGAGTCCAGAAAGAGGGGCCAAGGCCGCGGCAAGAAGCACCGAGAGGGGAGGAAGCGGGAGCGGGAGCGGGAGCCAGAGCCGGAGCGGGAGCCCGACCCGGGGGAGAAAGGTAGGGCACCTCAGAAACCTCGTTTTACTAGGAGAAACCTGCTGCCTGCTCACCTGCCCCCCCTCCGTCTCGCGCTGCACGGGTGAGTCTGGGGCTGTGCAGAGGCAGAGGTGACAGGCGCCGAGGGGCGTGCGTGCCAGCGTGCGAGTCAATCGCTGTGGTCGGGTGGGCAAGGGACCGCGCACGGAGCCAGGCAGTGGCTGTGCGCGCCCGTCCCCGGGCACTGCGTCCCAGCGGAGGGGGCGGGTACCGGCCTACAGGTGAGGAGCGGGGAGCGGGCTGCAGAACGGAGCCAGAGCACAGTCGGAAAGACAGCGTTCAAGCAGACGCGGGTCCTGACCTGGCGCCAGAGCGCTGGGGGAGCTGTCACTGCCTTCCCTTCCTGGAGCGTGCTCTGGGCTCACTCCCACCCATGTGCCACACCTCCGTGAGTTCTGCTCATTCATTGGAGCAGGGACAGCAGCGCCTGCCACCTCGAGGGGATAGGGCTCCGCTGTTTCTGTGACAGATCTTTCCCTCGGAATATTGCTGCCAAGCAGTTGTCCACCTTTAGTCTTCAGGAGTGACTCCCTTGCACCCTTGGGTTCTGTCCCCAAGGAGGAAGGGGAGAAGGTGCTCTGGGTGATTGGAGCCTGTGCTGAGACCCACTTTGGTGCCCTCCGTGGGAAGCTGTAGGGTGAAAGAGAGGCCCCCACTCAGTACACTGGCTTTGGGCTTCTCAAGGATGGGCCTAAGGCATGCAGGTCCGCCCCAGAGGCTTGTACAGTTGCCTTCTCACTTCTTGTCTCTTTGGTATTTTGTTAATGTCTATGTTGTACCTGTCAGCAGTCTAAGCATGTTCAAATGCTTCATCTCCGTTTAATCCTCATAACAATCCTGGGGGCAGGCATTCCTAGCCCCATTTTACAGAGGGAGCAACTGAGGCTGACTGAGGTTAAAGTCACAAAGTAAGTTCCAGAGATAGGTCTCGGGGACTTCAAATCTCTGCACAATGATGCCCATGTTGCTGGTTCTCTATCCCCCACCAGAGTTCCTGCCAGAACTGCAATATAAAAATGTCTTCAAAAGAGCACTGGACTGGTAGTTGGGAGGCTTTAGCTGTGGTTGAGGATTTAGCCAAATGACTTAACTTTTCTGAATTTCTGTATAATGAGGGGCAGGTAGCAAGGTAGCCTCTGAGGTCTCTTGATTGGGAAGAGCCTAAGAGTCGACAATTCCTTCAGCCCAGCAGAGGAAAGGACTTCAGCCCAGTAGAGGAAAGGACCTGGGGCATTTAAAGGCCATTGCTGGGTTCTCTTCCTTATAAAGCAAGCACTCCCTGAGTAATGCGTGGGCCAGCTGATGCTGGGCTAATGTGGTGTGCCGTGAGCTCCCAATCTGAGACCTGAAGGAATTCCTGATGCCTACTTTCAAAATTCATGTGTTTGGCTCAGTGAGCCAACCTTTTTTTTCCCTATACATCCTATTATGGGCACCTTGGAGGGCTGGCTAGGTAAGGGCACCCTCCCAATGTCAAGGTTGCAGGAGCTGAACTAGTAACAAGCCACCTGGGCTTCACCAGGTGGGAGTAAGAGTGCCAAGGAAATTAGCAGCTTGCTGCTAAGGTTAGAGTATGCATTGGGGCAAAGATGGGAGGGGGCTGCAGGTAGGAGATCATAGCTCTCTCAATAATCTCTTCCAGCACCTTATACCCAGGTGAGAAAGTCCTTCTTCATGTCTAATTGTAATCTTTCCTGCTGTCTTTTCTTCTCTGCTTCCTCTTGTTCCCTGACTCCAAGTGGACAGAATGCCTTCTTTCAAGGAGCTGGCTGGTGAGCGATACCAAGCAAACCCAAGGCCTGGGCTAGCGAGATTTTGGACACTCTGGAATAAGGAGGGAATAGGAAAGAGTCAGGCTCTGAACAAGACCTCAGAAGAAAGTACCATGTCCATGAGAAACAGCAGTTAGTGTGTTTTTTAATACTCACCCAAGGATATTTTTTCCATTGATTTTTAGAGAGAGATTGGAGGGAGGGAGAAGGGGGGAGAGAGAGAAAAACAACAACAACACATTAATGTGAGAGAGACCCATTGAATGGTTGCCCTCCTCATGTGGCCCCGACTGGAGCCTGGGATCAAACCTGCAACTGCAGTACATGTGGATTCTAACCACTGAGCAAAACAGCCAGGGTTGAAGCAACAGTCTTCAACCCCTGATATGTGCCTTGGGGGGTAGGATGGGTGCTTAAGTGAACACTGACCTACAGAGCTGGAAGCTTCCCTCACAACTCGCCTTCAGCCCACTCAAGGCTGCAGGGTCTTCCTATTGCAGCTCAGAGTGCCCCGGCCAGGGAACACATGGCCACTGGGCAGTTGGAGAGGGTTCTTAGCCAGGGTTGGGCCACATTTGCTAGAAAGATTAGGAGGTGCAGACATGGAGAGTGTGAGCAAGTTATCTGTTAAAATCTTCAGCTTAGATAGAAGAGGAAATCTGAAAAGTGGGAGGGAAAAGGAAGGAGAGAGAAGGGAACGTTAATGAATTGGCTCCCCCATCCATGACCCACACCCAGCAGTCCCCCATCTCCTCCCTGCCACACACACTCAGGCCAGTGTAGGGAAATGGGCTTTTCCCTTGGCCTCAGCACAGGAGTGCTGGGTGGGGCTGAACTGCAGGTGTGAGCTCTGCTCTATGACTCACAGAGTTCGTGGGGCTGACGCCTGGTATCCCTACCTGGGGCTGCCCCCCCCCGCCCCACACACACACACACACTCACACACTTCCCTTATCCCAGGGCGGCCATGTTGGGAGGTGGGTCATCAACCCACTCATGTACCTGGGGTCCATCCCACTCTGGCTCTATGTGACCTTGGCACTGCCCTCCCTCTTTGCGTCTCTGGAAATGCTCTCTGCTCTCAACTCTCACCTTCTCCATGGCAAGGCAGAGCCCCAGCCCTCAGGCCCTATGTCTCTGAGAATTCTGAGAGGAGGAGAGCTGGAGAGAGGAGGAGATTGGGGAGCAGGTGGGGGAGCGGCTGGTCCCAAAGAAAGTGACGAGCTCTGAAGGTGCCATGTTATTTTGAAGAGTAACTTGAGAATTGGATTTGAAGTTACTGATCTTTTCTATAGGCCCGCTGAAAGACAGTCAGGCTTTGACGGGAAAGTCCCCTCTGATGAAGCTCCCTTGTGAATTGGGAAGCTGTGTCTGCCACAGGAGGGCAGGGGGCAGGTTTTGGTCTTCTCCGGGGTGTCCTGGAGTATGAAGGTAGATTACCATCGCTAGCTGAAAACTCTGGATACATGTCATTTGAATGGGCGCAAAGAATCCTTGCAAGGACTCTCTCCCATCTTTCCCATCTCCTGCCTCTAGTAAAAATAGTGCCCAGACTTCCAGGACAAACTCCGGTCTTTAGGCTGTCAGAGGTGGCGATATGCCCATTTGCATGTGGCTGAGCCACATCTGGCGGTTGCTTTGGCAGCCTCCACCTCTGGCCTTGGCCCCTGGCTGACCCTGCTGATCAAGGCACCTGGAGTAATCCTCCTGCCACTCCAGGGCTCAGTCTGTGCCTCACACTCTGCTCCGGCTCCCTGGCACCTCAGGATTCATTAGGAACAATAACAACAAGCAGAGAGTGACTTTGTACCTCCCAGCAGTCTTTCATCCTGAGAGCTCAAAGCACTTTACAGACCAGGACTCATCAGTCCTCAGCCCAGGTCCCATAGCATTTCCAGAGACCCAAAGAGGGAGGGCAGTGCAGGGGACAAGGGGACAGAGAACTCTAGTTTTCCAGATTGCACAGCAGTGGGGCTGGAGTCGGGCAGTGAGTCACCTGGGGTGGGGGAATCAGGTGGCCAGTGGGTCTGGGATAGAAGTAAAATTGGACTGAAGGCTTCAGGCTTCAAACAGAGGAAATATTCTCCCTTACAAGAATATAAACAAACAAACAAAAAAGAAGAAGAAGAATATAAGCCACCTCCCACCAGGTCCTCTGGCCTCTGGGCTCTTTGAGCTGCTAGGGGAAGAAGTGGCAGCTTCATGGGAAACAGAAACCCTTTGATTCAGATACTGTCAGGAATCCCAAGTGATCCCTGTTACCGCCATCTGCCCTTGGTGCCGAAAGGTTCGGGGCTAAGTCAGAACAGCCCTGACCTTAGGATAGTGCCAGAGTGAGGAGTGTATGGAGGAAAAGGTGTTGGCCCAGCATGGGGGAGCCCTAGTCCCAGCCTCAGTGGCTTCCTAGAGTGGCTGCCCATGCCTGGTCACCCCCACTCACCCTTCTAGGCCTCCCCTGCTCTCTATCCCACGAGACTGGCCTGCAGGACAGTTGGCATACGGGAGAGAGGAGTTGGGTTTTTCTAAACATTGGCAAAGCATTGCCAAAAGTTGAGACCTGAGGCCCATCAGAATCATGATCCCATTGTGTTTCCCATTTCTGAGCCTGTTATCACTGTACATAACTTAGCACGAGTGGCAGCAAATCCTCCTTGTCTTTCTCCAGCCCAGCCTTGGTCTAAACATCCATTTAGCAAGACTTCCAGATCCTGGCCACATGGTAACTCTACAGACTGCATGTGCTTTTGCTCACTTTGGTGTACTCCATTCTGCAAGCATTCATTGAGCTCCTACTATGTAAAGAAATCACAGCTGCTGCCCTCAGGATCCGAGACTGACCCTCACACAAATACCTGTGATTAGAACCAAGTGTAAGGCCAGAGCTGTGTGCAATGTATGATGAGGAAAGGAATGAATTATTCTTGGAAGGTGTAGGGAGAGCTTCACAGAGGAGGTAACATTTGTTCATGTTAAAGCATAAACTGGGCACTTGCCAGAAATGCAGTCTTTTGCATTTGAATCAGAAACTGTGGGGATGGGGCCAGTGTGTGTTTTCAAAAGCCCTCTGGTTGATGTGATATGTGCTGAAGTGTGAGAAGCGCTTGTTGAACTGGGTGGCCCAGCTTCCCTGTAGGGGGCCTGTCAGTCCCAGAGGTGTTTCCCCAGTGCCTTGGTGCCAGGAATGATGCCTGGGGGCTGCAGGCCATCGTTGGGGAATGGGCTTGCCACCCTGTGGGGCAACAGAGATGTGTGGGCAGAACTAATTGCAGTTGCCAAGCTTTCTGGAGGAGATGGGCTGAGATGGACCTTGGAAAATGGAAGGAGATCTGAAGGGGCTTGGCATTCAGGCTGAGAAAACCACTTGAGCAGAAGTGAACAGGGCATTTGGGAAATGAAGATACACTGCCCATGTAGGAGGGAGAGACCAACGGGCCCAAGCTGTGGGTTTTCTGAAAGTCAGGCTGGTGAGTTTAGACTTATCTGAAACAGACTTACCTGTGACTCTGGTGCAGTCAGGTGCGGCTGGATCTGAGCTCATGGCCAATTCCTTCACTATAGAGGTGGGGAAACTGAGACCCAGAGAGAGAAGTCCATATACCAACAAGGCAAAGGATTTAGCAGCTACCGGGAAAGAATGAGAGCAGCAGCTTCGGAGCCACTGCCGCCCTGCCCGACCCTGCAGCCTCATGTCTCCCACCTCCCACATGGCACCCAGTCAGATGGAATTTCTCTCTGTTTCTTGAGCGCACTGTGGTCTCCTGACACGGTCCTCAGAACCTCTGGTTCCCTTTGCCTGCAGCTCTGTCTTTCTTCTCTTGGCCAACTCCTCTCATCCTTCAGGCTCAGCACAGTCTTTGCTCCCTCCGCAGAACCTTCCTGGAGGTGAGAAGGGAGGGTGAGGTGTATCCTCTTTGCTCCCCTCAGTGCCTCCCATTCTACTGTGGGCAGCACCCCCTCAGCAAGAACCTCCACCATGGCATAGACCATGTCAACTTGACCCTCAACACCTGACATGTGCCCAGTGCCCAGGGCATACGTGAATGTACAAATGAAGGAGGACACTCTCAAGCTCTTCCACCTGTGCACAGACACCTCGCCAGCCTCTCTCCTGTTTGAAGAAGGGCAGTCTCATGGGAAGAGGCTGCCCTGGCCAAGCTTCCCAGCCTGTGGCCAGAGGCCCCTCGGTGGTTGGGAGCCTGATAGGCCGAGTAAGGGTAGTCCTTCAGGGAGGCCCCCAACTTAATCATCTGCTCTGCTATCCTGGGCAGATGCCAGCTTGGGCTGAGGGGGAGAGAACAGGCCGAGTTGGGAGGAGTATTGGGTGGGAAAGGGCTCTGGGATTAGCCATCAAGGGCCCCACCCTCCCCTTGGTACTAGTGGCAGTCTTGATCTGAGGCACCCATCAGTCATGAATCCATTTGTTCAGCCAGCGATCAATGAGCACCTACTCAGTGCCAGATGACAGCAATGCTGCCGCACATCCCTCCTTGAGACCCCCACAGTCCAGAAAGTTAAGTAATCAGTTTGCTCCAAAGTAGGAAGCCCCAAATTGGGCAGGAGAAATGCTCGGGAAGTCTGTGAGGCAGAGATTGCTTCTGGCTGGGTGGGTTAGAGGAGCCCGTGGCATCTGAGATTTAGATTAATAAGAGCTGCCAGCTATTGAGCTTTCTCTGTTCCAGGTACTGTGTGCTAAGTTCTTGACACACAGCACCCCCATTTAATTCTCACCACAATCTTCAGAGGTGGGTGAGATTGTCCCTGTTTTACAGACAAGGAAATAAAGGCTCAGGGAGGTTAAGAAACTTGTCTAGTTAGACAGGACACCAGGCAAAGCCAGAGTGCAAACCGAGACCAGTCTGAGCCCCCCAGCCTGCATGTCTGACCCTTCTGGCTGTGCTTCTGTGTAGGGAATGGCAAGGGTGAGGGGGCACGAGGCAGGCAGAATATAGAACAGGCATGTTTGTGAATAGCCAGTGATTTTGGTCTGCCTGGAATATACAATTCTTTTTTATTTTATTTTATTTTTATTTGTTTCAGAGAGGGAGAAAGAGATAGAAGCATCAATGATGAGAGAGAATCATTGATCAGCTGCCTTCTGCACACCCCACACTGAGGATCAAGTCCACAACCTGGCACGTGCCCTGACAGGGAATCGAACCACAACCTCCTGGTTCACGGATCAACGCTCAACCAGTGAGCCATGCCCAGCCGTTTTATTTTATTTTTATTTGTTTCAGAGAGGGAGAAAGAGATAGAAGCATCAATGATGAGAGAGAATCATTGATCAGCTGCCTTCTGCACACCCCACACTGAGGATCAAGTCCACAACCTGGCACGTGCCCTGACAGGGAATCGAACCACAACCTCCTGGTTCACAGGTCAACGCTCAACCAGTGAGCCATGCCCAGCCAGGCTAGAAGATACAATTCTTGAAGGGAATTGATAGGGGAAAAGCAGAGAGGGGAGGGGGACTGGTTTACTGACCCAGTAAGCTTCCTCCGGGGGCCCTGGCTGCCAGTAAGGAAGACAGATGGCCTTTCTTCTACAGACATCATGGCACCCAGGAAGGTTTCTGAGTGGCCAGAAGCACATAGAGGTGACTCTGCCCCGTGTCCATTGCTAGTGGAGTGGTACTGGGGTGGGGGTAGGCACAATACAGCCCAAACCAGAGCCTGGCGGATGATGAAGGAGTAAGAGGGCAAGAGGCTTGGTGGAAGGTGGATGTTCTTGATCTCTGGGGAGAGTCAAGAGAGACAGTTGTCAAAAATGACAAGGTGACAGAAAGAACCCAGGAGCAAGAGTGGTCTTGGGAGAGGAGATAGGGAAACTGTTTTCCCACATGTTATATTTGAGGCAGTGGCTGAATACCCAGGCAGTTATTCATTTTGGGGTGAGCCTCTCCCTAGCCAGGACCATGGGGACCACATCTCAGCCCTCCCAGACCCCCGAGTGCCTAGGCCAGGGCTGTCTGTGCTTGTGGCTGGACTTGCAGGGGAGGAAGCCGGCCTCTGGCAACCTGGGCCCCCTGCACCCACTGGGGTGTCTGCATTTGGTGATCACATGGGCCTTATTCTTACCTCTATCAGCCCTGGTAAGACCTTTCCCCTGATATCCAACGTTTCTTTGAATTCTTGTATTTTTATTTTATCTCAAAAATCCACATGAACTTGACATTGTACTCCATCATATGTCTGCTTTAATACAAAGGTGCTGCCTTTCCTTACTAATGAGCTCGGCAGACCCTTCAGAAAGAGGTCCTGAGATCATCCTGCGGCTTTTCCTCTATCTCAGTTTGAGAAGCAGGTCTTGCCTAGTGTATAAGGTGCCTCCCCTTTTCTGCCCCCCCCCGCCACACACACACACACACACACACACACACACACACACACACTACATTTCCCATGACCCAGAGCCTCAGAAACAACTTTCTCCAGCTAAGCTGAGGGGGTGGGAAACGCAGGCCCATCCTAAAGGGTGTAGGGACTCTGGGATCCCCTTAGGTTCCTTGAGCAAGGGGCTGCCTCATCCAGCAGCAGTAGGCCCTCCCCACAGAGGGTGCTCGGGGCCCGGGCCCAGCCTTCCCAGTGGGAAAATTAGAGTTTGGGCAAATGGTAATGGCCTTTCAGGCCTGTCACCTCTGCTTTTTCCCTACCTTCACTCCCAGTGGCTGAAGAGATCATGGTCAGAAGCCTCCATCTCTCTTACCCTCTGAAATAGGCAGAGCGTGGTTCAGAGATGAGTCAGCCGAGGCCCAGAGGGGCTAAACTACTTGCCTAAGGGCAGACAGCTAGAAACTCAGGGACCTAGATAAGGACCTAACTGCTATGTCCTCCGCTGCCACACTTGCCTCGGTTAAGCACTGCTTCCCTTGGGCCTCATCTGCGCCACCTCTAGGTGTATCTGGCCTGGGCCCTAAGTCGTGCTAAGAAACCCAGAAACTGTGTGCTATCCCAGCAAACTGTGTGCTATCCCTGCTTGTTTGAGCCTATACAATAGTTCCCTCACCAGAAGTGACATCCCCCAAGTCCCCCACCTCTACCACCCCATCATGTACCTGTGTCTCAGCTCTGAGCCCGGGCAAGGAACCTCAGCATGCACCGGCCTGACTCTGGCAGGGCCCTGAGGAGGCCAATGTTTCCGTCAGGATGCCTCGTTCCTGTTAGAGGGGGCTGAGGGTGGCCATAGTGTTGACCCTGGTGGTCAAGCCAGGCCTGTTTATGCCCTTCACTCACACTGTGTGTTGGGTGTCAGTGGATGGGTGTTTTGGGATGGGCAGGCAAGAAACGTCAAGCAGGAGTCATTTCTGTTGGTCTTGGAGCTGCCAAGTTTTGTCTCTTCCTCCTTCCTCCCTTGCCCTTCTTTGCCTGTCCTCCTGGAACAACGTCAGCCTCCCCTCTCTAGCTCCATCCCCAGCCCCTCTTCTCTACCTTCAAGCTGAGGAGCCAGGTGCCTGACCTGCTGAGCTGAGAGCCCATCAGGTGGACTAGCTTTCACTGGGGCAGGGAAAGTGACCCTCTGTGCGGCTCTGCCCCCTGCCAGTCTCAGTGTAGCCCTAAGCAGGAGACAGAGCCCGACTCGAGCCCAGGAGCCAGGTTGTCTTGTACAGCATCATATCCCCGATGATGGGTAGGTACCTGGTATGTCATAGGACTGTAGGAGGTGTGGATTTGTTGGATGGGTGTGAGAAGAGGGCAAGGCAAGCCCAGGCACCAGGCTGAGCCTGGTTGGCTAAGAAAATGTGGCTCAGGGGCCACTCCCTTTGGGCGCCTGGCCTGTGAGTATCAAATGGCTCTTCTGCAGGCCACGGGAGGATACCTGACTGCCGTTTCTCAGAGAGAGCCCTCTGTGCCCACGTAAGTCAGCTGTGTTTTAGTTGTTGGGTTTTTTTTCCTTCTCATTTGAACTTGGAGTCTGTAATTAACCTCCTATAGGCCACTTTGTGGGTAGGAAAGGGGTGGGGAGAGGGCCGACCCGCAGCCTGCCAGCAGCAGGGCAGTAGGAGACTTTGATGACAGGCGGGCTGGCCACATTGTCTCCAGGTGTTGTGCTGCAAAGGGGACTGCTCAGCCTTAGTCATGAGCTGAGGATCATTAACCCTTTTAAGAGTCCGCTGCCCCTGGCCCCTGGTTGCCAGGAGGGAGGCCAGGCCAGGCCAGGTCCTCCCTGGCTGGGCTGCCTGGCCATGTCCTGGGCGTCTGTCTTGCTCTCAGATCTCTGCAGGCTCCGCACCCACCGCCCACTGCCGAGAGGAATGAGGTCAAACTGCTGGCAGCAGCGGTATCTTCTGGCCTCAGGGCTGGGATGTGGAAAAGGAGCAGCCCTCGCTGTTCTTGCTGTTGTTATCTTCAGTGAGGTGCCTTCCGAGGATTCCCCGTCAAACACATACAGGCCAGATGCCTTGGTTTGGTATGAGGCTGTGAGGAAGCAGAAGCCACCAGATACCCCATGGCCCAACTCATCACAACTGAGAAGTGTCTTAAGGTTTTAGTGGACTCATCCTCAAGAGAAATCTTTTTATGGAGCCCTTGATCATCCTTGGGAGACCTTCCTCTTGTTATAAAACTGCCCAAGAGATTTCCCCAACCCCCATACCCCTATACCCTTAACCCCACTCAAGAGAGCCCTGGTCCTGCTGCTCAGATGGGCCCTTTTTCAGGCAAAAGGGAGCTGGACAAAGGGACCTCAAGGAGTTTGAGAGCTCAGCAGAGAGGCTAAGCCTGAGGAGGAGACATTAAGAGAGGTGATGGCAGAGCTGCCCGACATCAAAGGGACCCCTAGGCCATCAACTTGCCACCTACCCCTCTACATGTGGGGAAGGAGCAGCCACAGGGAAGCAGGGTCTCAGTGACAGCCATGGAGCAGAGTATGGGAATTGTCACCCTCTTCTTCCTCATGCTTCTACCTGATGCCTCTCATCGGTCGCTCCCCTGGGTGCTGGGCCTTTGAGAATCCCCTCTGCGTGGGGAAGTGTACACAGACCCTGAGGACTGGGACTCCTCCCTTCGGCTGCAAAGCTGAATTTATAGAGAAATTGCAGTCCTGTTAATATTAGCAGGATGTTGGAGACATCCCAATTCATCTGGACAATGGAATATTATGCAGCCATTAAGATGATTTAGATCTGTATTTCTAGATTCGGGGAAATGTTTTTACAATATATTGACTAAAAAATGTAGGATATAAAACATTTTAGAGAGAATAATCTTGAAGGAGATATTTGAAAATGTTGCCAGAGTTTTTTTCTCTGGTAGTAATTGAATGGATTTAAATGTGTTTTCCTTTTTCCTTACTTGTATTATGTAATTTTTCTACAACAAGTAATGTATTTCTTATGTAACAAAACAATAACAGAGGGAACAAGCCAACCTCCTTGTGGGGCAGGATTGGCTACCCCATGTATAGCTAGTCATTTCTGTCTGGGACAAAGCACAGAACCTGGCACCATAAGCACACTCAGTAAATGCATGTCAACCGAGGGGGGGAGTGCTTGCCCAATGGGTTGCTTCAGCTATTGTCCTGACAGATCCCATTCATCCCAGGAAGCCTGTTTCTCTGCTTGGTTTAGCTTTGGCCTCAAGACACTCTGGGGACATGATACAGTGGTTTTCATACTAGCATTCTGGGTCCTAGTCCATCAAAGAGTCCCAGACAATACTGGACCCAGATCAGAGAGGGGGCCCAGGCAGGGGCTAGAGCTGGCCTACTTGTATCTGAGTCCCTGTAAACACTATCTCCATGTCCTCAAAGGTCTGCTGTATGAATAACCTCTTAGCCTTGTCTCAGGTGTCCCTAAGGATCCAGTGACTGGAAGCCACAGTGGGAGAAGTATGATGCTCAGAATAAGAATGAGCTTAAAATGCAAAATGTAAGAGCAAGTCATTTCCTGACCTGTAAACCTTTGATGTCTTCCCATCACATCTGCAAAACAAATCCAGGGCTATGGTGGGGCGGTTGTTCATGCTCCTCACCATAGAAAGCTCTGGGCCCAGGAGCGAGGTTGCAGAGGTCCTCCAGGCATTGTTCAGGGTGCCACCTGGTGGGTGTTCTCTTTCCTGCCACCTGAGCTGCTGCTGCTCCCCCCCAGGGGACTTGCTTGAATTAAAAAAAAATAATAATAAGTCTGTTCTCAGGGTCCTATTCCCTTTCAAATGTGCATCTTTGGCTTAGAACTGTGAACTAAGATTTCTGTGAGCAGGGACCAGAATCAGACATTGCTAGAGCGGTTTTTAGTACAGTAGTCCCCCCTCCTCCCCGCCTTATCCTTGGGGGATAAGTTCCAAGACCCCAGTAGGTGCCCGAAACCCCAGATAGTACTGAACTCTATATAGGGTATCCCCCAAAAAATGTATACACACTTTGAATTATTATAAAATCAGTGTTTATTAACATATAGTTCATTTTCAAAATTTAAAAGAATCTGCAGAAATGAATAATTTTTTGTCCATGTCTGAATTCAAACTGATGACCAGTCTGGTCCAGGCACTGCTGATAACATGAAGAGGTGGAATCGCAAACATAAAAAATCATTTCATTTTGCATTTGTGTTCCCTCAATTCTTCAACTGTTGCTGGTTTTGTACCATAAACTTTATCTTTTATGTATCCCCATTAAAAAAAAATGTCTGGTTTTTTCTTTGTTCAAAGCTTAGTCTGGCTTCACCCATTATTTCAAATCAGTTAAACCTGAAAAGGAGTGAGAATTGAGTTATCAGCTGTTAAAGTGTGTATACATTTTTAGGGACACCCTATATATACTGTCTTTTCCTATACATTAGATACCTATAATAAAGTTTAAATTTTAAAATAGGCACAGTAAGAGAGTAATAATAATAACTAATAATAAAATAGAACAATTATACTAATATACTGTAATAAAAGTTATGTGAATGGCTTTGGGGCCATTATTAGGTAAAATAAGTGCTACTTGAACACTAGCAGTGCATCTGATAACCAAGGCAGCTACAAAGTGACTAACAGTCGTGAATATGCCGGACAAAGAGTTGATTCACGTCCCGGGCAGGACGGAGCCTGACAGCGTGAGATTTTATCATGCTACTAAGAACAGCACACTATTTAAAACTTATGAATTGTTTATTTTTGGAATTTTCTACTTCATATATTTGGACTGTGGGTAATTAAACCTCGGGAAGCAAGGGGTGATTACTGTATCTCAGTTGATTCTTGTGAGGAACTGTTAAGAACCAAAAGAAAACTCTTTGTAAAGAGCATAACATGATTCAAATATATGACTATTTTTATCTTGTCATCCTTTAGACCAGTGCTGTCTAGTAGGAATATAATGTGATCTACATAGATAACTTTACAATTTCTAGTAGGCACATAAAAAGTTAACCAAAAAAAAGCTTTAAAGACATTTGCAAGTTATGGGGCACTTCCGGCATTCTCTCCTCAGAGCCTATGGAAGCACTTTAGGCAGGGAACTATTTCAGCAACTGGCAACCAAAATAATGTGTCTGACTGGACATCCCTCATTTCCTTTGACAAAGCCCAAAAATCTGGACCCACCCGACACCAGCAAATAACCCCCTTCCTCTTCAGTCACCAACCCTATTTCAGGACTCTCAGATACAAACTTGTATTTGTTGAACCTGGACTAAACACTTTACATTCACTATCTCCTTTAATTCTCACAATAATCCTATCAGCTAGTTATTGTGTTTATTTTACAGATAAAAAAAACTGATGCTTAAGTTAAGAAAGTAGTTTGCCAAATTTCAAATCTAGGTCTGTCACACTTCAAAATTCTCCAGGGGCCTAATTCCTAGTCATCTGGCAGAATTTCCAATTCTGCATGCACAAGAGGGTAGGAAATTGCAAGAAATGTTGATCAAGGACTTCAAAAAAAATGGGGTTACCCAAGAAAAGGAGAAGAGGGACAAATCCAGACTTCTTGTCCTGGCTCAGATAGCCACATGTCAGTCACCTGGGCCTCCCTCCCTCTCCAGGATCCCCTCATACCACCCTTGCTTTCCAGAATCTTCCAGCCACATGGGCCTCTGTTAACTAGCTGCTTTTCACTGCCTCATAGATCCTGGTGATTATTTGCCGTTGTGCATCCTCCTCACTCAAGTTCAGGCTTCATGAGAGCAGGAAGATTATCTGTCTTGTCCACTATTGTATTCTCAGGGCCCAAAATCTGGACCGTGCCTGGCATGTAGTAGATTGAATGAATGAATGAATGATTGAGGAACAAGTGAGCTAGATGGGATTATTCTGAAGTGAGTACACTATCAAGAAGTGACGCCCAGCCAGTGTGGCTCAGAGGTTGAGCATCAGCCTATGAATCAGGAGGTCACAGTTTGATTCCTGGTCAAGGCACATGCCCTGGTTGTGGGGGCTCGATCCCCAGTAGGTGGGCGTGCAGGGGACAGCCGATCAATGATTCTCTCTCATCACTGATTTTTCTATCTCCCTCTCCTTTCCTCTCTGAAATTGATAAAAACATATTTTTTTAAAAGTGGCTATTGGGTCGCACAGGGTTCTTACTAGTTGGAGTGGGCTCTTTGTGATCTGAAATGTAGTCTTGGGTTTCCCATTGGTGGCAGAGAATGACTTTGGAGCCCCCAGTTCTCAGGGCCTCTGAAATAGGGTCATACCTCTTGTTTCTGGAGTCTCTATGTAACTGCACCCTCCTGCCCCCTTCACCACCACCATTAAGCAGTGGCCTCAGACTTAGTGCATAGTGTTGCACCAGGACTCATGTGCAACAAGGTAGTAGAGTGATCACCACCTCTTCTCAGCAGGTATCACCCCCACCCTCACCCTGGCTTGTTGGGAGGGAGGTGGCCCATGGAGGGGGTGGTTAGTGGGCCCCCTGTCTCCGAACTGCAATGAAGGTCAGCACTCTCTAACCTGAGAAGAGCTTTCTGTTTCCCTGGTTCACAAGAAGAGGGAGGAGACTAGTTGGAGATCACCAGTTGACCAAGAGGTTAGATCCCTGTATGTCAGCCTAACCTTAGAGCAAAGCCATCTGTGAAGATGTGTTCAGTTAGTAACCAGTCATGAGCTATACACTCACAATATGTGCACTTTCCTATATGTATGTTATATTTTTATTGTTTATTTTTTAAACCCACATACCTGGACCCACTCTCACAGGTTCTGTTTCATTATGTCTAGGATATTTCCTAGGCACTTACATAATTTTTAAAGCTCTCCATATGATTCTTATTGGCATGTAGGGTTAAGAACTATTGATAAGCAGTGACTGAGGACTCAGGAAGGTGGGGGTGTGGGTAAGGGGGAAGGATGCTGAGGCAGGATTTCAATCCCATTTAGAATTATGAAGTTCCAGAAAGCCCAACAGATTGATAGGTTGATATACATAAAACCTCTGGATGTCCAAAAGAAAACCATTATAAAATATAAGAAGCAGGTAATTGGAGGGAAATGTAGCAAAAGCTTCGTAGCCTTAATATGTATACAGAACTCTTACAGATCAATAAGGTGAGCACCCAATAGAAAAATGGAGTGCGGGCAAGAACAGACAATTCACAAAGAAGAAATACAATGGGCCGATACACTTAGGAAAAGTGGTCAGCCTCACTAGGAATCAAATAAATGCAAATTAAAACAACAGAGACGTTATCTTTTGCCTAGCTAATTGGTGAAGATTAAATACATGATAATACCTCATGTTGGTGAGGGTGTGGAAAAAAACAGGCACTGTCATTCACTGGTGGGAGTACAGATTGATGCAACCTTTCCAGAAGGTAATTTGGCAACCGTAAAGCTGAGGAAGATTGCAAACCTTTGTGACGCAGCAATTCCACTTTTAGGAAGATTGCCTTAGGAAATGATTGTGGATAATAATAACAATAATAGCTAACCTTTATTAAATGCTCGGTGCATGCCAAGCTCCACACGCATTATCTCATATAATCCTCACAGCCGTCATCCCACAGGGTGAGCTGTTATCACCTGTACTTTACAGACAAGGAAATTGAGGTGCAAACGGATTAATTAAGTCAATGACCAGAGGACACAAAACTAACAAGTAGCAAAGCCTGGATTTGAACCCAGGCAGTCTGAGTCAAGAGCCATACTACCTGTACAGCAGTGTACACTGGGTGTGTGCATTGGATATATAATGTATACAGTGGGCAAAGGTGCAAGGATGTTCCTCTGGGCTTGTTTGTAATGGGGAAGAAAGGAAGGGGAGAAAACCTGCTAACTACCCCATGGTAGGAATTGGTCACATAGATTGTGATATACTCGTACTGGAATATTATGCAACCATGAAAAATGATGCTATAGAAAAAAGGTGTGAGGTCAATGGAGGAAAAAGGAGACTCATGTAATACTTTAAACAATAAAGAATTTAAATTAATAAAAGAAAAAAAAGTATGTGAATACTAGGGTTTTTTGTATATGTATGTTACTAATGATTCCATTTTGTTTAAAATGTGTGTGTTTTGTATATGCATAAAGATCTGTGAAAGGACATAAAAGGAATTGACAAAATTGGCTGCCTTTTAGAAACATTGTATGGCTGTGGTGAGAAGTTAGAGAGAGACTTGTTGTTTCAAGCCATATATCCTTTTTCACTTCTTGAATTTTGAATCGTGTGAATATATTATCTATTAAAATGACTTGGCCTGACCTTCTCCTTCTATCCCCAGCCCTTAACTCTTAGCTGAATTGGCTCATCCCTCAGTCTGAGTTGGGGTAGCTCCTCTGGGCTTCAGCACCTTCATGCCTCCCTGAGCCATGCTGTGTGTCAATGCCGGGTGACAGCTCCCCTGAGAGAAGGGGCTGTCTGTCATCTTGGTCTGCCTGGGTCGCCTGGGACAGAAGTTAGATCATGAACACTGAAGTCAAGGAGACCTGGGTTTAAATCCCAGTTCCATCACCTTGAGGAAGTGACTTCACCATCCTGTGCCTCAGTTTTCCCATCTATAAATGGGTTTAATCACTGCAGTGAACTTGTCAGGTTATTGTCATAAGATAATGTATGTAGAGCTCCCAGTACCATTCCAAGCACAAGGGAAACTCTCTCCAGGTAATAGCCACACGGCATCATTGCAGACCCTCTGTGAATGCTTGTTGAATTGAACGAGGAAATGACACCTGGAGGAGCAACTCCCCAGGCCCAGCCCAAGGACAGTGGCCCTTCCTCCACTGCTCATGCTTGGCACTGCCCCATCATTGCCATGCTCACCTCCCTGCCTTGTGCCCCCACAGCCACCCGGCCCAAGCTGAAGAAGATGAAGAGTCAGACGGGACAGGTGGGGGAGAAACAATCGCTGAAGTGTGAGGCAGTGGCCGGTAACCCCCTGCCCTCCTACCGCTGGTTCAAGGATGGCAAGGAGCTCAACCGCAGCCGCGACATTCGCATCAAGTACGGTAATGGCAGGTGAGCAGCAGCCATCCCTCCCTCCTGGCATCTTCCCTCCTGAGAAGGAGGGTCCTGAGCTGGCAGAACCGAGGGCTGTGTCCCCAGACTCACCTGTAGATCAAATTCCTCACCCCCTTCCTTGCCACCCCCAATTTCTCCTTGCAACCCTGGGCTCCTCTGGTTATGTTGGCCCAGTGTCTTCAGACGATAGATGCTTAATTAATGTCTCTGGATGGTTGAAGGCAATTTGATTGTCAGTCAGCTTTGCCTGTGGAAGTCCACTCTTGTCCTAGAACTTCTCAAAGGACCTGCCACCGTGTCTGAAAGCCCAGCATTTGGCAATCCTTGGGGGGAAACCGCTTGCAGAATGCATCTGGGAGGTCATGTGTGGTGATGGGCTGGTTTCTCAGCTCAGCAAGCTGTACTGGGCAGAGAGCTAGATAAGGGGAAGGGCACATGGCTTTGACTAGTGTTGGGCGAGTCCGTGTCTCAGACAGACCCCCCTATGACATAGGATTGTCTTTAATCTGGAGTCAGCGCTCCAGGGAAGTGAATCAGCAGCTCAGGAGCCTCCAGCTGTGGGCGATGGCCTCTCTTCCATCTTGGGTTGGTCGAGCGGGGGCTTCGGGCACCAGAGAAGCCAGGAGTCCAAGGGCAGCTCCTCACCTCTCTCCTGCCTCTCACAGCCCCCGACAGACTGTTGGATGGCAGAACAAGCAAAAGGGGAAGCCCCCCTCTGCCTGCTAAACAGAAGTTCTGCTTGACCTCTGTTCTGTTGGCCCTGATGGCCAAGTGGACTTCCCTCTCTAGCCGAGAGCACCCTAGTCTTTCCTGCCCCTCCAGAGTATATTACAACCACCCGCTCCCTGGCTATCCTCTTCCTCCTCACTGCCCCCCAAATGCAAACAAGGATGATTTTAGAGGACCCCAACCTGCCCTACAACAGAAAGTGATGGAGGGCCAGCGCTCAGGCTGCTCCTGGGTTGCTATGTGGCCCTAGCTGTGCACATTCTGCCCCTTGGCCTCAGTCTCCAATATGTGAAAGAGGGTGTGGGGGTAAGGAATCTGGGAGGCACTTCAGTTTTCTGACTGTCCTTTCAGGAGTGGGGAGCAGAGGCAAATTGGTCACCTGGAAAGTGGTCCAGGTGAAATTGGAATTTATGAAGAGTTTGATTTAGAGCAGTGATTCCCAACCTTTTATGGCCATGCCCCAACTGAGCATCTCTAAAACCCTGATGCCCCCCATGACATATAATTCTTATTATTCAAAAAGTGAACTCCTTTTCATGTGGAGGAAGCCTAAAAAGGCCATTAACTTGGTCTAAACAAACTTCCATAGAACATGGCATCCATGAAAGAGAAAAATAAAAGAACGAAAGGACAGTTGAAGTACTGAGGAAGAAATCACTAAGAAATTGTTTTAAAAAATAATAATATGAAGTGATATGAAAAATAGCAAACAAAGTTTCAAAATATATAATAGAGAACTGAAATGCATAAATATGTCAGAATATATATTTATACTAGAGGCCCGATGCACGAAATTAGTGCAAGGGGCTCGTCCCCCGCCCACTGCTGCCTCTGCCTCACCCTGCCACCATGGCTTCATCCAGAAGGTTTTCTGGAAGGACATCCAATCTAATTAGCATATTTTGCTTTTATTATTACTATATAGGAGACCCCTAGAACCATAAGAAATGCAAAAAATTCAGTTAATAACTCATTCTTGAATTGCCCCCCTTAAAAATCAAATTACCACCCTGTGGGGCGTGTGCCCCATGTTGGGAACCACTGGTTTAGATCAAAGGTTTGTGGCTGAAAGAATGCTGCATCCTAAGGAAATTGGGGAGAAGGTCTTGTGTGTCCCCAATCTACATATTTAGCAAGAAACTCAGGTTGCCCACCAGGCTCACCTTCTGAGGCCACCCCACCCCTTCCCACTGCCCAAGACTGGCTCCAAGCTGGAGAAAGGAATGGACAGGCTTCTGGGATTGTTGGGGCTCCAGTCCCCTCTTTCTGGGAGGTCAGAGCGAACACTCTTTCCGGACCTCTGCGTCTCAGTGAAGGAGGGGAGAGGCCATCTCCAGAAAGAAAACAGAAGCAGGAGAGAAGGGTGTCCCTTGTATCCCCATTACTCTGAAACATGTCCACAACTTGGCCATCCTCATCCCCCCATTCCTGATCCCATGTCACATTCACACCCACCCACACACACGAGCACGCACACCCTCAGAGCCCCTGTGCCACCAACAAGATCCTTTCTCTGGTGACTTCAGCCTTTCTCTCTCTCCTTACAAGCCCACTCACATCGCTTCCCTCCCCGTTGCTTGCCTCTTCCTCCTCCAGCTGTTGCCCCATCTTGCTTCTTCCCTCCACCACCACACGGAGTCAGTTTCAAGCCCACTGACTCCACTCTCCTGTCCTCCACTCCTCTCGGCTCCACTAGACTCTGCCCAGTAAATACCCCCCCCCATCCCTATGGCTGTAGCTCTTGGCAGACCCAGCGACTTCAGAGCTTCCTGGCCCTGCGCCTCCAGGCCTGTCAGCAGTCGTTGACGTGGGTGCCACCTGCTCCCGTGCCCCTGTGGCTCTGCACCTCTTAACCAGCCTCTTAGTCACCATCAGTGCTGGAACTTTCCTGTCTTTTGAGCTTCACTCTCCTCCCTCCCTCTCCACCTGTGAGTGTTTGCACCCTCTCATATCTGATGGCCCCAGGCCTCCATCTCCAGTTTGATGGCTTTTTTTAAAACCCGAGTTCCAGACCCATGCTGCCAGCTAAACACTAAATACCACCCCTGAGATACTCCACAGGCATCTCTAGTCCAGAGTGCCTCAGTCTGGCCTCTCCCTCCTGCCCGCTCTGGCCCTGCCTCACCCTCCCGTGCTCCCCTCTCAGCTGTGGCAGAAGCAGATGTCTGTTGCTCGGCACTGCCCCCATGCCATCCCCTGCAGTTGGGTACCACTTCTCCAGAAGGAAGCACCCTTCTCCCTGCCTCGCAAGCTTCTTATCTGGTCTCCTAGCTTTTAGCCTCTTCTCCTCCACTGTCCCACTCTTGGCTATCCCCACCCTTTCTGGTGATAGGCCCTTTGTGGATTCATTTCTGTATCTAACATAGCATCAACTGTGTGCCAGGCGCTCTGCCAGAGGCTGGAGAAACACCAGGGAATGGAACTGGCATGGTCCCGACCTTCACAGAGTTTCTAGTCTAGCCTCTAGTGTAGAATGTAGGTAAAGGCCTCCACCCTTTCTTCAGAAGAAGTGTATCTCATCCACCCAATTTTGCTTACTATTCTAGACGTCTAGAGTCACCAACTCCCAGGACTCTGACAGGGGATGATGATCTTTCTAACATGGGCACATATCCGATCTTCATTCATTTACTTGACAGATCTTGAGTGCCTGCTGTATGCCAGGTACAGCCCAGGCCTTGGGGCCCTTCCGACTCTTTTCTTCCTGGCCTCTAAGTCACTGCCCCGCTGTTCCCAACACCTCAGTGCTCCCGATCTCTGCTCTTTCCTTTCATGACCCTGGACTTGGGCTCAGGCTGTTCCCCATACTGGCAGCAGACCCCCCCCCCCACACACACACACACACTGTCCCTGGAAAAGTTCTCCAAGGCCCAGCTTAAATGTCATAGCCTCTGGGACATCTTCTTGAGTCCTCCAGGCAACTCTCGTCACCTCCTGTCATAATGCCTCAAACACAGTTCCATTGCATTGTTGGGGGGATGTCTCTCTTTCTAAAATGAGAGGGCTCCCCATACCCATCTCCCCTGCATGGCCTGGCAGAGGGTGACAGTAGGACTGGACAGGTCGCCCTTTGGGTTGACCTGGACTTTGAGCACTTCAGCATCCTGGTCAAGCCTCCGTTTCACCTAAAAATTAGGTCAGCCAGTCAAGAAACAGGGCCTGGTCAGGCCTTCTCCTGGGTATCGGAGACCCCTGAGAGCCTGAAGTGTGCCCCTGTCCCCTTCCTGTCAGGGACCCATTCTAGCTGCTGCCTTTCTGAAATGTCCTAGCTCCACCCACCCTGCCCCTGGGCTCCCAGCAGTGAGAGGGTGGAGTGAAGGAGTGGGCCATAATCGGGAACTTCTGATTCCGCGTTGTGACTCAGAGAGCTGCCACCTCCACTCACACTTCCCCTGGCATGGGGGCAGGGGCAGGGTCTCCTGGCTGGCAGCATCCTCTTTCCTTCTGCCCACACTGCAGCTTGCTCTCTGGCCCCCTATCACACCTCTGCCCAGGCCACACTCTGTCTTGACATTGGTCTTGGCCTTGCAGAGACCCCCTCCCTGGCAGGTGCTATCTGCCTCAGGGGCTGCCGCAGGAGGTATCTCACCCAAGCCTTCCTGCGCCTGGAGAACACTGGCCCCCCAAGCCCTGGGCACCGGCCCTCCCCTGCAGAACCGGGCCCTCCCCTGCAGAACCATGAGTTCCCTTATTTATGAGGGGCAGGCTGGGACAGGCCCCTCAGGCAAGCAGAGGGAGGTAGGCGCTGGGGAAAATGTGTGAGTAGAGGACGTGGCAGCCCAAATCCCATCCCTGCCAACAAAAGACTGGCTGAGAAAGGAAGGGAGGGGCATCCATCACAGGGGCAGGCCTGAGGCAAGGTGGCAAGGGGGCGCCAGGCCTGCCCGGGGGTGGGAGAGGGTCCTGAGTCCTAAGTCCTTGCAGCTAGGAGTGAGGAGAGAACCTAGTGTGTGTTATTCCTAACCCCCTCGTTCCTCAGGGCCAGGGAGACCCACAGAGCCCACCTTCAGTTCTGACCCCAGGACCTCTTTCGAAAGCCTGGGGCCCACCTCCCTGGAACTGGCAATATCATCACGCAGCTGGTACATGTAGGGGTCCTTCTTTTTGCCCCCTTGCCTCTTTCTGGTTTCTCAAAGGGGAGTGGCTCTCCCTGGGCCCCCCACTCCTTTCCCCACTTTCCCCAGGTTTCACTTTCATGTGGAAGCTCTTCTTTCCTGTTTGAGCCTTAATCCCTCCAGACATCTGTGACCTGGCTCTGCCTTGTCCTGCTACATATGGTGTCATATAAGGGAGGTCCTTTGAGTTCAGCTGTGGGTGACAAGGAGGCTCTGGCTCTGGGTCTGCTCTGCCGTGACCCTGTGACCCTCAGGCGATCCCCCCTTTTGCTTGTCTAGTGTCAGGGAAGATCTGGTGGCTGGGGAGCCTGGTCCTGAGGCAGCTGGGCTTCCTGGCATGTAATTAGGCTGAAGCCAGGAAGGAGATGCTGTCTTAGCCAGAGGGGCCTCCCAGGCTCTGTTTAATGAAGGGAACAAACTTGAATTGACAGAAGAGGGTTGTAGGCAGACACCAGGCCAAGGAGACACAGACTGACTTGAGCTGGCAAAAATTGGGTGGGGTGGAAGGGTAGTGGGAGGGTCAGGCAGCTGTCACTGTAACATCAATAAGGATATTGCCATAGCAACAGGGCCTACCAATAAGACAACCTCACAAATCCTTGTTTGGGGAATCTTGGAGTGAGGACGTCTGGGAAGAGGCCCACACCCAGAGGCAGAGGTGGAGCCCAGGAGACTGGTGCCCACAGCACAGCCCTGGTAGAGATATGGGTCCGTTTTCCATCTCCTTGGGCCTGACCTCTCTACTCACCTCCCCTGTCCTTCCTCTTCGCCTTTTCTACATCCTGGGCTCCACCACTCCTCCAACCCACTACACATATTCTGTGAATCTAGTGTTTTAATTCAGGACTAAAAAGAGGAGGAGATTACAGCATGGAGAGAAATTTTCATGCTACTTCTTGTTTCTCCCTGGGGGCCAGACTGGGGTCTGGGGCTTCATCTGGGGCTCTATCCAGCCCCTGGAGAACACTGGGGCAAAGCGAGCAGTGGGAGATGTGACCAGAACCTGCAGAGCCCAGGTTCCCTGGGGAGGGTGCAGAGAGACACTGGGAAGGAAGGAGAGGTTGGCAGGGTCTTCAGAAAAGGGGAGAACCAGGGCCAGGTATCCTAGAGTCACACACAGCACTGGAGTCCCTGCCCAGGCCTGGCCCCATATCTCTCGGCATGCAGGGACTGGGTGCAGAGTCCTCCACAGAGGGGTCTACCCCAGTGTCAGGCTCCGGGAGAAAGCCCATGCCCTCATCAACTCCAGGGCTTTGTCCACCTCTGCCTTTGCCTTGCCATGTGCCCTTGGACAAGTCTAGAAGCCCCTCAGTTTTCCCATCTGTGCTGTCCGGTCCACCACCTCCAGATTAGCCATGAGGGTCAAATCAGGCCACAAGGACCGGATCTCTTATTCCCTAAGCTATTCAAGCTCCTGGCTCTCAGAAAGCACTCAGTAAACTTTTATTGAATGAATGAATGAATGAATGAATGAAGTGAAAGCCTCTTGGAGAGGCCACGGTTGCCCCTTAGTGGCAGGGCTAATGTGAAGTTAGGGGAGAGCCACATGTTGGAGCTGGGAGACTGGGCACAGTTGCCATGGAAACCTGTCAGAACAGCCTCCCCCCCCTATAGGTATCTGGGAATAGGCTTTGCATTTAGAGTGACAGGCTGCCACTTCCAAGGAATGGCTGAGGTAGCTGGTGAGCCAGTGGCTGACCTGTTGGGGTTGGGGGAAAAGCACTGAGACTGGGGGAGGGGCACTGAAAGAAGAGGAGGGTGGTGGCCATGTGACTTCCTAAGGGACCCTGATTTCCTCACCCAGAAAAATAGCTACAAATAAGGACCAGCCCTGGAAACATGGATGTGGAGATTCGTAGGATTAGAACATGTGTGTAGCCACTAGCCCTGCCCTATGCTCTCCTGGTGCCCAGGTTTCCTCCCAGCTCAAGGGACTCAGTGTTCCACCTGGACCTCAGACTCCACTTCCCATCCACACTTCGCAGCCACTGTGGCTCTGCAGGGCGAGGTGACCTCTGGGTGACCGCTGGGGAGTCACAGCCAGCCTGGGCCCTGGCTCACGCCTCTCCCCCTCTTATTACCTCCCTAACCAGAAAGAACTCACGACTACAGTTCAACAAGGTGAAAGTGGAGGACGCAGGGGAGTACGTCTGCGAGGCTGAGAACATCCTGGGGAAGGACACAGTCAGAGGCCGGCTCTACGTCAACAGCGGTAGGTAGTCCGCCCACAGAGGGAGGGTTCCTATAGGGGTTCCAGTTGCCCCCCCAGCCCTGGGGAGGCCGGCACATGATCCATCTTGCACTTGACTCCCCTCCCTCCTGCTGCTGCCATATCAAGCACCGAGATCTGGGCCGATTCAGAGAAATGCAGTCGAAGCATAAATGTTTAGCTTTGTTATCGGGGCCTGGAAGAGCCGCCAGCTCTCATTTTAAATACCCTAAAAACTAAATATTTTGAAATCAAGAGGTGGGGGTGGGGGAAGGATATTTTTAGAAGGCAATTATGGCAGGCTGGGCTGCCAGGACCAGGCTCCAAGGAGAGGCAGGCCCAGGGTGTGTGCGTGCGCGAGCTGACTGCCTGGTGCCTGTTGCTTTGCTGGGCACGCGAGTGCAGGCAGCTGTCTCCACGGGGCTGTGGTGGGAGGCTTGGGTGCCTTTGACCCTGGGGACAGCCTCTGTTCAGGGATGACAGGCCCCTGCCCTGCATGTCATTCTCTCCCTTGAAAACTTGTGAGGTCAGAAGCTCAAGATACCCTTAGCATCCCCTCTCCAGCTTGAGCATGGAGGCTGCCTCCTGCTGGGCTGTCTGTCCTCTGGGGCCCTTGACTGAGGAAGCCACTGGACCTGCCTGTCCTCAGGCTGCACCCCTCTACTCTAGCACACCCCACAGAACTCTTCCTTCTTCCTGACACCCAGGCCTAGCATACCATTTGGCTCCCTGGTTATTTGGGACGGCTTCCCAGTCCTGTTCCTGTCACAGATTCTAATCCTGTATCTCTCCTCGCCTACCTGTATTTCCAACATATAGCCTTACAGGACTCTAAACACAGCATGGTCCAAAGAGAGCTCGGACATGGCTGCCTTGGGCCTGCCCTCAGCAGAAAACTTGGCGCAGACGCTCTCTGTCCTGTCTTGTGAGGGATCCCCTGCTCTCCCAGCCTCTCAGGCTCCTCCGTCTCCCTTGCCACTGTATCTAATAGATCCTGGTCAGGCTTCTTTCTGGACCTTTCTCACACCTGTCCCTTCTATTCCATCCCCACCTCAGGAGCAACCTCAGCCCAGGTTTTATCCCTCATCACCTGAACCAGAGCAAAGGCCTCTCATGACGCTTTCATCCTGTCATGCACCCACCCTGGGGCCACAGAACAAATATTTTGTCCCACAGCCCAGCTCTTGAGGGAAGCCCAAAGGATCTTCCCAGTCCTAACTGCAGCCTGTCCCTTGCATCCCATCATTATTTCTCCTCCCGGGTCATCTCTCCCAGGCAGCCTTCCTCCCTGACCACTCCCAGCCTGAGGCCCACTCCTGGGCCACTTCTTGGTCAACCATGATCTTGTGTAGCTCTTGAATTCCAGCCTTCGAAGGTTCTTCAACTCTCATAGAGTTGCTGAGCTTTCTCTGTGGGTATGACCTCCCCAGGGCAATTGCGAACCAGGAGTGGGGAGAGCGGGATGATGCCTTCTCCCCAGGAGTTTCAATAATAGCCACAATTGCTGAGAGCTGCTCTGCACCAGGCTCCCCATTGTCTCTTGAGCCCGTACTCAAGGCCATGAAGTATTTTAATATATATTTTTATTGATTTCAGAGAGGAAGGGAAAGGGAGAAAGAAATAGAAACACCAATGATGAGAGAGAATCATTGATGGACTGCCTCTTGCATGCCCCACCCTGGAGATCAAGCCCGCAACCCAGGCATGTGCCCTGACCAGGAATCGAACTGTGGCCTTCTGGTTCATAGGCCAATGCTCAACCACTGAGCCACACCGACTGGGCTGAAGTATTTTATAAATTATAACACTGAAGCTCATAAAGGTTAAATATTCTTCCCAAAGTCAAACAGCTAGACCTTGCACTCCAGGAGGCTATGTGGGGCTGTTTATTACTCTTGCCTCTGGGCCTAGCACAAGTGCCTGGTTTACAGCAGGCACCTGGGAAATATTATATAAAAGGGCTTAGAACCTGCTCCAAGTCCATTAACTAACTCCCACAAGCCCCAGCCTGGGCATGGTTGTACTGGGGGTACCTGGGCCCCCTGCTCCTCCCAACCTGTCCCAAGCCTGGGAAAATGGATCCCGCATCTGCTGCCTCAGCCAGAGTGGGCAGACATTCTCAGGTCCACTTTGGATTTTAGATTCCCTATTTCATTATTCAAGGCTTTCTTGGTTAGAGCTGAGAAGAACCAACCTAACTTTAAACTACGTGAAGGAATTTATTGGTTTATAAAACTGAGATGGCCAGAGGTAGAACAGGCCCCAGACATGACAAGAACTCAGAGCAGGGGCAGGATGCTCTCTCCCACCATGTTAGCCTCATTTTCTCCTATTGGAAAGCAGGTTTTTCCTTGTCTTGGGAATGGACGGGGAAGAGGAGGCCATGGCCTCAGACAGCTCCAGGTTTATATCATCCCAGCTTGCCACCCAGGGAAAAGGGATAGTTTGTCTCTGTGTCCATTCATACAATCACACAGGTGGATTCCGATGGCTCCCTGCTCAGGTGATGTGCCGGCTTAGCCCAGTCACCGTGCTCAGGGGGTGAGGTGCCACCTGTGTGGTTGTATGATTGCCAGGCCTGTGAGTGTGTAGAGGGGGTATTGAGAGGCAGCGTACTATGAGCGTGCCCTGCTAGAACTACGGGGGAGGGGTGGGCACTTCCGTAGAGGTGTGCTGTTAGCAGAGGAGGAGGAAAGGGCTGCCATGTGAAAACCACAGGAGTGCCCTCTCTCCTGCACAAGGCTGGGGACCTAAGGCTCAGGACTGTTGTGAGATCCCTCAGATAAGCTGCAGCTCCCCCTACACGCAAACTCCTGACATTCCTCAGCAGCCCATGTTCTGATCAGTTAGGGAACCGGACAGTGGAGCTTTAGGCTGTGCTCTGAGGACTTCCCACGTGGCTTCTTGCCTCTTGTCCTTGCAGCCTGGCCAGAGAGCAGCAGGGCAGAGTGACGGAAAGAATTCAGAGCGTTGGTCTCATCCCAGCTCTAAGGCGCAACCCAGGCCGAGTTACTCTACCTCCCTAGTCTTAGGGTTTCCCATCTGAGGCTCAGCTAGATGATCTCTAAGCCCCTGCCCCTTTGCTCATGGAGAAACTTCTGGGATTCTGAGTTTGATATTGAGGCTGACATCCTATGCACTGAGCCGCCGCCGCCGCCACCACCCCCCGACCCCCACACACACACACACCACCTCTTCTGTTGCTCTGTTCAGTCCAGGGCAGGAAAGATCCTGTTCTTGATGTGGGGAGGTGAATGAGGTCACTGAAGGGGACCGGAGGCCCCTGCTGGGACGTTTTCCCAAGCAGAGACACCCAGGCTCCCTGTTTTCCTGTGGAACCCAGAAGCAACCACACCCTGGGGATGGGGGAGGGCGGGTAACGGGCCTCTGTGCCTGCCCCCCTCTGACTCATCCCAAGGTGGGTAGGATTGGCCCGCCCGGGCCCCAGGGAAGCCAGGGCTACTGGAGTGGGGAGGCCAGAAGAGGGCATGGGAGGGCTGGCAAGGAGCAGTGGCTGCTCAAGGAGCATCATGGTGGCTCTTTGCTACTGTAGCTCTGTTCCAGCGGCCCTCGATGCTCCTTCCCCAAATCACAGAGCACCCTTCTTGCAGTCACAGCTCTGCCAGCTCATAAGAGGCACGTTCCTGAGTTGGCTGGGATAAGAAGGAGGAGACAAGGAGTTTGTGGTGCTTTTAACAAAAACAATCAGCTTGGTCCAATCCACTTCTGAATTAGAGAAGCCAGCTGCCTCATCCCCAGGTGAAAGAGAATTTGGGAATGTCCCAGGTGACTATACTAGTCCCAGATGTCAAACCTGCCTATCCTTCACCCAGATGGTAGGCAGGTTTGGCCTGGGGTGTCACAAGACCATGGAAGCCCCGGAGAGGCTTCTGGGCCTGTCCATTACCTGGAGGCTTAAAAAGGCTAACTTTAATCACATGAACATGCACGCATGCACTCTGACTCATGCAGGCACACACACGCATGCACTTTCACACATTCAGCAAGGCCTTACTCAGCAAGACCCTGTTTTGAGCTCTGGGGAAGCAGTCTGGGCTTCTGACAAAGTTCCTTAAATGGCAGGAAGCTAAAACCTGAACTCAGTGTCTGCCTGTCCTAACATACCAAAGAGGAAGGATAGGCAACTTTGGCAACTTTATCAATGGGAAAGGGGGCATTCTGGGTAAGTGGGAGGGAGCCTTGAGGGATGAAGAGGTTTCTCCATGAGGGAGGGAGAAACAGCTGCCGCAGCTGGCAGCAGGAAGAGCATCCATAGCATCTGCCCCCTCCTGACCCATTCTCTCTTCAGGGACCCGGTAAACTTACACCAAGAAACTAATGGCTAATGTGCCCAGGCATTTTTCTAAATCAAAATTTTTAGGTCTAATTGACATGCTATAAAATTCACCCTTTCTAAAGCATACAATTCAGTGGGTTTTCGTATATTCACAAAATTGTAAAACCATCACCACTAATTCCAAAACATTTTCATCACCTCAAAAAAATACCAAATACTCATTAGCAGTCACTCCCCATTTATCCCTCCCCTTAGTACCTGGCAATCACTATTCTGCTTTGTGCCTCTATAGATTTACCTATTCTGGATATTTTATATAAATAGAATCACAATATACAACCTTTCATGACTAGTTTCTTCCACTTGATATGTTTTTAAGGTTCATCCACACTGTAGCATTTATCAGTACTTTACATTTTATAGCTGAATAATGTTTCATGGTGTGGATATATCACATTTTGTTTATCCATTCATCAGTGAGTTGTTGGGTCATTCAAGTTTGTTTTCACATTTGGGCTATATGAATAATGCTGCTATGTCATTTGTGTATAAGTCTTTGTGAGGACATATATTTTCAATTCTCTTGGGTCTATACCTAGGAGTAGAATTTCTGGGCCACATGATAACCCTCTGTTTAATTTTTTTGAGGAACCACCAGACTGTGTTCCAAAGTGGCAGTACCATTTTATATTCCCACCAGCAATGCATGACGGTTTGAATTTCTCCTCGTCTTCACCACCACTTGTTATTATCCATCTCTTGTATTGTAGCCATCCAAGTGAGGGTGAAGTGGTATCTCACTGTGGTTTTGATTTTCTTTTCCCTGATGACCTCCCAGGAATATTTGCATTTAACAGGAAACAATGTTTTGATCTACAGAAAAGCTAAGTCCCCGTCAGCCAAGGTTCAGTGGTAAATGAGATAGACAGGGCCCCTGCCCAAAGGGAGATTACATTCTAGTGGAGGGGAGGGGCTAAGCTTCAAACAGCTAGTAATTGCACAACTAGTCCTTTAATTATGTTAGAATGAGCCCTACAAGTACAGATATACAAAGCTACGAGAAAAGTGAGGAGGAGCCTGAGCAGCCTCTCTGAGATACTGATTTGTGTGTGTGTGACTTAAAACTACATTTATTATCTTTCGGTTTTTGTAGTTCAGACATAGCTTAGCTGATTCCTGCAGCTCAGAGCCCCTCACAAAATTTCAATCAGGGCCTCTGGGCTCAACCTGGGTGTTTGGGGTGGGGATCAGGGGGTCAGGATCCACGTATAAACTCACTCATATGGCTATTGGCAAGCCTCAGGTCTTCACACTCAGTTGACAAGAGATGAGATACTAATATTTTAAAAGTCCTGGACAGGAAGGCACCTGGCTTGTTAGAGGAGTTGGACTAAGCCAGTGTAGTGTGCATATACTGCAAGAGAGGAATAGGACATGAAGCAGGAGAGGTGGGAAGGCCCAGATTGGACCTGGGAAAAGTTGAGGGACTCTATTCTGAGTGCAAATGGAAGCCATAGGTGGATTTTGATAATGGAAATGATTGATCAATATTCTAAAATCCAGTTTGGCCCTAGCCAATTTGGCTTAGTGGATAGAGTGCCAACCTCTGGACTGAAGGGTCCTGGGTTCGATTTTGGTCAAGAGCATGTATCTTGGTTGCAGGCTTGATCCCTGCCTGGTCAGCAAGTGTGGGAGGCAACCAATCAATGTGTCTCTCTCACATCGATGTGTTTCTCCCCCTCTCTTCCACTCTCTCTAAAAATCAGTGGGAAAATATCCTTGGGTGAGGATTAACTAAAAATTAAAAATAAATAAAAACCACTTTGGCAGCTACGACGAGAAATGGTTAGAGATGAAGGCAAGAGTGAGGGCAGAGAGACCAGTGAGGAGGCTATGATAGTCGTGCACAGAAGAGACCATGCGACCAGGACTTGGGGAGGCAGGAGTGAGACATGGATAGAGACTCGTGCAGAGGTAGCAAGGCAGCCCTTGGTGACAGACAGCTGGGGAAAATAAAGGAGGAAGAGAACCAAAGATACCCTCTAGGTAATGGGTTTGTTCCCTGCAGTCACTGGCTGGGCAGATGACTGGCAGCTGAGTTTGGGATGGCTAGGAGCCATCCCAGTGGAGGTGTCAAGGGAGTAGCCAGACTCTGCAACTTGGAGTCCGTATGTCATCTTCACTTCCCCAAACACAGTGATGAGGGAGTAGGGATGTGTTGCCTTGAGAGCCTACAGAGTTGCACTGCAATGACTTAGGAAGGCCCTGCCTTCCCGGGGGGGGGGCGGGGGCAGAGGGGGACAGGGAGGGGGAAGCTCGAGGTACTTCTTTCTGAGATAGAAAGGCCTATGTCACTTCCCCCCACACACTCTGTGACTGGCTCCCCCATTGGCCTCCCCTTTTGCCTTTCTAGTCCCCATGACAACACAGTTCTGGCAGCTCAGGCCAGGGCATCCCCAGTGGGACCCTGGCTTCCTTCAGGAGTTGTCCTCTACCTCCCAAGGCCTCGATGAGCACAGACAGGCATGTGGACAGACCCAAGTGTACAGTTATGGTCCCTGCCACCCTCCTCGCTGCCCTCTGCTGCTCACTCAGCACAGCAACAGGCAGGCTTTCCCGCCCGTGACTGTGGTGGAAGCCAAGCTGGGCCTGGCAGGTTCAGGACAAGATTTCTCTGGCTTGGCCAAGACTCACAGAGGACGCAGGCCTGTGGTCCACATCGGGTTTGCATCCATCTGCTTATGTCAAGTCTTGTACTGACGTGTTCTTCCACAAGGGACTGTGGCTGGCAAGAATGCTCAGCCAGGCGTCGGGAGTTTTAGATCCTTGTCACAGCACACACTGTGACTCCGAACAGGCACTTCCCTGCTCTTTCCTCACTCCCCCTTGGCAGTGTAACCAAAGGACAGGACAACCTCTAGGGTCATTCCAAGCAACAGGATTTTATCATTCACAGGCGTGGTCACCTCAGCTGTTTCTCTTCTCTGTCCCTTTCTCAGTTCCCTGGGTCTCACTGACCCAGAAATGAGGCAGAGACCAGCAGGAGGCCTCCTCTCCCAGCCAGCATGTGGCTCCCAGCTGGACCTGGAGTGTATGAAGGCAGGAGCCCTGGGCAGGGTGGGGCTCAGGATGCCAGACCAGCAGCAGGCACGATGTGGAGGGGAAGGTGGGAGCTGGCCCTGCCCGCTGGGTTTTATCAGCGAGCTCTTCAGACATATACAGAGGCAAGGCTGTGTATACACTCCCAGTCCCCGCGCTCCATCTGTCTCCCCGCATGTCTAAACAGTGAGGGCGCCAAGTGCCTGCTCTCCACCTCCTCCTCCTCTCGCCCCCATTACTGCGGGAGGTGGTAGACACTCAATACCCCTGAGGAGACAGGACCAGCCAAGGTAAGAAGGTTCGCCTCAGTCAGGAGTTCGCTGCTGGGTGAGTGAGAGGTCCTCAGAGCCCCAGAGTCTGGGGGGGTCCGGGGGGGCCCCGGGGTCACGGGGGGCAGGAACCAGTTTCTGGCTGCCCAATCTGGATACAAAGCCTAGGCCCTAGGGGGTTAGCTTACAGATGAAAACTGACATTTGGGGCAAGAATTTTCACTTGAAATCAGCTTTCTGGATGCCATCCAATGGGGAAGCAGAATTTTTGTTATGTTCACTTATCAAAAGAAGCTGATCAATCAGATGTGCAGTTGGAGTCAGCAGCCCTAAAGCCCATCTTGCTCTCACTTAGTGTTCACCTCCCAGCTGTTCCCAGCCCTCTCCCAGCCTGTCTCCTCTCCAGCAACCTGAAGCCCAGGTTTGTACCCTGGGCTGTCCAAGGCCTGGAGGCTCCTCCAGTGACAACAGCTAACACCATGGGGAAGGAGGGGGGCTACCTGGCGAGGGCAGATACAAAGAAGACCCTGGATGCTCATGGAGATGGGCACAGTGGCCTTTATGACATTCATGGGAGGCTTGTCTCCTCCCCTCTCCCCAAGGGGGAAGAAATGGAAGGAAGGGTTCTCCCCACATCTCCTTAGATCTTAGAACCTGACAGTGTCCAAAAGGTGCCGTTCCCCTCAAAGCGTAGCTTCCTTCCAGCCACTATGGGAGCCCAAGCAGTGCATATGGATATGGATGTCCCCTCCCTGTGACTCTGTCCCCCATAGAACACGTGGTGTCTCATCTGTGTGCAGTGGCGCCCCCAGGAAGACAGGCAGGGAGGGGGCTGAGGGAACAGTTTTTGCTGGCCTCTCACCACCTCCACACACAGAAAACCTCCCAGGCCTTTGGAAGTTTGCCCAGAGCAGGGGTGCAGGGTGGTGCTGGGAAGATGGTCAGAGCTCATGGTGGCCTCCCCTTTGCTTTGTGGTGACTGAGAGGGACCACCAGACCTTCCCTGCCCAGCCATTCCTGCTGTCTCTGAGCTTCGAGCATTGAGATGGGCAATGCAGGCGGTGGTTCCTGGGGCCCAGAGGTGGTCTCAGTGGGTCACTGGCATATGTCTCTCATACCTCCAGTGAGCACCACTCTGTCATCCTGGTCGGGGCACGCCCGGAAGTGCAACGAGACAGCCAAGTCCTATTGTGTCAATGGAGGCGTCTGCTACTACATCGAGGGCATCAACCAGCTCTCCTGCAAGTAAGTGACCAGTGGGGGCGGGCGTGAGGGCAAAACAGGGTAAGGCAGGCTGGGGCAGAAGTGGAGGGCTCTAGGAAAAGTGCGCTTCAAGCCACTAACAATGGGTCCCCAAGGAGTGTAGACAGGGATGTGTGCCCCCTTTCCTGGAATCCAGGGAGATGTAGGCGCTAAAGGGCTCAGGGCTTCTCCAGGCCCAGTTTCCCAGGCCCCTACCCACTCATCTCCTGATGTCCACCCCTTCACCACCTTTCAGGAAGATGGGGAGGCCAGTCTGTGACCTGGGCATTGGGCTCGTTCTCTCTCTCTCTCTCTCTCTCTCTCTCTCCCCCCCCCTCCCCATTGCTCAGCAACTCTCCAAACTTTGTTCTGATAAACATTCCCTAGGGGGAGGGGGGTTCCCCAGCAGTGAGGAGCCTGGCAGGGCCAGGCAGAGTGTGAGTCCCAGAGCCCTTGGGGGAGAAGAGGGCTCTGTCCCCAGTGCTCACCTCAGGACCTGGCTACTCTCCCTGCCTGGCAGGACCCCACTATCCAAATATGTCCTGGGTGCTGCCTGGCCCTAGTCCCTCTCTATGGGATGAAGGGACTCCAGTGGGGACACCACTCTTGGTGTGACCCAATGGGGGAGGTCAGGGTTGAAGAGCTCAAGCTGGGCCTTCTGTGCCTCCCCAAGGTCAGAGCTCCTCTCCAGCCGGCAGGGCTGCCTCAGGAGGACTCCCGGGAGCTTAGAACCACCTGTTCCACTTACACACAGGGCAGAGGGAATGGGCATCAGAGAGGGCTTGTTCAGGCCCAGCCAGACCTTCTGAGCAGCTGGACCCACAGCGCCCCCTTGATGGGTTCTCTGGCAGGTGCAAGAGGAGGAGGAGGAAACAGAAGAGGAGGAGAAGGAGGAGTGGCTGGTGAGGGTAGCACAGGTTCTGGCTGGATCCTCAGGAGTGGGAGGGAGGTCTAGTTAACAACTTTGGGTTTTCAAAGCAGCCCAAGGCTAGGGTCTGGCAAGGTGCCAAAGCTGCCCCATTCCCATGGCATCTGGGCAAAGGCCACCAGAGTATCAATGGAGATTCAGAGAGAGGCATTTGCCCTCCCCACAGACAAGTCAGATTCAGCATTCCTCAGCTCTCCTGTTCTCCCGCCTGGCTACAGCCCTAGCCCGGGACTTTCAAAGACCACCCCACCACACAAAGGGAGAACAGGGGTCGATGCCTCCTTCACACTCTCCCTCAGGGCCGGGCCAGCTTGGCCTGGGCTGCCAGGCAGATCTGTGCCTCTCACCCCAGCTGGCCTCCTTTGCTGGCTTCCTTCCTGGTTCCACCCTTACCTACTGCCATCCCCTTCCCGTCTCCCCGATCCTGAATCTTAGGGGACAGTCCCAATGGCAACAGCAGGTCCCCCAGGGAAGTTCCAAGCCCAGACTCAGCCCCTCATCCTTTCCCTCACTCTGCCTCTAGGAGGCTGCCACATTACTTCTGGAGACCCTGGGGAGCATTCTAGCCTTGATGATGCTCTGAGCTCTTGGGAATAGACCTATAGAAATCCAGAGGGTTCTGGAAAACCTCCCAGAGACAGCCTAGCCTTGTGCCCTCCCTGCTTACCACCCCCCAATACACACACACCAGTCTTCTCTTCCTTAGCCCATTGGACCCTAGAATCTTGAAGGGATCCAGCAAAGGCACTGAAGTCAGCCCTGGCTCCAGGTAGGGAAGGTTTCAGCCCCCCAGGGCAGGTGCTGGGGCTGAGGAGGGCTTTGGGGCCCAGAACTCCGGCGCTAGAGAGTTTAGTGTGGGAAGGAGAAGGATGAGCTAATGGGTTCCCAGAGGGTCCTGCCATCAAGGCTGTACCCTTTAGACCCTCTGGGTCCCACCAGCTCCATCTGAGAGGAATAGAGGGCAGGAGCCTGAGCCATTGTGAAGACAATGTCCTGCTTCCCCTCCCCACCAGGGCACTGGGGTCACTGCTTAGCACTTGAACTTGGTACCCAGAATCACCACCTCCCCATCTCAACCTGCCCTGGAACCCACTTCCCTGACTCCCTGAGCCCTCAAGGGAGAGGGGCATCCCTGGCGGGGATTTCGGCCAGGAAAGCAGATCCTCAGAGCTGTGCTGGAGAAGGACAGGGGGGAGGGGGCCGGGCAGAGCCCAGAGGCCACTCTGGGGGTGGGTAGGCCGGGAGGGAAGGGGGGCAGGCCTCTTGGGGTTCCTGATGACACCTGAATGGAATAAAAAGGAGAGAACTCAGGAAATGGGACTCACGTCTTACCATTTGTGCTGTTTGTTTACTTTTTATTTTGATTTTTTTGCATTTCCGCTTAGCTTGGATAATGAAACTAGACTGGTCAGTTTCATTCCAGTTTCTATAAAAATCAGTTTTCCTTCCTGGTTTTCTGACACTTGTTGTTGTGTATTGGTTCAGAGCCCTGCAGGGAGTGTTGGAAAGCAGGCACACTCCGCCCCTCCTGTTTTTGTGGAATTCAGAGCCAAAAGAAACAGTGTCCCTGATACTGAATTTTGTTTTCAAAAAGAAAACTTAGGGGGATTGGAAAATGGGGGGTCCAAATCAAGGGGACTGTCTCCTGTCTGGGCCAGACAGGGGCCTCTGCACTTCCTCTTGCTGCTTTCTCCTCTTCTCTTCGTGTTTTGTAGAGCACGGTTGGTGCGTGACTCTTGGGGACTGGTTCAGGGGATGATGACAGAACAAGACTCTCTTTCCAGCCCTGTGCACATACCAGCGGCATGCCTCCCTTTCCCATCAGCTCATCCCCCATTCCTTCTGCTCCCCCACCCCATTTCCAGGTGATTTCCCCCATCCCATACCCATGTGCCTGCTCATCCTCTTCACATCACCACCCCACCCCTCATGAGGCCAGAGCCCCTTTCCTCCCTCCCTCCAGTGCCGGGGCGCACCCTCATCCTTCATCCTCCCCCTCCCCTGGGTGAGGGCAGCACACATGGCATTATCCCCAGGCTACCAAAAGGAGAAACTGAGGCCAGGGAGCTGGGGTGGGAAAACAGGGAGGCAGTGTCCCAACCTCTCTGTTAGCCCAGATATAGCCCGAGGGCTCTCCTCTCTGCCCCTCTCTCACCCCTGCTCTTCTCCAGTCCTGGGCACAGACCTTCCCATAGTCATAGCAGATGATTTGGGAGGAAGGGCTGGGAAGGCTGCTACCTGCCATTCCTTCTAATCTGTCCCCTGTGCTTCTGTGCTAGGTCAGTCCCTGTTGGAGTGGGAACTACTAGTTAGCCACTCACACTGACTTCAGACCCCTCCTGGGTGATAGGCTACAATAGGTGGACCCTGCTACCTGGTCTTGGGTGCAGGGTAGAAAGGCTATAGGCTCAGTCCCAGAACCTTCTCTAGGGAAACCCAGCCTCCTAGATATAGTGCACCCTCAATAAGCAAGGCTAAAGAGAACAGAAGTGTCCAGGAGCCTGCCCCCCCCCCAACCAAGGAGCCAGTGCCCAAAGAATAGCATGGGTGTCAGTCCTCCCCACCCCTACGCTGTGCCCATCCCCCCACTGCCAGTGGGGAACACACTTTCCCAGGGCAGGAAGGTTAGGACCATATTGCACAACTCTGGGGGCATGTTCATGCTATAGACCATGTCCACGGCACCACCTTGAGTTGTGCAACTCAGTGGCCACAAAAGATATGAGGATACAGTTGGGTTAGTCCAGGCTGAGTGTGGGATCAGGGACACAGGGATGTGCTATTATCATTGGTCTCCAAGAGCATCCCAGGGACAGCATCCCTGGTGCAATCATGCCAAATTCTCCCAGTATTGGGAATAATGTCCCCTTTGCTTCTTCCTGCCCCTGCACCCCTCCTCCCCCATTATCTCTCTAACACACACACAGGTTTTCCCTGTCTCCAGGAGCCAGACTAATCTCAGACATTGGACACAGTCAAACATATCTCTTTCTTGTTCCTTTGCGAATTCCAAGAGTCATTTGGGCAAGTTCCCCCAAAGGTGCTGCTGCTTGAAAAATCACTACTCACCCTTGAGTCCCCATCCCAAGTGGACATCAGTTTCTGAGAGCTGAGGAAGAAGAGCTGAGCCTGATGGGAGCTGGTTGGGAAGCCATAGCCTTAGCCTTAGCCAAGACCTCCATTTGCCTGGGCTGGAATGGTTGAGGATGAGAGCCAGGGATCAGAGAAGGAGGTATTGACAAGATGGTAGCCTGCTCCTCTAAGCCACCCTGTTCAACGGGATGAGTGTACATCAATTTCACTTACAGCCCCTCCCACTTTCTCCAGACACACTTTCCAGCCATTCACCACCGCCCATTGGCCAGGTATACCTGCACACACACTGTCACCACTGCAGGGACCAGCCTCCTGCCTCCCAGAGGGAGATGATGTCAGGGCCCAGAGAAACTCTGCTACCTGCTCACCATCCACTCCCAATCCTCCAGGCTAGATTGAGGGCCACAGGGTTTTCATGAGTGTCTATCACAGCCAATGGCCACAACCTCCTATAAGCTTAAGAGGCTACTGATGATTTGTATACGCTAGAATGCTAAGAGGTAGAGTACACTCACCTCTTGATTAATGTTGAACAGTGACCTATTATTGAGGAGACACTGGTGATGGGCTGACCTAATTTCCTAAGGAAGAAGAGGCGAGGCAGCATACCCATCTCTGAGTAGGATTTGAGGGTTAGTCTGGCCCTGTCTGTAAGCCTCCCTGAGGTATCTGAGAGTACAGGGCTGGGCATGTCTCCCAGAAATCTGCAAGACAGGGACTCACTTGAGGGGAGAGTGGCAGCCAAAGAGCAGAAGGAAGTATACCTGGGCAGAAGAGCAAGGTCAGGGAACTGGGAGTGGGTGGTGCTTTGCAGCTATAGAGGAGGCAACATGGGAGAATGAGCACCCACCAGAGCCAAGTAAGGATGGAGGAGCAGGTCATGGGGAAAGGCAGGTGTGCCCGGCAGCCAGTAGGCTCCAATGTGGAACAGGCTTCAGGGTCCCCAGGGAGCCTACTCCAGCTCCCATCATAGTACTTGCCACCTGAGGCCAGATGCCCTGCCCCTGGCCTTGGCAGGCCAGCTTTGGGATGCTGGTAATTCTGGCTCTTCGCTAGCCTCACCTGTTCCCCAGTGAGCTTCCCCATGGATACTACTCTAGGGCAGCCTTCCCCAAACAGGGTTACAAGGATTCCTCAAAAAAAAGACTTCGATGGTCAAATAAATTTGGGACATACTGGAAAATTCAGTTCTTTCCTCCTACAAAACTTTTCATAGCCTTTCATATGCCAGCGTGCACTGCAGCTCTACAAGGAAGCCTGGGAATGGATTTCCTAAACTTATTTGGCCATAGAACATTCTTCAAGAGAAGAGATGAGGTATCTCCAAGGCCCCTTTTGTCATGAGTACACAGTCTGGGAACAGCATTCTGGGGTTCCCTGAGCTTTCTGGAGCTGTTTCATGGATGAGAAAACCTGCCCAGAGCTCTGGAGAGAACCCTTTGGTAGGGCCTAGAAGAAATGGTTCCCAACTTGGTATTCCAGAGAACTCCCAGCACCCTGCCTGCTGACTGCCTGGCACCAAGGGGCTGCAGTTCTGGCTTCTTGGGGCCCAGGCAGGGCAGAAGGGAAGTCTCAAGGACCATTAGGACAATTAGGCAGTAAGTTCCCAGTTTCCCCACCCTGCTTCCCTGTATCATCCTCCTCCCCGCCCCCTCCCCTCCCCACCACCTACGGAGCCACATCTAGTAGAGAGATTTTGAAGGAGATTTCCGAGCCCTCCACCCAGCCCTGACTCCAGCCCCTTTTGCGATAAGTGTGCCCCAGCGCCCAACTTGGTTTTCTCATTCATCACTGTGCACTTTGATTTCTAACCTGAGCCTCGCGGATGATGCCAGTTTGTTCTGTGATTTTTCCCCTTTTCCTTCTCCAGATGTCCAAACGGATTCTTCGGACAGAGATGTTTGGAGAAACTGCCTTTGCGATTGTACATGCCAGATCCTAAGCAAAGTATGTTTGAAGATACAAACACGAGTCCCTGCTCCTTAGAAAGCTTCCGGGTGCAGTCCCCCCACCCCCTGACGTAGGGCGTAGGGCCAGGGGTGTTGGTTGTTTTGATCTTTGGCTGTTTTGTTTTGTTTCTCTTTTCTTTTCTGTATTTTGGTTTGTTAGTTCTTTTTGTTTTGTTTTGTTTTGCTTTGTTTTTCATTTTTGGCCTAATCCTTGGGTTTAAAGTTCAGGGCTACAGGTAAGGGGCATAGTGGCAAGGCCAGTACAAATGGTAACGTTGGCAAGGAACCCAGCTGGCATGGGCAGGAGCCGTGCCAGGGTGTTGCAATGCCTGTGTCTTGCTATCCTGGCTCTCTCTTTCTGGTTTTCTTTCTTTTGGTAGGTGTCCTGTGGGATACACCGGGGACAGGTGTCAGCAGTTCGCAATGGTCAACTTCTCCAGTATGTCTCTTTCTTCTATTTCTTTTCTTCCCTGGTGACTGACAGTCTCCCCCTGTGGGAGGGGTGGGGCCTTGCTGAGCAAGACTAGGGGAGGACACGGGGGTGCCCTGGGCTCCTCTCAGTCTTCAGTGCTCACAAGAAGCCTGTGCGGAGGAGACCCATACACCCCTGCCACCCCACCTCTACGTCGCTGTCCTGCCTGGGTGCAGTAATGCCAAATTCTCCCTGCAGCTGGCCGAGCCCCGCTCAGGCCTCCTCACTGCTTCTGAGGTGGGGCAGCCTGGCCAGCTTAGGAAGAAGCATTTGCAGAGCCCTCACCTGCTTCTGAAGGCCTGTTTGAGGAGGTCAGGCTGCCTATGGGGCCGCGCAGTGAGTGTGTGCACGTGTGTGCTGGTGTGCTTGACAGAAGCGAGTCCTCGGAAAGCCTGTCTCCAGGTCAAGCCAAAGTTGGTTTTGGTTTGGTTTTTGGTGATGGGGGTGTGGAGAAGGGGGTGTTGAGGGAGAACAGGTCCCATGGCAATAATTTTCATGTTAACCAGAGACTGGAGACATTTCCGTGGCTATGGGATGGGGTGGGCGGTTGAAGCGGATGCTAAAAGATAGAAGGGCTGAGGAATCGAGAGGTAACTAGCAACTCCCTCCAGGCCCTATCTGGTCTGAGTCCCCATCCAGGTGTTCATTCCTTTCCATTCTTCCACTTCTGAGGTTGGAGCTTTCTGGTGTACATGGTTTGCTGGTGGGGGGCAGGGGGATGTCAGCCCTGTGGCTTAAGGATGAGGCCATAATTGTGGTTTTATTTGGAGCTGGGAGCAGTTCCCTTCAAGTACCACCAGGTGGAGGTGAAGCAGAGCAAAAAGCCACAGGCTGGCCATGGACTCTGTGTTTGGGGTCCGGCAGTCTGTTGGCCTGCAAGCAGGACATCCTCCTAGTACATAGGCCCCTGCTTGCCCCCCTCCTCTCCAGGGAGGACAGCGGGGTCCCAGGAGGACATAGGAACCACAGTGATGGGCCTGGACATGGGCAGCTAAAGTTCAAGAGGCTGAGGGAAGGACCCAGGAGGTTATTGAGGTAGCCTTTGGAAAAAGGGGGTTTGGGTCCTCAGGCCACAGCACAAAAGCCTGGAATATGCTACCCTCTCCCTCCCCTTCTAGGAGCCTGGAAGCCAAGTCTTGGCGAGGAAAGTAGAGGCCCCAGGGAGGTAAGGGCTGGTCGGCCCAGATGGTCAGCTATCTTAATAGCGTGTGGGAGGCAGCACTCTCCCCAAGCTCCTCCAGTTGGAGGTCAGAGAGGAAGGCCATGGGGATAAGAGCAGAGCCTGTGGGCAGGGCATGTGGCCCAACAGAATTCTCCAGAGCCCAAGCTCCAGGAAGAATTGCAGAGTCAGATCCAGCCCATTGGAGGGCCTTAGGGTGGGGGGTGGGGGCCTCGGGATGGGGCAGAGCAGCCAGGCGGAGGCTGAGCACCATGGGAGAGAGGCAGTGAGGCCTATTCCTTGTCACCTTTAGGTCCAGAGCCTCCCTGGCTTATGGACTGTTCTGGACAGGGAGTCCCAGCCCATCGTGAATCAGAGCAGCAGAGCCTCCGGAACTCGGCCACTGGCCAAGCTTCTCTGCCAGCTGGGCTGCTTCAGCTTTCAGCTCAGATCTGCTGGGAGGGTCAGCAAGGCCCCAGGAGCTCAGAAAAGAGCCCGGAAAGGCAGCGCCAGGCCTTCCTGCCTAGTGTTATCGGATCGCTGCTGTTACCTTGCTAGCTTTGGGTAAAGGATTTATACTCTTCAAGCACTTTGCCCAGAGCACTTCATGCAGTGCTCGATCAGATCGTTATTAAAAAGGTAGTGGGTGATGCTAGTTTAAGTGTTCAGGCTTTCATTTCAGATAGACCTGAATAAAAATGCCAGCTGCTGAGCTTGCTAGTTCCGGGGCCTCACTTAACCTCTCTGTGCTTGTTTTTGCATCTGTAAAATGGGGATACTAACACTTCTGCCTGTAGGGTTGCTGTTAGGATGAAATTATGTATATGAAGGGCTTAGCAGAGAGCCTGCCTGCCTGACTGTTTGAGTGCAGTTTAGGCAGCAGGGCCAGCATGAGCTCCCTGGAGGCTGACCTCCGGCACATCCTGAGCGCAGTGTCTGACTGCAGAGAGCCTCTAGACTAGGTTACTTCTTGCAGAGGCCACAGAATCAGAGCCTCTAGTCACAACAGCACTTTGAAGCTTCTCCTTCTTCCACTGACAGCCCCTCCACTTCCCAAGAGTCAAAACTGTGCATCTATATATATCAACCCCGTGTAAAAGAGCACACTCACCTGCAGACATATGAACAAACACACAAGCATGTGCTCTGGAGCCCACATTATGGCCTCCTGGTCCAGGTCCCTGTGACTGTGTATCAGAGGACATGCCCAGGATGAGGACTTTGTATATTGCCTGCTAAGCTTGGCCCTATTGGAAAGCTAGCACCAGGTTGCCATGGTTACTGGTCAATATGAAATTTCTACTCAGTAGGACCTGTCTGTGACTCAGTGTTGCCACTTCTCCTGTCTGAGTGGCAGCCAGTGAACATGACAAGTGGGAGACTGTTTTTCTTTGCTGGGGCTAGGCTAGAGAGCCACAGGCCCCTCAGAATTCATCCCCAGGGAGAGGGAAGCAGGACTGCCTTCCTAGTGACTGGACAAGCCCTCAGTGACATCACCAGCCACCACTGGTCCATCCTAAACAGTACTGGCCTTTGACTCAAAGGAGAGGACAGTCAGGAGACCCAGAAGCTGCTGTTATTGCTACCACTTGGTTCCTAGAGGAGTGGTGCTGAAGAAAATTCCAAAATGGCTTTGGGAGCCCTGCTCCCTTCTCCAGGTGGTCATTGCCCTTCGGACTAGCCAGTCAGGCCTTCCCAGAGGCCCAGTGGACAGGAATAGCCATGGTTTAGCCCCAAGAGACTGGAGGCCTGGACTGGAGGCCTTCTGCCTCCTAATTTGCTGTGTGACCTTATGAAAGTGTTCTAGCACCTCTGGGCCCCAGCTGCCTCATCTAAAACAATAGTCAAAGGGGAGCCCAGGCCAGCTCTATGGACCACAGTCATCTTAATGTCCCAGGTGCTATGGTCAAGCTAGGTTGTTCTCTCTTAGGAGGCATAGCTGATATCTAGACTGTGAGCTCTCTCAAGTTACCTGAAAGGTCCCTGGGGCCAGAGGTTTAACTACTCAGGGAAAGTTGCCCCCGAGGACTCTGAGTTTGTCAAGGTTGTACTGCCTCCTTAGCCCAGGGAGAGGCGTGGACTCACTGTACTTATGGTGACTCCTACTCCAAGCAGTAAGAAAAGGACTGCAAAGAAACCACATTCGAGGTCACTACCAACCTCGCATCTAACAGGAGTGCACAGGAGGGCTCATATTCGGAAGGGCTGGGGTTCAGGCTTCAGTGGTATGGTCTCTGCATGGAACTGGGGCTCAGGGCTCAGAATCCTCGAGCCTCTTTTGGTCAGAACGATCTTGGTCCCTGGCGCAGAGCCACCCTGCTCTCCTGCCCTTTTCCAACTATAGAACCCTCTGGAATCCCCATGAGGAAGCAGAAAGAGATCCAGGGATAGACAATGCACAGGACTTCCTTCCATGCTCTCCCTCCTCTACAGGGAATGAGAACATCAAAACACAAGTTCACCTGCTCCCTGATCTAGCTGAGCTTACTGAGTGCAGGTGGGGAGGCCATGGTGTTGGGCCCTGCAACTGTGCTGAGCCTCATGCTGTCCTGACCTTCTCACATCTGACCCCTCACTGTGTGCAGGCACTTTTGACAGATGACTTGCCCACATCCACGCAGCCAATTAGAGGTAAAACTGAGCCTCAAGGCCTGCAGACAGGAATTGGCTGCAACATGAGAATAGTAGGTGAGCTTTTCAAAAACACTGTTGAGATTCCTGGGCTCCCACCCCAGACTCTGATTTCATTGGTCTGGAGGATTCTGAAGCACAGCCATGTTGGAAACTACCCAGATATGCCATGGTCAGGCCTAACCCCCATTTAACAGATAAGAGACTGAGAGCTAGATAGACTCTAGCTAGATCACACCTTAGGCAGGGCTCTCTTACCTACCCCTTGTATGGCATGTTGCACATTTGCAATATGATCCCACTTTAAAGAATGCAGTTGGCCCACCACTTAAGGGGCACAGGTGTTCCACAAGTGAACCCACTTGTCTCTCTCAGAGTTATAGTTTGCTTTGCTAAGTTGTGAAATCAGGCTCAGACCCTGAGGCCCAGCCCCTGTAGGCTTCTAGGGTGTTGGGGGTGCCAAGTGGAGAAGTGACCTGCCACCTGGAGCCTCCTCCTCTCCCAACTCCTGCTCCCCACAAATTCTGAGTACAAGTGCACCGGCTCCTGGTAGATAGGCAGCCAACTGAGCCTGGGGGGCAGGACAGAGACAAGGGGTCAGTCTGGGAGCCCCACCCATCATTCTGAACAGAAAAGTGAGCTCCATGGAGGAGCTTGGGGCTGAGCAAGCCGTGTCCAGGAGGGGCTTGAGAGTGCTGAAGGCCTGGTGCTGGAGCTGGGAGGGGGAGAATGCAGACTCTTCGGACCCCCGTCCCCACTCACCTTTCCTCCTCGGGGACATACGCCAACTGCCTCTCACCAGGTACTAACCCCACAGCTCATCTCTAAAGAACCTGCCCTGCCTGCCAAGCCTAACATTTCCTCTCTCCACCCGTCAGGGGCTCTTAGGGATGGGGTGCCAGGGAAAGGGCTCAGGAAGCTGGGAGGGGACACCACTAACCTGCTTTCACCTCACAGGCTGGCTGCTGGTGTCTGAAGAGTCCTGACCAACGTTTCTCTCTCTCTTTCTTTCTCTCTCTCTCTCCCTTCCCCACCCTCCCCCTCCCCCATACATCTCTGTATCTCTCCCTCCATCCCTTCCCCTCTCTGACCCTCTTCTCTTCTGCACTGCCAGAGCACCTGGGATTTGAACTAAAGGGTATGGAGCCTTCATTTATCACTACGTCCCGTCCACACAGCCCCTCTCCACAGCCTCTGACACCATGTGTGCTGGATGTTTGGCTTCCTTTCCAAAACATGGGGAAAAGATGATTCCAAAATTCTCCTCTGGCCCCATCAAGATGTCCAATCATAAACCACTTTTATCTGGGGGAGACGAAAAGTTCATGAAAAGCAGAGCACCCTGGGAGACATACTGTGGCCCCAGTGTATGGTAGCCTGGGGCTGATGCGTAGGAGAGCTGGAGTCCGGAAGCCACGCATCTTGGTTTGGAGAGTTGTGAAGAAAGGCAGCACTTTCCACTTAACCTTAGTCCCCCTTCCTCCTCCCATTTCCATCTCCATTGCTTCTCATCTCTGCCCTCTGCCCTGGGTCTGCCAGGCTTTGTCATCTGCTTGAGGCTGTCACTCCCTCCATGATCTGCCCCCACAATGGCACACGTGTTCATCTGTAAGCAAGGGTCTGGGGTGGGCCAGCCTCTGGAGCATCCCTCCTGCCCCCCAGTGGAGAAGCTTACCTCCCTCCCACTCGTGTGTTCTGGCTCCTGGAAGATACCTCGGATGGGAAGGCGCTCTGAGGGTCGGTCTGTCCAGCTCTCTGGCTTGGGTTGGGAGGCTCCACCCTGCAAGTGCCCAGACGTTTTATAGCAGGAGAGATGGGGGAGGGGTGGGCTCAGAGGGGCTGAGGCTTCTGTGCTGTCAGATTTCAGTTGTGGTGTGAAGCCTACTGTCATGAAAAGGCTGTTCTGGTGACAGGTTTGGGGATGCCCCAGTGTCCCCACCACCCAACCCCTATCAGCTGTTCTCAGTAGAAGCCAGAGCTAAAAGTCGGTGTGTGAGAGTGTGCCTGTCTGTTGACTGTGACAGAGTCGGGAGGAGAGAGGCTGGGTCTGGGCAGTGTGTGTGGTGGTGGCAGGGTGCATGGGGGTGACTGTACGGGTACACAGGGGTGAATCTATAGGGTTGCCTCTGTGTGTTGTGGAGAGTGAAAGTGTTTATATCTGTTAGATCTCTCAGTCTCTCAGTGCAGGATGTGAGTACCCGGAAGGGGGCAGTGGATACCTTGGTGTTAAGGGTTGAGTGTGTGCAGTTGGAACTGTGAGGGTGCGGAGGTGTGAGATGTGTAAATGTGTGTCTGTGTCTGTCACAGTGGTCTGTACATTCCTTCACTCACCAACTCAACAAGCATCTGCTGACTCCGGAATTTGCCAGAGTCTGGCGATCTGGCACAGGGTCCCTACCTTTCTGGTGCTCAGATTCACAGGATGAGACAGACAGTAAGACAAACTGGAAAGCTATCAGGAGGTGGTAAGTACCATCCAGAAAATAAAAGAAGATAATGGGATAGCGCCTAGCTGGGGTGGGAGCTACTTTAGCTAAGTGGTCAGGAAGGCTTGTCCAATGAGGTGACATTTAATGACATGAAAAGTACCCAGCCCTGCAAACAAATGGGGGAGAATTCTGAGGCAAGGCCATAGCAAATCAGGAGGAGTGGGCCTCGTTCAATGGACACAAGACCGCCAGCGACTCTGGAGCATAGCGGACATGGGGAAGAGGACCACAGGTGAGAGCTAAGAGGAAGGGTGGAGCCAGGTAATCTGGGGCCTCACAGGCCATGATAAGGCTTCGAGTAGTATTTAAGTTGCAGTGGAAACCATTGTGAGAAGTAAAATGCTTTGTGGTTATAGATCAGTATGGCTTTTGGCTGGAGAACAGATTGGGTTGGGGGAGCGGTGGGGAGGAGTGGAAGCAGAGAAACCAGTCAGCTGTCCAGGTGAGAGATGGCATCATTTTGGACTAAGCTGGAAGCAGTGGAAATGGTGAGAAGTGGTCAGATCCAGCATCTACTTGGGAGGTAGAGCTGAGGACTAGCTGAGGGACTGGGTGCCAGTGTAGGTGGGAAGGCAGGGAGTAATCAGAGATGATTTGGGGCCTGAGAAGCAAGAAAGGTGCAGTTTCCCTGAAGAGATGGGAAGAGCAGGGAGCAGGTTTGGAGAGATGGGGGGATCAGTGCTTGTGCCGTCAGAGATGATTTGGGGCCTGAGAAGCAAGAAAGGTGCGGTTTCCCTGAAGAGATGGGAAGAGGGAGCAGGTTTGGAGAGATGGGGGGATCAGTGCTTATGCCAGGCCATGGCCCTTGGGTGTAGGAGTCTGGAGCTCAGGGAGAAGTCAGAGCAGGAGATAAAAATTTGAGAGTCAGCTGCATACAGATGGCATTTAAAGTCTGGTTGAGCTCACAAAGGGAGAGAAGGCAGGTAGAGGAAAAAAAAGGAGCCTGAGAGCTCTGGGCCCTTCTGCACTGCAGCCCACATAGAAGAGGAGGAAGCAGCAACTGTGACAGAGTCAAGCCAGTGCAGGGGGAGCCAACCCTGGAGAGAACAGGAGTGGGCCCAGCAGGGAGTCAGCTGAGAGGTTGTCAGTGACCACGACCAGAGTGGCTTCGGAGGAGTGACGGAGACAGATGTCTGACTGGAGAGGACTGAGGGGTGGACGGTGATGACAACTGGAGGCAGGACACAGACCACAGAGCCCCAAGATGATGGTGTGTAGGCAGACACGATTGCACGTGCACGTGTGTGTGTGTGTGTGTGTGTGCTTATGTGCTTCTCTGGATGTGTGTGAATGCACCTTGTGAAGGGGGTCTGTCTGTGTCTCAGATAGGCATAGACCCACAGGTATGTGTGTCCAGAGGGTTTGCTCCCAGGTGTCTGCAGATGGGTATACCTTTGCCACAGGAGGTGCAGCAAGCCCGAGGGCTTAGGGAAATTTTCCAGGGCTCCCCCAAGGCCTTGGGGTCCAGCCTTCACTTATCCCTGTGCTGGCAGGAGAGGAGCCATGTGGAAGGGCCAGCCAGTAGGTGCGGGTGGGGCAGGTGGAGTGTCTAGGCTGTATGCCTTGACTGGCTGGTACTGTCACCTTTTTCCTTTCCTTCCTCCTGCTTTCTCTGTTCTAGAAGGGTAGAGGGCACTCCACCAAGGAGTGGGAGGTGGAGGAGCTAGTCGGGTCTGTCTGCGGCCTAGCCTAGCTCAGCCCCTCAGAAAGGCTGGGACTGTACCTGGAGCCGAGGACTGTCCTGAAGCACAGGGCTGTGCTGCCCCTGGTGGCCTTCTCACAGCCACAGGTGGGGAGGGCCGGCACGGGCAGGGCTGCAACCCTGACCTGGCTGCAAGGGTGAACAAAGGCCTTTCCCCGTGGACCTGGTCTGCTCTGTCCAGCCTCTGGGTCAGAGGTCCTATCACCAGCCCAGAACAAACCACTTTCCATCTTCTTAGAGAAGCTGCTGTAGCAGGCCAGGCCTCTGCCCAGAGTTGCCATGTTTGCCACCATTAAAAACAGCTTCCCCAGCCCATCAAGGTCCTTTGCCGCCCCTAGGCCATAATGGGACAGGGCAGGGTTGTTGGCCAAGCTGGGTTGCCCTCCTCTATGGCCTTGGGACTTCGCCTCCATCCCCTCATCCTCCTGCATTTTCCACTCACGTGCCTCGGGCAGGGTGTGGGGTTTGGGAAGGTGAATATGGGCATAGTCACTGTGCCCAGATCCACGGGTGGGTGGAGTTCCAGGGAGCAGAAGGCAATGGAGGGGGGGGGGGGGGGGGGGCGGGGAAGAAGGAGATAAAAGGAGACTGCTGGGGAGGGACAGGATCTGGGCAGGACCTGAGCTGGAGAGAGCACAGGCTTTGGGGGCAGGGGGTGCCTGCGCCACTGTCACCACAGGTCCACCTCCTGCCCGGCTCCCTCACATCCCCTGCCTCTGCAGAAGCTGAGGAGCTGTACCAGAAGAGGGTCCTGACTATCACTGGCATCTGCGTGGCTCTGCTTGTTGTGGGCATCGTCTGCGTGGTCGCCTACTGCAAGACCAAGTGAGTGTCGGGCACTGAGCCGGGGCAGGCCAAGCCGGGCTGGGCTCACAGACAGCTTTGTGAGGCCAGGCTCTTCTCCCCACCACCCATGGTGCCTGGCCTACCCCACTCACCTTCATACCCCAACTGCCCTCTGCAGTTCCTGTGGGGCCAAAGGGCTAGGCCAAGAGGCAGGAACAGAGATGGGGGAGACAGGCCTCAGAGGACTGAACAGGAATGGTCATGAGCACAGGCATTATAAGAAGATGGATCCGGGTTTGAATCCAGCTCTGCCATTTCCCATGTGACCCTGAGCAAATTGATGAATCTGAGTCCTCCTCTATAAAATGGCAATGATCCTCCTATGTACCTCAGAGGATGCTATGAGGGAGCATCTGCCCTGTCACATAGGCACACATTAGGCAGTTTTGGGGGGTGGGGAAGTGCAGAGAGGAAGGGTACATTCCCAAGGTAAAAAGAGATCTCACAAGGCAGTGCCTGGTCCCACCTGGGACCAGTCCAGGCAAGAACACAGAGAAAGTTGGGTTGGGCCACCCCCGGGCAGAGGAAAGGTGGGGGAAGAACCTCAGGGCAAGGGGAAGAAAAGAGCAGCTCCAGTAGTCAGTGCAAGCTAAAAGGCAAATGCAGGAGAGGGTCAGCTATGTTCCTGGAGCATATGCGGGGACTAGCAACTAGCAACCAGACCAATTGGTGCAAAGGACTGGGGTCAAGATAAAACAGCTGGAACCCAGATGGCACCATAGGGCCTTGAATGCCAATCTAGGGAGGCGGATTTACCCTGCAGGTAATGGGGGGCCAACAAAAGTTGTAGAGTAATGTAATGCAGAAAAATGATAGGTCTGTTACATTCTTATCTGGAGAGCAAGAGTCTGGGCATAGCCACCATTTGGGGGACTGAGCCCCTGGGTCCTGGACCCGGCTACCCTTATATGGGATCTAAGACCCACCCAGCCTTGTGCTGGATGAGTCCAGGACCAGAAAGGTCAGAGGGAGGCATGGAGGGAGTTAGGGGGCTCAGGGAGGGAAGACTGGGCCCAAATAGGAAAATTGGGGCCACAAATTGGGGGGAAAGCAAGCTTCCTGTTCTAACCCCATTGCGCTTCCTCATCTTCTCAAGAAACTTTTATTCAATACTTTGTAGACACCAGGCCCTGCACCAGGAACATGGCCCGTGCCCTAAGCACGAGGTCCAGTGTCACAGGACACATTTCAGGAGGACCTAAACTCAACTGGAGGGCAGGAGGTTTCCCTGGAGGAGCACTTAGGCCAGGCCTGAGAGATGAGCAGGAGTTAGCAGGTGAAGGGAAAGGGAATGTGCTCCTGTTGGATATAATAATATGTGCAAAGGCCCAGAGGCCAGAGAGGGCAGGCATAGTGGAGGATCAGAAACAAGCCCCAAGGTTGCAGCAAGCTGGGGTGGGAAGTGGCCAGTGAGACAGAGCTGGGGAGAGAAACGGGACCTGAGGGCCAAGGAAGGGTTTTAAACAGGGGAGTGACATGACTAGACTGGTTGATTATAATACAAATGTAATGAGCACTTACTATATACCAAAGTGAAGTAGCCCCCCAGGCCGGCATCAACTCCCTGACCACAGCACTCTTATTTTCTTCAGAACACTTTGCTGAAAGTATCGTGTTCATGTCTTTGTTTATATGTTTATCATTGGCCTGCCCTCCTGATCTGCAAGCTCTATGAGGGCAGGGACCGTGTCTGTCTCCTCTGCTCCAAAATAGCATCTGGCACATAGTAAAAAGCCAATAAATCTAAATGAATTAATGCATGGGTGAGTGGGCCACCGCTGTGCTTGAAGATTTTATCTACTCTTAATCCTCAGGGGTACTTGGGATGGGTAAATGATCACCCCATGTTACAGATGAGGAAAGTGAAACATGGAGAATTTAAGTAACTTGCCCAGGTTTACACAGCTAGAAAGTAGTGGAGTTCTACTCTCTCAGCAGAGCCAAAACTCATTACCACTACACTCAGGTCCTGCTGAATTCAGGCTGGTGGTGATGGTGTAGGGGACAAATTGGAGGGCCCTGGCTGAGGGCAGCCTGAGCAGGGCAGGAGCAGGAGACTTGTCTCACTGGAGGGGCAGTGAGGGGAGTTCACGCATTGTGTGGGGGCATGCCAGGCCAACGCAACCTCCCCTGTGCAGAAAACAGCGGAAGCAGGTGCACAACCACCTCCGGCAGAACATGTGTCCAGCCCATCAGAACCGGAGCCTGGCGAATGGACCCAGTCACCCCCGGCTGGACCCTGAGGAGATCCAGATGGCAGATGTGAGTGGTATTCCCAGGTCTCCCTCTGAGCCCTCACTGTACAGCCAGCCTTCTGGTGCCCCTAAAGGATGAGCCAGGACAGCAGCCAGCCCCTCCCATGCTCAGCCTTGCTTACTAGCCTCATCTTGCCCCACCAGGCTGACTGGCCTCACTTTGCCCACTTCTTTAAGAAAAGACAGGCAGGGGTTGATTTGCAGGGGCCATTGCTGCCCTAACACCGACTCACTGATCCAGTGAACAAGCCCCCTCCCCCAAACCTGGAGTTTAGTACCTCACTTCCCCATTCCCACCAGAAAGGAGGGCCAACTTGGCCACCTGTCACTAATTCCTGCCCAACTCTCTGTTCCAGTATATCTCCAAGAACGTGCCAGCGACAGACCACGTCATCCGAAGGGAAACCGAGACCACCTTCTCCGGGAGCCACTCCTGTTCTCCGTCTCACCACTGCTCCACAGCCACACCCACTTCCAGCCACAGGTGGGCACCGCCAAGGTCCCCACAGAGACGTGTAGACTCCTGTACCTGCACCCACAGAGAGCAGACACATGCATCACACACCTGCCTGGGACACACAGAAATCCCAGCCAGGCTCTGTATTGAGGGTCCCTCTGAGTGGGGGTGGGGGCTCCAAATCAGAACCCACAGCCAACGTTCATCCAGATGTTCAGGGGACCAGATTCCCTTTTCCTAAACCAGCCCCAGAGGAACAACGGCATCGCTGCACTCTCACCTAACATTTAGTTTTGTTTGGGCCTCATTAGCACCACTTTCTCTGGCATAAAGTGGCAACTCACTCAACTGCCCAGAGCTATTTAATGCCCTCTCCTGGGTTTGCCCACAGGACCCTAGTCCACCTTAGCCTCCTTCTGTCCAGAGGTGGGAGAGACTGTCCACACAAGCACAAAGGCTCACACAGCTCAGAAATAACATGGCCCTTTTCTTCCCTGGGCACCAGCATGGCATAGGCAGGCTCCCTTGTACTGGCCACTGGGGCTGAGCTCCTGAGATTGGTCCATGGGAGTGGAAGGTGGGGGTGGGGGGTTGCAGGGAGGAAAGGAAGAGGCCTGTGCATGCTGCAGCTCATCCATCCACAGGACCCAGCCCTCCTCCTCCCTATGCTGGGGTGGGGCATTTGTGATACTACACATCACCTCCCGAGTGGAGAAGGGCAGTGAGCTAGGGGAGCCTGAGATGGAATGAAGAACCAGGGAGGGGATGGTTCTGCTGTGCTGCCTTGTCCCTTCCTGACCCCCACCTAACTCCATCCTGGCTTCTTCAGGCATGAGAGCCACACATGGAGCCTGGAACGTTCTGAGAGCCTGACCTCCGACTCCCAGTCAGGCATCATGCTGTCATCAGTGGGTACCAGCAAGTGCAACAGCCCAGCATGCGTGGAGGCCCGAGCACGGCGGGCAGCAGCCTACAGCCTGGAAGAGCAGCGCAGGGCCACTGTGCCTCCTTACCATGACTCCATAGACTCCCTGCGTGACTCTCCACACAGCGAGAGGTCAGTTCCTACCTCGTGACCTATGCCCACCTTGGCCAGAGAGCTGGCACCACTGACCAGGGCTGACCCTTACAGCACCTCAGAGACATTCCAAAGAGCTTCATCCCCAGTTTTTCATCTGCTCAGTTTCATCACCATGTTAATGACAAACTAGGTCTAGAGCTGGGCCAGTGAACCCTGGTGTGCAGTGACCATCGAATTTAATTGTCCTACTAGGACCCTTTTCAGAGTAGAAGAGGGAGTTATTAATAATTGCACTGCAACATCAGGAACAAACAGGAATGATCCTGAACAAACCAGAACATATGATTGCCTTACCCTGGTATTACTTAGAGGCCCTGTGTCTCAGCAGGAATAGAAAGACACTAAGATTGAGCAGAATGGAGGATGGGAGGGGAGGTTGTCTGTGAAGAGACTGACCAGTGCAGGATGGGCATGAGCCAAGAATGACCACAGGCCTGGGCAGTACCAACAAGGCCCCGTGGATCATGACATCATTGGGTTCCTGAGCATTGGATGCAGTGAGGACCAGGAAACTCCTTTCTCCCTGATTCCAAGTCAGAAGTCACAGGGGCCAGCCCCCTTCTTGCTCAGCCCTCAAGTGGCCCTTGGCAAGTGGGGTCAGTGGCAGGAGAGCAGAACTACAGGCTGGAGTGGAGGGAGAGGAGCAGATGTTCTCCTACTCTCAATTCAGCCTACTCCAGGCTGTCCCTGTGCTGGGCAGGTCTGCCTGGGGGTCCACATAGTGGGGATCCACATGGTTCTTGCTCCCGAGGAGCTCCAAGCCACAGGCACAAACCGCTGAAGCTCACAGCTGCCTATGGAAAGTGCGAAGCACAGGACACCCAATCAGGGCAGAGAAATCCAGTGTGACTGCAGGCTCTGGGAAGCAGTCAGGTTCTCCAAGACCCAGCTCCACCACCTGTGTGATTTGGGGCAGGTTGCTCACCACTGTGCCTTTGTTTCCTCAGCTGTAGAACAGGAACATCATCATGGTTGTGACGGCCACCAGAGATCCCATGCACAGAGCTCTTTGCCTCCTACCTGGCATGGAGCTGGTACTCCCTAGGTGTAGCTGTTGTTATCAATAGCAATAGGACTGCTTAATCGTTGAGAGGTAGTATAATGGGGAAAGCTGCCAGGCAAAGGGAACAGCTTGAGCTGTTCTAGCAGAGGCGCTTCAGAACATGGCTGGTGAGTGAGGTACTTGGAGCAGAGTGAGCTGTGGAGAGAGAGCTGGGCCTGAATAGGCAGCTGGAGCCAGATGGATAGCTGATGGCCCTGGGCTTCTGCTTAGAGGTGGCCTTGGATGGGTAAGCAGCCTACAGCCTGAGTGGGGGTGGGGACTCCAAATCACAACCCATAGGGTGAAGCAGGGAGGAAGGTGGCTCCAGGAGAGGGGTGAATGAGTACAACTTGGTGGTTATTTGGATGTGCATATGGGAGAGGGAAGAGAGGGGAATCAGGTGATTGAGAAAGAGTAATGGGGACTCCAGAGAGCAGTGAGGTGCCAGCTCTACAGTTTGGAAGAGAGGCATGGAGGTATGCGGTCCCTATACTGAGGTGGACAAATGTTGAGCAAGAGGCTAATGGACTTCAGCAAGGGGGGTGTGGACAAAGAAAAGGGAGAAGTGTCCGGGATCCAGACTGGGAGATATTAGCAAGGGCCAACTTTTGGAGGAACTGGTATTCTTTAGCCCCAAAGAGAGACTCTGGTAGGATCTTGGTAGCTGTCAGTCCTGGGCTGAGGATCCTATCTGAAGTGTGAGCAGTCACTTCCCTGAGGCAGCTTTTAGTTTCAATATAAAAATAATAATTCCCCTACTGAAGCCATTAGCCATGGTATGAATTGTCCCTGCAGGGACAGTGAGTCCAAGTCACAGGGATGACTGAATGGCTTCTACAATTGGGCAGTATGAGTTCTGGTTCCTGCCTAGTCTCTGTTCAAATCCCAGCTCCATCACTTCCTGGCTGTTGAACCTTGAGTGACTTAAAGGTTCTGAGTCTCAGTCTCAGCCTATATAATAAAAGGCTAATATGCAAATCGACCAAATGGCAGAACGACCGGTTGCTACAACGTGCACTGACCACCAGGGGGCAGCCGCTCAGTGCAGAGCTGCCCCCTGGTGGTCAGTGGGAGTGCCACTCAGCCAGAAATCAGGCTGACAGCTGTCACCAGTGGTGGTGGGAGCCTCTCCTGCCTTGGTGGCAGTGCTAAGGATGTCTGACTGAGGGCTTAGGCCCACTCCCCTCAGTCGGACATCCCCCACAGGGCTACCGGACTGCAAGAGGGCACCGGCGGGGCTGAGGGACACACACACACACACACACCCCAGTGCACAAGTTTCATGCGCCGGGCCTCTAGTATGTTACATGGGACAGGGTCCTATAGAGTTAATGTACTATATGAGATCATACATGTCAAATGCCCTAGCCTGAGCCTGACCCAAAGTAACACAGGACCATTCACGGGCAGACACTGGACTATAACATCCCGTTGATACATTTATGGACCCGTGGTTATCCTCGCTTAAGAGATAAAGAAACAGGCTGGGAAAGGTTAAGGAAATTGCTTAAAGTCACTAACGATTAGCACCTTAGTTTTGCAGGTGTGCGTGGTCTCCGGACAGACCTTTGCTTTTCAAAGGTTCCGCCCAGGCCCACGCCTCTTCCTCTCCCCGCAGGTACGTGTCGGCCCTGACCACGCCCGCGCGCCTCTCTCCGGTGGACTTCCACTACTCGCTGGCCACGCAGGTGCCGACTTTCGAGATCACATCCCCCAACTCGGCGCACGCCGTGTCGCTGCCGCCAGCCGCGCCCATCAGCTACCGCCTGGCGGA